>NC_090439.1:1001416766-1001719796 GCF_031143425.1 Pleurodeles waltl | reverse complement strand
CACACTAAGGGCCTGATTACAACTTTGGAGGAGGTGTTAATCCGTCCCAAAAGTGACGGTAAAGTGACAGATATACCACCAGCCGTATTACAAGTCCATTATATCCTATGGAACTCGTAATACGGCTGGTGGTTTATCCGTCACTTTACCATCACTTTGGGGACGGATTAACACCTCCTCCAAAGTTGTAATCAGGCCCTAACAATGTTAGAATGAAAAGGTACCTTGGGTGCATCAAAAATAACCCCGCACGTGCGAGTGTGCATCAAAAAGGGCTTGCGATGCGTCGATTCTATTCACGAGCGGGACCTTGCGTCGTTTCTCCTTTTGTTGGGTCGAGGCACATCATTTCTTCTCATCGCAGGAGAGCGATGCGTTGATCCGGTCAGCACTCTCGGGTCCGGACAGGCCTTGCGTTGTTTTTATACGCCCAGCGGTACTTGCGTCGGAAATCCAGCCACAAGATGATCCGAGAACCACGCAGCGCTGGTTGCGATCTCCCAGCCTCCGTCAGAGATGCTGCACGTCATTTCTCCTGCTCCGTGCATCGATTCTTTGATCGTGTTTCCGGTGAGCATCAATTTGCAGCTAGCGGTGCGTCATTTCTTCAGCCGCAGATCAGAGTTGCGTCGATCTTTTCCTCGCACGACACTCTGTGCGTCGATTTCCTCCTTTTAAGGTACCAGCTTCTCCTTTCAGGCTCCCAGGAACTGGATGGGCACCACAGGGCAGAGTAGGAGTCTCTCCAGAGACTCCCGGTACTGGTAGAGAGAGATCTTTGCTGTCCCTGAGACTTCAAACAACAGGAGGCAAACTCTAAATCAAGCCCTTGGAGATTTCTTCTCAAGATGGAAGGTACACAAAGTCCAGTCTTTTCCCTCTTACTCTGGCAGAAACAGCAACTGAAGGATAGCTCCACAAAGCACAGTCACAGGCAGGGCAGCTCTTCCTCCTCAGCTCTTCAGCTCTTCTCCAGGCAGAGGTTCCTCTTGTTTCCAGAAGGGTTTCTAAAGTTTGTGGTTTGTGGTGCCCTTCTTATATCCAATTTCTCCTTTGAAGTAGGCCCACTTCAAAGTAAAGTCTCTTTTGAATGTGAAATCCTGCCTTGCCCAGGCTAGGCCCCAGACACTCACCAGGGGGTTGGAGACTGCATTGTGTAAGGGCAGGCACAGCCCTTTCAGGTGTGAGTGACCACTCCTCCCCTCCCTCCTAGCACAGATGGCTCATCAGGATATGCAGGCTACACCCCAGCTCCCTTTGTGTGAAATTGACCCAGGCAGGGAATCCACAAACAGGCAGGGTCACAGAAATGGTATAAGTAAGAAAATGCTCACTTTCTAAAAGTGGCATTTTCAAACACACAATCTTAAAATCAACTTTACTAAAAGATGTATTTTTAAATTGTGAGCTCAGAGACCCCAAACTCCATATGTCCATCCGCTCCCAACGGGAATCTACACTTTAATCAGATTTAAAGGTAGCCCCCATGTTAACCTATGAGAGGGACAGGCCTTGCAACAGTGAAAAACAAATTTAGCACCATTTCACTGACAGGACATATAAAACACATTACTATATGTCCTACCTTAACCATACACTGCACCCTGCCCTTGGGGCTACCTAGGGCCTACCTTAGGAGTCTCTGACATTTTACGAAAAGGGAAGGTTTAGGCCTGGCAAGTAGGTACACTTGCCAAGTCGAATTTACAGTTAAACTGCCCACACAGACACTGCAATGGCAGGTCTGAGACATGATTTCAGAGCTACTTATCTGGGTGGCACAACCAGTGCGGCAGGCCCACTAGTAGCATTTGATTTACAGGCCCTGGCACCTCTAGTACACTTTACTATGGACTTACTAGTAAATCAAATATGCCAATAATGGATAAGCCAATTACATACACTTTTTGTAAAGGAGCACTTGCACTTTAGCACTGTTTGGCAGTGGTAAAGTGCCCAGAGTAACAAAAACAGTAAAATCAGAGTCCAGCACACATCAACAACCTGGGGAACAGAGGCAAAAAGTTAAGGGAGACCACACCAAGGATGAAAAGTCTAACAGGCAATTTGTATATGTCCTCTAGACAGTGACGCAAAGGGAGCTGGGATATAACCTGCATATCCTGATGAGCCATCTGGGCTGGAGGGAAAGGGAGGAGTGGTCACTTACAGCTGAATGGGCTGTGCCTGCCCTCACACAATGCAGTCTCCAACCCCCTGGTGTGAGCCTGGAGCCTTTCCTGGGCAAGGCAGGATCTTGCAAACAAGAGAGACTTCCCTTTGAAGTTTGCCAACTTGAAAGGCAGAAAGGGGGATAAGTATTAGACCCAAAACCCCTGAAAATCAGAATTCTTCTGGAACCAAGAGGAACCTCTGCCAAGGGGAAGAGCTGGAGGAGGAGTACTGCCCCTTTGCCTATGACTGTGCTTTGCTGGGTTGGCCTGCAGTAGCTGCTTCTGCCTGAGAGAGGATAAAGACTGAATTTTGTGTGACTTCCCATTGGTGAAGAATCTCCATGGGCTTGAACTGATCTTGCCTCCTGTTGTTGAAGTCTCAGGGACATCAAAGACCTCTCTGCCAGCACCTGGACTCTCTGCTGAGACTCCTGCCCTGCCAAGTAGTTCCCTAACCTGTCTCTGGGCCCTTGAAAGGTGAAACTGGTGGAAAAGGACAGAAATCCATGCACAGACCACCGTGCAGAGACATTTTTGACGCACCACCTGCTTACGGCTGCTGATAATGACTCAAACCCCACGCAGCATGGTTTCCTGACACCGTGCAACCAGATTTCGAATGCAACATCGCTGGGTGTGAAAAATGTATGCAAAGCCTGCCCAGACCCGAGGTGCCCATCCAGAAATCTAAGCCTCGCTCTCTTGCGAGGTAGACAAACGATGCATCGCCGACCGGAGAAGAAATGACACACGGCCTCACTTGCGAGTAGGGAATAGACGCATTGCTGACTTTTATGACACATGCTCGCCCATGCAGCTTCCTTTTTGGCGCAAACCAGCTACTTTTGTGTAAAAACAGCATTCTCACTGTTTTCTATGGATTAGAACTCTTATTTTCTTAATTCATATCTTCACTTGTGTATGTTGGACTTTTGTTGTTTTGGTCTTGTTTGATTTAGATAAATATTACCTATTTTTCTAAACTGATGTGTCATCCATTTTGTAGTGCTTTCACTGTATTACTATATGTGTTGGTAGAAATACTTTACACATTGCTTCTGGGGTTAAGCCTTTCTGCACGTGCCAAGCTACCAAGGGGATGAGCGGGGGTCAACCAGGTGTGTTTCTCCTTTACCCTGACTAGAGTGAGGGTCCCTGCTTGGACGGAGTGCAAACTGACTGCCAACCAGAGACCCCATTTCTAACAAACCCTTAGAGGCCTGCCCCATAACTTGAGCCCTATTTCTCCTCTTGAATCCAGGGCTATCAGACTGACTTCAGGGGCTAGTTGGCTAGCCTCCTTTATAGAGCTAGAGTTATAGAAAGTGCTCCAACTACATTGAACCCACACCTGGATTGAGTGTGAGTGAGTCCTAACCTTCCAAGTTTGGCTAAAAATTGGGAGAGGAGACCAGGACCAATCTGTTCATCAATCTGCCCAAAGTGCATCGCTGGTCAGCCTGACTTTGCAGTAGCTCTGGCAACGTTCTTCTCTGAAGCAGTAAATCCGTTCAGGGGTCCTTCACCAAACGGCTATCTGGCCTCATGGAACTCTCATGGGCTACAGCTTCCAGCATTATCTTACTGGAGATTTTCAAGTTCCAAAAAAGGGACATTGGGGCTGGTTACGAGGTCGGTGGATGGAACGACCTGTCCGCCAAACCTCTGATGGGCAGGTTGCCTCCTTACTGTTGACCTCTCCGCCACCCTCTTTACGACTTTCCCGCTGGGCTGATGGGCGAAAACCAATGTTTCCCTCCCTCAACCCAGCGGGAAAGTGGCAGCAACATTGTTGCCAGCAGGGGGCCCTAGCACCCTTGTAATGCACACTGACTGCACAACAGACAGTGCGCGTTACAAGTGTGCTGGGCAGAGGAACACATGCACTGCTCATGCCAAGGACATGGGCAGAGCAGGGCCCCCCTGGTCCCCCTGCACCTGTTCTCCTCCAGCCACTTCATGGCAGTGGTACCACCATGAAAATGCTGGTTGAGAACAAGTTGTACTCAGCAGGGCGGTGCTGAGGTCAGCGCTGCCCTGGCTGATTCCAACCTGCACCACTGTCAGCCCGTCAGGAACATAATTCCCGGCGGAGACGGCAGTTGTTTGGCAGTCCGACCGCCAAACTCTTCATTTGACGGTCAGACCGCCAAACCGGCTTAAGTTTTATATCAATTAAATATTGGATTCATTTTTTAATCATTGAATGTAATTACCACACTGTACTGGAAAGTTTTTTTTTGATTTGCTTGGAAGTTTTCACTCTGTAGACAGATTTGCACCAACTTTGTCAGCTGGTTTGTGTAGTTACCAAGGTCTGTCATGCCAAACATCATGCAGAACCGTGAAGGGGAAAAAAGTTAAGCCAGTGAAAAAAGACCTCAAATATGAAATTTTGTGTGTACCTTCAACATTGGAGAGATATGCACCAAAACTTGTGTTAAAGTTGAACTTTGTGGTTTTGTTGGTCTTGTATAAAACTATTCAGGAGTTTTCGAGTAATAAGCACTTAAAAAAGTTGCTAAGCAAGCTTTATCGGGTTAACACATTTGTATATATTTGACATTTGCAATCCATTTGAGGATCCTTTGCAGACCCAGGGGGTCATTCTGACCCTAGCGGTCATGGACCGCCAGGGCCAACGACCGCGGAAGCACCGCCAACAGGCTGGCGGTGCTTCCGGGGGCATTCTGACCGCGGCGGTAAAGCCGCGGTCAGAAAAGGGAATCAGCGCAAGCAGCGCCGCCATGGGGATTCCGACCCCCTTCCCGCCACCCTGGTTCTGGCGGTTTTCACCGCCAGAACCTGGCTGGCGGGAACGGGTGTTGTGGGGCCCCTGCAGTGCCCATGCCACTGGCATGGGCACTGCAGGGGCCCCCTAACAGGGCCCCACATAGATTTTCAGTGTCTGCGTGGCAGACACTGAAAATTGCGACGGGTGCAACTGCACCCTTCGCACCCCTTCCACTCCGCCGGCTCCATTCGGAGCCGGCATCCTCGTGGAAGGGGGTTTCCCGCTGGGCGGACGGGCGGCCTTCTGGCGGTCGCCCGCCAGCCCAGCGGGAAACTCAGAATGACCGCTGCGGTCTTTTGACCGCGGTACGGTCTTCTGGCGGTTCCCGCCAGGCCGGCGGCATCAGAATGACCCCCACAGACATTAATAAAATGTAATCTAACTGACAATGGAGCCTTTTCTCCTGTTGTATCTTTCAGGTCCATGGTTCAAACTTTGGATCTGACTGGCGCTGCAAGAAAAATTGCAGAATGCAGGGTATGGGCTTCATGCCCTGAACAAAAAAGTAAAATGACATACAAAGAGGCAAGGTAAGCACACTCTGATCCCCTTGCCATAGACATCCCAAACTGCTCCCCCATCATGCGGAAAATGTATAACAATGAATAAGTGGCAGATTCTGCTATATTTTTTCAGGATCAATGATAATTGACACCTTAATCTTAATTGGATGCCATTTAGGGAGCTAGTACTGCAAACCCAGGGAAAGCTTCTTTGACCCATGCATTGTCTACTGGTAATTCACTGATATGGATTTGGAACCACACACTTCCTAAAGGGTGGCATAGATGCGAGCAGCATGTCATGGGTTCTCAGGTACAAGCAGGCACCGGCACTCAGAGATTGAGAAAAATCTGTCAAGTTCATTGGTTTCACAAAGTCCATAGAGGACGACAGGTTATGCTACTGCCAAGCCTTGTTCACATTGGTTGCCATCTTTGAAAATGTACATCTACAATCACAACACTAGTCCCATGACACATCTAGTTTGTAAATATACAAAAGAAACTACTGTATGTTGCAAACTTCACATATGAGATGCTCATTCCTAAAAATGCACAAAAACAAAAACATATTCATATATATTTATTATATATTGAGATCCCCTAGAGATATATCCAGCTCAAGTGAGCAAATAATGAGATAAATAACGCAAATTGAATTTCAGTACTTGTGATACATTAACAAGTCATACAGTTCTGATATATATAACTTGTTCATCCAATACAAGGCACCTGAGACTTCCAAACCTTCAGAAAATCATAATCATCAAGCCAAAAAGTGCATGTCATAAAAGTTTTATTCACATGTGCCAAATCTGAAATACTATCAAGACATCATTAATCAAAACTACCAACCCTAATTTACATATTATTAAATACCAAGATCGTATTATTAACCAACATATATGGGTAATGTATATCCTGAGTGTGTCTTGTATGTTGACTTGTTTTTGTGATCTCATTAAATGCAAACTTGCAAAGTCTATTATGCTATTTATTACTATTGTTGTGGGAGGGTAGGAATGTCATGGTGCACTTCATGACACCACCTAGGGCTTTTCACTTTGTTGCACTCACGTCCTCGCTATGGACTGCTAATTACTCCCCATATTGCATCACACATGTTCTATTATGTCATGATGTTCTATGACATCATTGATAGCATCATTGACACATCTCAAATTGCTTCATTATTGCCAACACTGCACATGGAGGGGGCAAGAGTTATAGTTACTTTATGGTATGAGTTATAGCTACTTGAGATGACTAAAACCAATGTTTTTTCTGGATTCCTACCTGCTGAGCACTACTGAGTCTTTGCAATGGCTGCAGCACAACCACTTATGGAGCAGGAAGATCCTGCTCTTCTGGAGTAGGGGGAAGAAGAGGATCTACCACATATGGAAAAAAGCAAGGTGTTGGCGTTTTTTGTTATTCCATCAGGTGAGAAGACGGTTGCAGCAAAAATTGTAAAGTGCAATACCTGTGGTAAAGAACTGTCATGAGGTACGAGTAATAAGTATATCCATGGAATATTGTCAATAAGGAAACATCTCAAGACTATTCATCAAAGATCTTAGAACATCCTTCTACATCAGGAGCAAATGTGACAGTACCTTCAACCTCTGAAACAGTGACAGTGCATCTGTGTGTCCTAATTTGGCGCACATGGCTACATATTGTTTATGGTGCCAGATACCAGTTGGCTTTAACATTACATCAATAGCTGACTGTTTTGATGCTATTAATAATCATCCATGTTATTATTTTTGTTTTTCTTTCAGCATACAAAAAAAAAAAATGAAAACTTTAAAAGAAATGTTCTTTCTAGAACCACACCAACTATTCAAAAAGAGATATGTTTGTTCTTTATTCCTTTATTCTGTTTCTGGTGAATAAATGTGTATCTGGGTGTGTCAGTAAATGCATGACTGAGTGACTGGGTATGTCAGTGTATGCATCAATGTGTGCCTGGGTGTGTTAGTCTGTAGGTTAGTGTGTTTGGGTATATACATGTATGGATGAGTATGTTAGTGTATGCATCACTGTTTGGGTGTCTCAGTGAATGAATTACTGTGTATATGGGTGTGTCAGTGTCTGGATTAGTATATGCATAAGTGTTTGTCTGAGTGCCTTAGTGTATGCCTCAGTGTCTATCTGGGTGTGTCAGTGTCTGGATTAGTATGTGCCTGCATGTATCTTTGTATACATGAGGAGGTGCATGGGTATGTCAGAGTATATACTAATGTACCTGCCAGTGTCAGTGTATGCATTAGTGTCTGCCTGGGTGTGTTAGTGTGTATGTCTGTGCGCTTGGGTGTATGAGTGTATGGATGAGTGTGTCCCTGGCTTTGTCAGTGTATGCATCAGTGTCTGTCTGGGTGTGTCAGCAGGCATATCAGGGTATGCCTGGATGTGTCAGGTTATGCATAAGTGTGGGCCTGGGTCTATGAGTGTATGGATGAGTATATATCTGGGTATTTGTCTGTGCATCAGTGTTTGTCTGGGTGTTTCATTGTATGCATAGGGGCTATCCAGGTGTGTCAGTGTCTGGATTAGTACGACCCTGCATATACTAGTGTGTAGAAGAGTGAGTCCATGGATGTGTCAAGTATATACCAGCGTGTGCCTGGGTGTTTCAGTGTATGCATCAGTGTTTTTCTGGGTATCTCAGTGTATGCATTACTGTGTATATGGATGTGTCAGTGTCTAGATTAGCATGTCCCTGCATGTATCTTTGTATACATCAGTGAGTCCTTGCGTATGTCAAGGTATAGAACAGTGTGTGCCTGGGTGTGTTAGTGTATGCATTAGTGTCTGCCTCAATGTGTTAGTGGGTATGTCAGTGTGTGCTTGGGTGTATAAGTGTATGGATGAGTGTGTACCTGGTTATGTCAGTGTGTGCATTAGTGCTTGCCTGGGCATATCAGTGTATGCATCAGTGTCTGTCTTGGTATGTCAGCAGACATGTCACAGTGTTCCTGGATATGCCAGTGTATGGGTAAGTGTGTGCCTGGGACTATGAGTGTATGGATGAGTATGTATCTGGGTATGTTAGTCTATGCATCAGTGTTTGACTGGGTGTTTGCATGCATGCATTGCACCACTTTGTAAATATGGTGCAGGGAAAATGCCACTTTAGTGCCACCTTAGCTTCAAAAAGGTGACACTATGGTGGTGCTAAGGTGGTGCTAGGGGCTCTTATATATGCTCCTTAGAGTTTCTTCATGTAGAAGTATTTTGAAAACAGGCTGTCCTTTTTCAGGGGTCAGTTACAGGAAATGTACAGAAACAATCACATGTTTACCACCAAAACATACATCATATTATATTTTTAGTATTTGCTGCATTCTTAGATGGGCAAAGGCTTGCATTAGGTTTAATACCATGCTCAATTCATCGATGATTAAAAGTTTCAATTTTTTCATATCTCTGGAAATGACATGACAGGCTTCTCCAGACAACGTTTGATACTCCAGGTTATTATTGTGCTCTACAGGCAACATAAGTATTTGATGCAAAGTGACTCTTGTGATATTGTGTGCAGATAATCCAGTAAGAGCTGTTACTACACATGATAAAATGCAGTCTGTAGTCTTTTGTAGATATGTGGTAAGACCTTGGATGAAAAAAGCTTTTCCCAGTTCCAGCTTGTCCACTGACATATAGTAGGATTGGCTTAAATGTGAACATTTACATTGATTCTTTTCGTGCAGAAATTCATGTTCTATTTTTTCTTTCACTTCCACATATATATCATTCTGCTCCTTATTTGGTTGTGCAACTAAGTGTTCCAAGTCAATATTTTCTACTCCCGCTTGCAGCATAGTATCCTCCACTTTAATCATAGTTATATGGGCTTCATTTTGAATTATAGGTTGTCCAAGAGGATCTTGACTCACAGGTCCAGGTCCAGAACTTTGGCTGCTTTGTGAGCTTTCCTTTACTATCTCAGTAGTGATCGTTTGTTCTTGTTCAATCTCATCACTTAACATTTTAAGGTAGTTTGGAAACACTGAACTCTGAATGGAGTCTTTTGTACAGGTGAAAGAATCTTCATAACAGTCGTATTGTCCGAGCAATTCTGTTTCAGAACCCCAAGCTTTAATAGTTGCAGAAGAGCTCAGTAGAAAAACTCTCTTTTTTCAGGAGTTTTCAATGGCTTATTAAACTACCTTTTGCATGTTGAACCAAACAACCATCACAACCATCTACAGCATATTTCCCTTCATCAGTGTTTTCCATCACATTTGTTCTGTACCTGTAGTGTTGCAGAATTTTGTATAGACACATATTTTTGAGGTGTGGATGTCTTCTTGGATAGTAGGTATCCAACATATTTGTTTTTACAATATCTGTGCTCTCTGGATCAAACTCTGCTGGGTACTTAATCTCTGGAGAAGACTTCAACACTCTGTTTCACATGTTTGCAAAGCCTAGACTAACCCAAACAGTTCCTCTAGACTTTGAGTACAAGCTAGCTGAACTCAACCTGTCACAACATTCAAAAGAACTGATTTCCAGATGTGAGAGATTTTCAAACTGAAACTGTACAATTTCTGAGATAGAGATTTTTCTGCTGAATTCTCTTCCCACATTTCCTTTATCTCTGTTTTCTCTGAGTTGCAAGTTGGGGTAGCCAGAATCACCTGCAAAAGTGGTTGAAACAGGACTGTAAAAAACTGTTCTTACTTACAGACAGCCTGACTGTCCACTATGTACTAATCCAGTGTCACACACACTCACCTATGAGCCATCATCTGTCCCCTTGTAGTTGTTCCATCATGTGTGGCACACTGCTGTTCCTCAGGACAAAGGAATCATGAACTGATCCTGGAAACATGGCATTTCCATGCAAAATGAACTGGTCAGCAGTATACACCAATTGTATATTCATTGAGTGGAAGTTCTTCCTGTTCCTGTACACCTGTTCATTCACACTTGGAGGGATGAGAGCTATGTGGGTGCCATCAATGGCACATATCACATGGGGAATGTTAGCAAAGGCATAGAATCCAGACTTGATGGCAGGGAGTTCAGCCCTTTGGGGAAACTTGACACATGTATGCAGGTGTACAAATGAATCCAGGAATTTGGACAGGACAAGGCTAAACATTGGCTGTGAGAACCCTTCACCCAGGCCCACTGTCACCTGAAATGAGCCCGTAGCCAAGAAATGGAGTACAGAGGGCACTTGCACTTCAGTAGGGATGGCATGCTGATTCCGATTAGCTGGTCTCAGTACAGGATCCAAAAAAGCACATAGGTCATGGATTGTTGTATGATTGAGTCTGTAGGTGACAATGATGTGACGTTCCACCATGGTTTCCAAATCAACAAGAGGTCTCTACAAAGATGGGGCCCTCCCTCGCCACATGGGTCTGTACCCATGGGGAAGAAAGAACACATATGAGGGACAGACGCAATACATGTGTATGAATAACTGCTGTACAATACGTTGGTGACACACACAAGCGATGTATGATGTACAACTTTTGGGACATGTATGCAGTGATACCTCTGGACTGATGTGAGGAACAGACACTCATGTGGGCAGGCGAGAAAGGGTTGGGACCTGAAGGCCTTTAATGGGGCCCATGACCAGGAAATATTTACATCGTGCTAGCAAAATGGCAGCCTCCTGCCATCCAGATATGAAGGAGTGGAAGAGACATCATTCCGCTGGCAGTAGTTGTCATGGCAGAAGGCGTTGTTCCCCACCGTGCACCCATTCATTGGTTTACATGGTTGTCAATGGGAACCTAGGCCTATCATGATTGCCGCAGGCGGTGACAGTGCACACCGCCGCGGAGCGTACGCCATGTTGTCACCCCAATTTCACTTGACTCCCGGATCCTGTGCATGAAAGTACTCCACTGAGTGTGCTACTGTGTCCTGACTCTGGTTACTCCAATGGCACGTGTCACAGGGGAAAGGGCCCCGGCCTTCACCACGCAGCAGCTGGAGAAGCTGGTGGACGGGGTCCTACCCCTGTATGCCAAGTTATATGGGTGACAAGAGGAGCAGTTGCCTTTCATGGATGTGTGTGATGGTGGCGGATGCCTGTGTGCATGTGTGCTTGATTTGTAACTGTACAGGAGTAGATTGTGTGGCCAGTACTGTGAGTGAGGTAGTAAAATGATTCTGTGAAGTGTCTGTCCCATAGGGGACGATATGACAGCTGTATCAAATGGTCATATCCTGACGACGTATGTTTTTCTTCTCTGTGAGTCCCATACAGGTCAGCGCCCAACAGAAGAGGGGACTCTGGCAGGCCATCGCCTGGGAGGTGCGGACCCTGGGGGTCTACAACTGGTGGAGCACCCACTGCAGTAAGCGGTGGGAGGACCTGTGGCGCTGGGCCAGGAAGATCTGTGAGGCCCAGCTGGGGAAGGCCTCCCAACAAGGAAAGGGTGCCCGTTGGACCCAACAGTCCTGCCCCCCCATGGGCATGGAAATGGTTAGGGACAGGTCTGACAGTTCATCAGGTCCGTGTGTAATATGGGAAATTAATTTTATGCTGGGGTAGTGGCCACAAGTCAGGGGCATAGTCATGACTATAGTTGTAGGTGCTGCGTAAAGGTGTGTAAGCTGGATGGGAGTGTGTGTGCATCAAGTATGTACATCCATTCAGGTATTTACAGATTTGTCTCATGTTTTGTCTCCCCACCCCTGTGCTTGTGTGTTCTTTGTGTACATCAGTATCATCTGGCGAGGGAGCAGTGGCACCGGCAAGTGGGGATGCAGCGGCCCACGGTTCCAAGGAGGCAAGTCTGCGGAGGCCAAGGGGACCAGTGGGTTGGAGGGTGAGGGGGGTACCACGGGGGAGGCAACTACCACTGGAGGTAGTGACTCTGATACCTCCTCCGAAGGGAGCTCCCTGGTGGTGGCAGACCCTAGTGGGCCCACCCATTCTGTCATCTTCCGCTAACCCCCATACCATCACCGCCCTCCCAGTTGCTCCCCAACCAGTTGCATGTGCCCGCTCACCCAGAAGGGTGGGCATCTCCTTCGCCCCAGGCACCTCATCCCCTGCCCCTGTCAGCCCTGCTGCCCTCACGGAGGAGGATATTGACCTACTGAGGACCATCTTTGTAGGGCAGACAGCCATTGTGAATGCTATCCAGGGGCTAGCATCCCAGATGCAGCAATGCAATGCATACCTGGAAGGCATTCACAGTGCCATATCTGGCCTACAGAGATCTTTTCAGGCTCTGGCCTCCTCTTTGACGGTAGTCAGTGTCCCTGGTCTTTCCGTCCCCCCTACAACCACCTCTACCCCTTCCAGCACCCCACTCCCTTCACCCATCCAAAGCACACATTCAGACAGCCATGCACACACCTCACCACACAAGAAGCACACAGATAAACACAAGCACCACACTTCCCACCACAGGCATACACACAGCCAACTGACACATGCAGCACACTCACCAGATCTGCAGACACCCAGACAACATCCATTTACACTGGCAGCCTGTCTTGTCCCACTGTGTCCACCCAGCCTCCTCCCAAGACACTCAAATGTTCCCAGACACCCACTCAACACACATCCACCACACCTCAGCATACTGTACAGGCACCTGCATCCACGTCCAGCACACCTACACCAGTTACAAGCACTCCATCTACCCCCACTCCCACACCTTCCTCCATGTCCACCCCAACTGCCCCCAAAAACCTTTTCCTGTCCCGTGTTGACCTTTTGAAACCCACTGGCCCACCTTGTCTCATCCCTAAACGTGCCCATCTCCTTGCCCTGTCCACTCCTTCCTCGTCTAAATCCACCCCAGTCCACCCTTCCCATTCCCGTGCCCCTTCCCCAGAGAGGAAGAAGCCCCGTGCTGCCCCAGGTCCTTCTGACATCCCCGGTCCAAGCCCACTCCCCCTCCTTCCAAGAGCAAACCCAAACCCCCTCCACCTCCCAAACGTAAGCCCAAGCCTCCCTCCCAGATGTAAGTCCCCACCCCTGCCACCCCCTGCCCCTGTTCCCTGAGGTGCCTGGCTGCCCCGTTGATGTCCCTTTACGGTGGAGTACCCTGTGCACATTTGGGAGTCAAGTTCGGGCCATTTGGGCCCTTCAGCCTGTTTCTCATGGACTGGCCAATAGCCTTATTTGGACATTCCTTTATTTTTTTTGTAATAAAGTTTGTGTGCCCAGTGGAGCTGTTGGCACACTATGGAGACATGGTTCATTGTTTCATTGTGGGGGTGTGGTGTGCACATGTGTGTACTTTGGGCAGGTTTTATTTGTCTTGTGTCGGGTAAGTACCTCTTGTTCTTGTGTGTATGGCTTGTGATGGTGGGAGGGGTTGGGAGTGCATTGCAGGGTGGGTGGGGTGGGTGGATGTGTAACTGTACCCTTTCTTCCCTTGTTTTCTAGGTTGTGGTACTTACAGTCATCCTCTTCATCGGCAGTCACGGTCGTGGAGGTATATTGCAAGGAGCAGGACTGGCATTATTTGCAACTCTCTCTCCATGTTTGCTTCGGCTTGTTGTGTGTGCCTCCGGTGAGTGTTTCGTTTTATTTGGTTCATTTCCACCATTCCCGCCCCAGAACTGACGGCGGTCTAGTGCTTCATTATTTGTTGGGTGGGTGGGGCCTTTCCGTCGGCCTGTGGTGGCCTCTTCCGTTGTTTTCGGCACTCCAATGCTAGCAGTGTGTGGATAGCCCGCTGGCTGTTTCTCATGTGCTTCATTATTCGGCGGTCTGGAACGCCAGCCTGTTGGCGGTAGTTACTGCCACCGCTGGCGGAACGGTGATTGCCGCCATGTACATAATGAGGGCTTTAGTTTGGATATCAGTTTTGTGTAGTAAAAGGAAAGCTTAACACTTGAGAAACCACATTGCAATACCAAGACCAACTAGCAGTAAAAATGCACACTAGGTTTCTCCAGTACTATACCCAAACCATAATTAGACAGCTTCTCATATTAATATCCAACCATATTGCACGAGTACTTCACAACTGCTTACTCCATGCTGCGTGTATGAATGTGTAATTGCTTTTTCAGTATCCATTCGTTGTGAGAGGCTCTATCGTTTTCTATTAACATATGTTAATTGGAATATGTGTGGACAAAATCCATATGTAACTATCCGTTTGACTGTAACAAGCACATTTACATTTATAACTTTTAATATAACATCTTTAATTTGTTTTTATTACAAAGCACTATACTCTTCCCTACCTATAACCTACCTCAGATATATTTTTTCTTATCAAAAGACAACATGGATATGAATATGCACCCTGGCAATTGTCCCACATCACATACCACACCCTTCACACATTATTTTTCAAGGCAAATCCATTTGCACTTCCCAACTTCACAAACTCATCGTCACCTGTCAATTTCAATCCATTCCCTTATAACCACCATGTCCCCAAGAAAAATCCACATTTTACTGACGATGAGTTAAGAGTCATGGTGGATGAAATCATAAGAGTAGAGCCACATTTATTTGGAGCATTAGGCCAGCACACTACTATCATCAGGAAAATGGAAATGTGGCAAAGGAAAGTTGACAGAATGAATTCTGTAGCCCCCACCCCACGCACCAGGGACATCAGGAAGAGGTGGAACAAATGACAGGGGGAAGGTCCATTCCATGGCATCGAGGCACCAACTGCACGTCCAACAGACTGGTGGTGGTCCCCCACCTTCTCCCTTGCAACTCCCATCCTGGGAGGAGAAGGTCTTGGCCATCCTGCATCCTGACAGCTTGACAGGAATACCTGGGAGAGTGGAGTCGGGTAAGTCACAACACTAAAATATCACCAAAATGTATTGTCAAGAATGCTCACTGCTCACCTTTGACCACCTTCACTGTCACCCCACTCACCAGCCCAGTGTCCACCCGTCCATAGACCACTGTCTGCCATCTCATAAGTGAACTAGAATCACCTGGGAGAACAATAGCTGTGTACATTGTGTGTAGTACAGGGATTGACAGCACTACAACTCCCAGCAGGCACTCTTTTACAATTCCAAAAACATGAAAAGTGTATCATACTCCAATTTACCTTGTTTGGCAAATCCCTTGTGAAGTGTACCTGCCTGAGAGGATGACATTTTGTATAGTGTGTGAGTGTATAGTGTTTGAGCAGTACAAGTAATGACAGGACTGCTAAGGGGAGGAGCCACTGCTACTGTCACTCCACTCAGCCACCACAGTGTTCTCTGCTTCAACAACCATTGTCCCTGAACTCACCAATGAAGGACACTCACCTGAGAGATTGATATCTGTATAGTGTGTGGGTAGTTCAAGCACTGACAGGACTGCTAAGGCCAGCAGGCACTGCTACTGTCAATCCACTCAGCCATCACAGTGTCCTCTGCTCGAATGACCCTTGTTCCTGAACTTACCATTGAAGGATACTCACCTGAGTGGTTGATATTTGTATAGTATGTGGGTAGTACAAGCACTGACAGGACTGATAAGGCTAGGAGGCACTGTCACTGTCACTGCAACCAACAGAACAGTGCCCCCTTCCCTGAAGACAACAGTATGTCAAAGCTCATATGTTGTATATTCACTGGGGAAGTTGGCAGCTATCAGGTATTGTGACGCAGTAAGTGACAGGAATGCAACTCACAGCAGGCACTGCTCCCCCAAACCAAGACTCGAAAACTGTGACCTCCCCCAAAATACCCCGGTGTACCAAATCATCACTAAGGTGTTCTCACCTGGGAGGAAACCATCAGTATAGTTTTTGTAATACAGGGAGTTACATGGCTGCAACTCACAGGAGGCTCTCTTACTGTCACTTCAAACACCAGTCCAGTGTATATTTGCCACAATACCCTTCTTTGGGATTCACACATGAAGTGCACTCATCTGGAGGGGTGACCTATAACAACTGCATGAAGTATAGGGAGGGACATATGTGCTAGGGCCAGGTGGCTCTGTGTCACAAAACCCAAACTCAAGCCCATTGTGCATCTGTCCCATTAGCCTTGTTTGTGAACTTGCAATGGAAGTTTACACACCTAGGAGGATAACTTATGTATACTGTGGAGTACTTGGTGTATCATTTCTGTACAATCCAGGAGGGCCAGTCCCTGTAACTCCAATCACCATGACACTGTACATATGTCACAATGCATCTGCCTGTGAACTTACAAATTAACTTTACTCACCTAGGAGGGACCACAAGACAGATCGTAGTAAACTCTGTGATGTGGGTAAACACCTAGATCTATCTTGAGCAGCTGAGCCAAGATGTAATTATTGTGAGAAGGAAGGACATCTCAACCTGTGTACACCAAAAAACATGAACCAAAGGCCTCAAGATGCATCACCTGATTGTATTGGCAGAAAAAACACTCACAATGTACTGATCACATGATGGCTACAATCACATATACAACAAAGACCAGGGTCTGCCTGCATAACAGTCAACTAGAACCTAAAAGGATCAAAGCCACATCCTCCCCAGCCACTGTTTTGCCTGCATTGCTGGCAAGATGAAAGTATATGACCATCATCCCAAGTGCTAATGAACTCATACATTCTGCAGCTGGTTGACTGAAATGGAACTGGCATATCTCAGAAATGTCAGGTATATACAATTGATAGCAGGTGTACCAGTCACATAAGGAAAAGCTGCCAGTCCAACGTATAGAAAGCCTTGTCTGAATGTAATTTTCAACTACTGGAGACAGTTGTCACAATACAACCTGTAACATAACTTTCACATCAACAGGTTGAGCTGCCACTGGGAACACCAAGACCGCTAAAGAGACTGCCAATACTACACTGGATGAAGCTCTCAGTGACAACAACACTCATGGATGTCTGGACGTTGAAGACAGTTCTGGGCCATCAGGGCAACCTGGTCAGATGACACCAGTGAGCCTCACCAGCCAGTTGCATCTCCATCTCAGGCAGCCATTCAACCCCCCACCTGTTTCCCAAGGACAGGGACTACCATCTTGTGCCCCCCAGTCCAGGATCCTGAGTCACAGAAACACATCTCAGACAATTATGGTCCTGGGACCAGTGGTAGGGAGCAAACTGTGCCAAGGGTGCAGACACGTGGGGGTAGGATGTGTGGGAGGGATATTGTGGGCCAGCGGCATGAGGCCACTGGGGATGGTCCTGGCCAGGACACCATTAGCCAAGTCTTGGGAGCCTGTCAACAATCTCAAGGCATGAGTGGCCAGGTACTTACCAAACTCAGGGGAATCAAGCACCTGCAGAGGGACTTCCATTGAGAGTCATTGGAAAAGTGGGAGGTCACAAACACCATCCTGACCTTCCTATCAGGGGTGTTCAGGGAGATTAGCAGTACCCAGATCAGAGATCGTGAGCAAAACCACACGTCATCCTTTGACCCAGCAACACCAGACCCTTCTACATCAGTGGCAGCCACTGGAAGGGAGGCCTTGTCAGGGGGAGCACACACCTCAGACACCCCTGCCTCTGTAGCTGCAGAACCGCCCCGCAAGCGGGGATGTCCATCCAAGACTCCAGGAGGTGCAGATGGCGTGACACCAACCACTGACAGAAAGTGACCTCTTCCTGATTTCACTCCTTTATGTGCCAAATATTCACTCTGCTGACTGTTCGCCAACCACGCTCCATCTTCCATGGTAGTAGGACACTGGACTCCAAATGTTGTGCCATTTTCTAATATTATCACTGAACCCCCTCACTTTTATCATCTGTAGCATCAGTTTTTTATGTCCTGCACCTATGTAAATAAACTCACCAATCAGAAAAACATTGCCTGCTTGCTTCTGTTCCATATGTTGGAATGTTGAGATGTAAGCCCTTGTGATGCACATGAGGAAGACGCAATATGGTAATGGAAGGAAGGGTTATGTCAGAGGTAGTGTTATGCTGAGGTTTGATAGCAACACAAAGAAACAAGTGTCTGGTCACACCAAACATTGTATTGCACTCTTCAGCACATAGGCTGTCAAAATGTCTGGACTGTCATAGTCAAACATGTCTGAAGCATATTGAATCAGGCTAGATATGCCAAAGTACTGTCCCTCAGACCACAGAAGACAGGGCTTTGTCAGACCTTGTCCCGTAGAATATGCTAACAGATTAGTGGATGTTGTCACCAGCTTGAGCCTTACCACATACTAAAACATGGTTTGACAACATAACATAAGTCATGGCACACAGAGGGCAGTAAAACAGTCCCTGGTCGTGGGTTCAGCCCATTCCAATGACAAAGCATCTGTTGGTATGATACAACCTTTGTCACTGTTGTGGCACAGGCACTCTGGCCTGCAATGAGGAACCACATCTACAGATACGAACAGATCATACAGGATCATTGTCAACACAATGTAAAGGGAGAATACATGGATTGCACTTGATTAGAACATATCTCAAGGCCACATGAATGCACACATGTGACAACTGGACCAATACACCACATCAAACAAGTATATGCTGCACTTCAGATTTCTATCCACACACTGTCCAAACGTAGCACAGGACTCATACACCCTAAATCTATGACCAATATTACCTGGACCAATCCATTTCCTCTTCCTATGTCAGAACAGCATCAGATACCAGCCAATGTCATGACTCTGAAATGCCCGCATGAGGATGGCATGGTGCAGGTACCTGGATAATGAATTAAACAAGGAGTTTAGCTTGTGAATTTATACCTATGACCATAAGCTCATATCAAACTTCAGTAGATACACGTACATTGCAATCAGAACGACACAAACCCTGCAGACAATCATGGTAGTTAAATGTTCAAGTCTGACTTAGCAAGCAAAGCTTGGATGTATAAGGCAAAGCATAACATCCACAATCTGTAGGAAAAACACCCTAGTCTATGCATCCTGACAATTACAGTTCCTCATACAGTCACAGTGATAACATAACAATACTAACTTACACTCAGGTAAAGTAGTGATTGATGAGATCTGCCCGCAGGTCTTCACCTTCATCCTCATCACTGTCATCCTCACTTGGCATTTCAGAACTCTGACCAGGTGGACCTGCTGGCTCCCCCTCATCTTGGATGTATGGGATATTCCTCCGAAGTGCAATGTTGTGGAGCATGCAGCAGGCCACAATGTATACACTTTTTCAGGTGAGTAGAGCAGGAAGGCTCCACCAGCCTTGTCCAGACACCTACATTTGGCCTTCAGGAGTCCAAAGCCTTCTCCATGACATGCCATGTTCTTTTATGGTCATCGCTGAAGCAGACTTTCCCTGGCATAGTTGGGTCTCTCACCGGTGTCAACAACCATGGATGGTTTGGGTATGCAGAGTCCCCTATTATGGAATAGAACATATGTGCAACTATGAGTCTTTCTCATTGGATTTGTTGCACCAGACATTGCACACACGCAAACGGGACAGATTTGACTTACTAATCAGCCAAGCTCTCTCTAGGTACAGTTGTGACATCAGTTGGGCAATTGCACTGTTCTGCACAATAAGGGGCATCATGGACTGAACGGGCACAAACTTGTGAAATGTGGAGTTCCCCCAAACAAACCACTCGAACATTGATGGAATGGTAGCTTTTTCTGTTACGGTACACTTGTTCATTTCCATGTGCTGGGACCACAGCAACATGTATACCATCAATGGCTCCCACCACATGTGGATTGTGTGCCAAACTATAGAAATCACCCTTCACATGGGTCAAATCATTACGTTGAGGAAAGCGGATATAGCTGTCCAGGTGTTTCAACATTGCTGAGAGTACATCCTTCAATACGAGACTGAACATAGGCTGGGAAATCCCAGCAGATAGGGCCTCTGTATTTTTGAAGGACCCTGTTGCCAGGAAGTGCAAAACTGCCATAACTTGTGCAATGAGTGGTATGCTATCTGCTGACACAGATCCACAATTGTTAGTCGATTTAGATGGAACATCTGGATGATGTGGCGTTCTTCCATGGTCTGAAGGTCTGGGAGTGGACCATAGACAGGAAGTTGTCTGATCCTTCCCATCCCTGGGTACCTAGGTATGACAAGACATGCGTATGGCCATCATTTAATGAGTCCCTTGCAACATACAGGATGCATGTCAATGTTAAAATGTGACAAGACACAATACCCATCACAACTGATAATCACACAGCAGTCACATGTCACCCCCTTGCGTTGACATACATGTATATACATCATGTGAATCATCATCAACACTTGTGCAACAAAACATTCCTCTCAGACTGTGACTTGATGTCCCAAGCATTAAATTGACCTATGTCGAGGGGGGGTTGTGCCCCAGTAAAAATCGCCATATATGCCTAGCAATGTACAACAATGGTGTCTGAGTAGTAGGAGCTACTTGGCAGGAAAAGACAAGAAGTTAATGATGCAAAACCCAACAATTTTGGAGGTGTGATGCATTTGTCAGAGCAATATAACATATTTCAGGCCTTTAAAATGATGGATGGCTGACCTACTCCACAGGACATTGGGAACCGTCCGCCGGCAGATGTCATCATAGTGGTAGGCGGTTGCGACCACGGCGGATACAGCCATAGACTTACGCGGATGCCAGTGGCAGTCGTAGGCCAATGGCTGTGTCCGCCGGCAGTGATGGCCGTATACATGGCGGACGTGATGCCATTTTCGGCAGAAATTCCTCACTTGACTCCTGACACTGCTCCCAGAAAGACCTCCACTACCTGAACTGCTGTTTACCATCTCTGGGAGCAATGTTGCCATGTCCGTCGGGTGATAGGGCCCTAGCCTTCTCACCATAGGAGCTGGATAAGCTGGTGTAGGAGGTCCTACCCCTGTACGGACAGCTCCATGGTGCACCAGAGGAGCAGGTAAGTGCCTCATGTGCCCAGTTTTCTCTGTACTTCGACATATATTCCCTGCTTACAGGCTAGAGTGTGACCATGTGTGGCAGAATTTGAACTCTAGCCCTGTAGTTGCAGTCAGTGTGCATCAATGAGGGAGACAATGTGCATGTATTTGTTTTTATTGCCAGGTTTTGAGTTCTGATACATTGTGATGTGTGTATTAAGTGTACCCTGATCCACCTTGTGTTGGAGGCACATAACTACGTGAGGTGACATAACAGCCATCCCCAGGCATCTCTTACCTCATGGATGTCATCAATGTGAGGGCACATGTATTTGAAGGTCAGCATGAGCATTGCATGCATGTTGTGTGTGTCAGTTGTGAGTAATGTGAGCTCTGTGCATGGTACCACAGATACTTCTAACTACATCTGCCCTTTGCTAAATTATTGTTTGGAAGCCATATCCTGACTTACTCTGCCTCAGGTTGGCACAAAAACACCACATGTCAATTGGCTGTTGGCTACATGATTTACTGTCATGCATGGAAGTGTTGGGAATGGACTTTCATGTATGTCTCTTTTGTTATGCAACTGTGGCACTATGCCCACTCCTTGTATTCCAGGACAACATGTTATGAGGCCAAATCTTGCCTCAGTGCTAATATGCAGCGTATTGAGGCTCTATTCTCTGATAAGAATGTAAATGGTATTAGGGGAGAGCTGATGATCTGTGGCTGATGTGCACTTGGCATCTCTTTTAATGTGTGTTTCAGAGTCTTGACAGGCCCCTAGACCCCACAGCCCTGTTGCCACCTTCGTAAAGGTCACATGTGTCCTGTGCAGGCTCATTGCATTGCTCACACTGCATTAGTGCAAACTGTGTGTTGTTTACTAATAACCCATGATATATGACTCAGTTTTCTGTTCACATTGCAGAGAATGTACAGTGCATGCCTATGTTATTCTGAAGGTGATCTATGTATTATGAACACACATGTGAAAAACTGTGTTTTGTGTTGATGATGAGACACACAGACCCCCACCCCCTCGAAGTGGCACGAGCCTGCATCTGTATGTGCACATGTCTACACATGGACAGGCTAGACCGATTCTTTGTCCACCATACCAGTCCCTTCATTGTTACCCATGTGTGATGTTAGAGTCTGTACCCTCGTAGTAGCCTGTAGGGACAGTATGCAGAGGATCATTCGCACACATTGTGAGTGTTTTGATGCATTCATGACTGAGGAGTTTACCTTCCAGAAGCGACGCAGGTGTGATGTGTCTAATAGCGTTTCTGATCTCTGTCGATTGCTAGATCATGTACCACAAGATGTCATTTGACCTTCCTAGTCAGTGCAGGATCTGAGCTGGGTGGTGGGTAGGGCTGCATATTGGGAAGTTTTTGTGGTCATCTCCCTGTATTCAATGACTGCTATGTGCCACACTTGGGCATTTTGGGCAAGACAGGATGTTCTCATCTTGGTATACTGACATGTATGTGACTCAGTAATTTTGGATGGGACCTGTTGACATAATTTCTCGACTTATCTTTGCATCCATGCAGGTCAATGCCCATCAGAAGAAAGGTATTTTTGAGAGCCATCACCAAGAAAATACATACCCTGGGGTCCACAGATGGTGGAGTTCCCACTGTTGCAAGAGGTAGAGGGACCAGAGATGATGGGCCCAGAAGATCACGGAGGCCCAGCTAGGGCTGTCCTCCCAACGTGGGCAGGGTGCCTGTCGAAACACCACCCCCTTAACGGCACACATGCTGGGAGCTAGATGGGCATTTGAGGGCAGCAAAGCAGCCACAAGGGGGAGTGCACCGGTAAATTCCTGTCTGTCCCATTGCTAGGTGATTGAGGGAGGTACTGACTGCTCCCTCTGACAATGAGGGATTAGACATTTGTCACATAGCAGATGGCAGATTCTTTGTGTTGACATATCATGTGTACCAATCTGGTGTGGCTTGCTTTTTGGACCTGGGACATAGGACACAACTGGGGGGAATCCTCAGACCATTTGCTCGGTAGGTAACAAAAACGTCTGTTTACAGTGATCATTAATTTACTAATTGTTGTTCTAGAGGGTCTAAGTTGTATCCAACAGATCACTCTTCCTATATGTTACAGGCCAAAGGTAAGTAACTTGAGGCTCACTGTACTCTGCCATGTGTCTGGGTATGTGTGTATGTAGACATCTGCCACCCAGGAGCTAGCTATCTTCTGTATATGGTGGCTGCTGGTGCCTCACTGCAGTCTGTGATGTGGTAATGTCTATCATACATATGACATGGCTTACATAGCTTTTTTCTGCAGCTGTAGCAAACCTATTTCCCTTGGTAATTTGGGTATGTCTATTGACATGTATGATGTGTCATCACTGTTGCCAACATTCCTTGTGCTTACATGTCAGCATGTAAGCACCCTTTCTCTTTAGGAAACATTTATATGCTGAAGTTCCATGAATGTTCTGCTTATGTTTATGGGATGATTTCTTTATTCCTTCACATATATGTACTTGGGAAACTGTTAGTGGCATAGTAAATCTACAATGGCATTCCATTTCATGTGGTACCACAGACAGAAGTGTGTCACCATTGTTCATTATCTGACATATACCTTCATGCGTCATAGTATGTCATTTGGCATGGTGAACTGCAGTATCTATGAGAGAGATGGCAGGTAGCCCCAGAGTGTGGAACCACTTTGTTTTTATCTATGCCCTTGATTTTGAATCATGTGGGAAAGTGCACTGCACATGTGTAATGATTGAGGATTGTTCCCTGACTGTTGGCATGCATCATGGAGTGAGTTGCAGTGATGTTTACATCATGTGTTTGGGTACAGGCATTCATCCACAGGCATACACTAGTATTGGGATGCCCAACATGTGGTTAGTGATGTTGGTGCTCATTGGCAACAGATTCAGGGCCTTCAACTATTCTTTTTAAGTTCCGTGTCTCTCCAACATGCAAAGGACAGATGTCTACTACAGAAATCCGCAAAGGATGTCATTGTAATGGGTGTCAGACATTAGTGGTGACTAACATGGGTTTTGAAAAATCGTTGTTTTGTTCGTTCTGGGGACATCTCTCCCTGACATATTGAACCTGACGCCAACATTGTTCCTTTCAATGCCACATGTGAGACCTATCTGGGTTACATTGATACTACATCCTTGAATCTATTGTGACAGATGTCACATGTTGAAGTGTACATTGTTGAAATGTTTCCTGTGTGACACGGTTATTTTCATGTCACATACTCCAGAATATAGAACTTTTGGGATCTAAATAGCAGGATTTCAGGGCCTCATTTCGAGTTGTAGGTTCATTATGTATGTGCCAAATAGATGTGTGCATAACCTTGTGTGGGATATGTCAGAATGGAATTTACAATGGAATACTGTTGTTTATACCTCCCATGAGCACGCACCCACATCATCCACACCTACACATCAAACAACCACTCCCTCAACCTCCAAATCCCGACCTCCTTCTGAAGACCGTCCCCATGTGTCCAAAAAACTGTTCCTCTGTGAGCTTGACCTTGCCCTTGTTCTCCCAGACCAGGGTTCTTCAATGTCAGTCTTGGAGAGCTGGATACATGCCAGATTTTAAGATAACTGCATTCATCTCAATGTGGATATGCTAAAACCTGGCATGGGTTTGGCTCTCCAGGACCACTATTGAAGAACTCTGCCCCAGACCACACCCAGAAGGACCCCACCCAGCTCCAAGTCCATCCCTTCCACCTCCAATGCCTCCTCTGTCCCCCTTGCAAGCACCCATACCCCTCTCCTGCCAAAAAGAAGCCCACCCCGCCCAAGAAGAATCCCACCCCTCCCAAGAAGAGCACCCGTCTCAAGCCTACATCCTCCTCAAGTCTGAGCCCCCCAGATAATCCCTGAGGTGCCTGCCTGCTCCCTTGATTCCCTTTCCTGTGAAGGTTTTATGGCAGTGGGGAATCAAGTTCATGTACAGCACTGTGCTATATTTGATTTTTTTTGACTGGCCAAATGGCCTTTGGACTTGAAGAACTTCATAAGTTAATAAACCCAAGTAGTTTGTTTATTTGGGTTCACATTTGTCCTGCAATTTCTTTAATACCATCATCTTGTTCTTGAATAATTTGTGTTGTGTGCCTGCAGTTGTGTGTGTTTGGGCCTGCTTGCTGCTCCCTGTGCTGTTGTCTTCAGTATGTGAGTTTGTGGGCAGTGTTAGGGTCCCCGAGAGAAGGGTACATTTTGTGTGTATAGGTACGTGTGTGTAAATGCAATGTTGGTGTCATGGCAATGTGTAATATTTTGTATGGTAAGTATGTATTTTTGTGTTGTGCAATGTGGGCATGTTTGGTGCTGGACGTGTCCCCTGACATGGCTTCTGTATGAATCTGATGTGGGTCGTCTTTTTTTTTTCATGCAGACACGGAGTGTGTTCAGTTGTGCATGCTGTGTTTGAATTTGCCTGTGCATGTGTCCATTTAGGTGTGTGTCTCTTGCAGGTAGTTCCTATAGGGGGATGTCCCATGCAGTAGGAGTTCTATGTGCTTTGCTGACTTGCCCTTCCCCATTGTACATATGTGTATGACATTTGGGTTTAGTATTGTTTGTCCCTGGGACCTATGTAGGGCCATTTCCTGTGCAAATGTAGTTGAAGGTCCTATTCGAGGTGATGTACGTCCCAGTGCAGTCCTTCCCTGGGTGTTCCGGTGTTCCAGATGCCCCCTGTTTGTACAGGTGTGGTTGTCATGTTTTCTTTGTCTATTTGTGTCTCTGTGTTTAGTGCGTGGTATTGCACTTCCAGTATGCAGTGATATATGTGTCCATTGCAGGGTTGTTTCATGGTGGTGTTGTTTGTGTTCCATGCCACTTCAATACATATGTGTGTTGTATGTGTGAACAGTCCCTTGCCAGTGGTGTGACGATGTTGCGTAGCCTTCACTATCCATGTGCCTAAGCTGTGTGGCCATGTGTATTTGTATAGTGTTGAGGTGCACTGTGTGTATCCTGCCCAAATGGGGTGTATAATGACTATGTGTACGTCTGTGTTGATGTATGTTTTTTGTGAGTGTGGTTTGAGATGTGTACCTGCTGCCCATGGGTTGCACCCCCCTGGCTCAACACACTGTTTTTAAGGTTAATGATACAGGTCGGTCTGTGTACATAGGGTTTTTGGCATCCAACACGGGGTGAATTTAATTGTCTTTGGATGAGCAGGAGCAGCGGCATGATGTTTGTGAAGGGCTCTGTTAGAAATGGGGTCTTTGACTGGCAGTCAGGTTACCCCCTGTCCAAGCAAGGACCCTCACTCTAGTCAGGGTAAGTCACACACAATCCAAATGATCCTGTGCCCACGCTCTGGTAGTTTGGCACTGAGCAGTCAGGCTTAACTTAGAAGGCAATGCGTAAAGTATCTGGGCAATAAATCATGCAATAACACAGTAGAACACCACAAAAGTGCACCACACAGTGTTTAGAAAAATATATAATATTCATCTGATAAGATGCAGGTCAAAACGATTAAGATGCAATAAGTCTATGTTGAGATATCACTGTAAAAGTGATAAAAAGTGCCTTTTAGTATTTTAAAAGCAATAAATGTCTCTTTCAAGCACAAAGTACCTGGTTCACGTTCAAAATCTCTGCAAAGAACTGCGGAGGAGGAGATGCGTGGAAACAAAGGGGGTGTGCATCGATTTCTCGGGCCGCACACGGCAATGCATCATTTAGTTTTCACGCAGGGACGGCTGTGTGTCGATTTCCGGCACTTGGTCGTGGATCCTCTTCAGGTTGCGGGGTATTTGGATGCCCTGGGGACGATGCATGAATTTCTGGCGCTGACAGGATGAAGTCACAGGAGCCGCGTTGATCCGGTGGGCATTGTGTGGAAATTACTACAGCACGGCAGGTGCTGCATCGATTCCTCTCTAGAAGTCGGGCTGCATCGTTCCGGCTCGGCTGTGCGTCGATCCATTGGGCTGTGCGTCGAATTTCCGGTTGCTACGCTGATGCTGCGTCGATCTTCTCATTACGAAGTCAGGCTGCGTCATTCTGGATCGGCGTGCAGTGAATTTTTCATTGTGGTGCAGGCTGTGCCTTGTTTCTGGCAGGCTGTGCGTCGATTTTCACCGAACAAGGAGCCCTTCTTGTAGATATGAAGTCTATTTGGTCCTGAGACTTCAGGGAACAGGAGGCAAGCTCTATCCAGGCCCTTGGAGAGCATTTCTCACCAGAGCCAGAGAGCAGCAAGGCAGCAGGGCAACAGCAAGGCAGCAGTCCTTCACAGAAAGCAGTCAGGTGAGTCCTTTGGGCAGCCAGGCAGTTCTTCTTGGCAGGATGCAAGTTCTGGTTCAGAATCTCTTCTCCAGGAAGTGTCTGAGTTGGTAGGGGCAGAGGCCCTGTTAAGAAACCCAAATGTGCCTTTGAAGTGGGGGAGACTTCAAAGAGTGGTTTAGAAGAGCACAAGTTCCCATTTCAGTTCAATCCTGCCTGCCAGGGGCCCAGTAGGGGGTGTGGCAGTCCTTTGTGTGAGGCTATGCTACAGTCCTTTGACATGTAAGTGTCAGGCCCTCCACCCTCCCAGCCCATGAAGACCCATTCAAAATGCTGATGTATGCAAGTGAGGCTGAGTATCCTGTGTTTGGGGTGTGTCTGAGTGAATGTACAGGGAGCTGTGAACTAAACCCAGCCAGGTGTGGATTGTAAGGCACAGAAGGGTTTAAGTGCAGAGAAATGCTCACTTTCTAAAAGTGGAGTTTCTAAAATAGTAATACTAAATCAACTTCACCAGTGAGCAGGATTTTGTATCACCATTGTGCCCATACTAAATATGACCTTCCTACTCCTTTCAGATCAGCAGCTGCCCCTCAAACAATATATGAGGGAAGCCCCAATGTTAGCCTATGAAGGGAGCAGGCCTCACAGCAGTGTAAAAAACGAAATTAGGAGTTTTACACTACCAGGACATGTAAACTACATAGGTACATGTCCTGCCTTTTGCCAACACAGCACCCTGCCCTATGGGTTACCTAGGGCATACCTTAGGGGTGACATATGTAGAAAAAGGGGAGTTTTATGCTTGGCAAGTGCTTTTAAATACCAAGTCAAATTGGCAGTGAAACTGCACACACAGGGCTTGCAATGGAAGGCCTGAGACAAGGTTAAGAAGCTGAGCGCGGGCACTTGTTTTTGAGGGCCGGGGCTTATACTTCTGCCTCAAGCATATGCTGCGAGTAAAAGACACATATGGGAAAGATGGAAGAAGGGAAAAACGAAAACATGTCAGGGGAGAAAGTAGAACGTTGCTAGAGTGAGCTGAAGGGGCAGGGAGTGGCTTTATATGGATTGAAGGGGCTCGTGATGGCTTCAGGATTACGCTGCCACAGTATTCTGTGTTTGCACATTTAATTGCATTAGCCACGTGGTTAAGAAGAGGGCTTTGGGCACAAGGACATTTTTATTTACAAATTAACCACTGGGCTACAATCATATATTGTTTGAATGGTAGCTGCTGATCTGAAAGGAGTAGGAAGGTCATATTTAGAATGGCCAGAATGGTGATACAAAATCCTTCTCACAAGTGAAGTTGGATTTAATATTACTATTTTAGAAATGCCACTTTTAGAAAGTGAGCATTTCTCTGCACTTAAATCCTTCTGTGCCCTACAATCCACGTCTGGCTGGGTTTAGTTGACAGGTCCCTTGTGAAATCACTCAGACGCACCCCAAACACAGGATACTCAGCCTCGCTTGCATACATCTGCATTTTGAATGGGTGTTCCTGGGCTGGGAGGGTGGAGGGCCTGACACTTACATGTCAAAGGACTGTAGCCTGGCCTCACACAAAGGACTGCCACACCCCCTACTGGGACCCTGGCAGACAGGATTGAACTGAAAGGGGACCTTGTGTACTTCTGAGCCACTCTTTGAAGTCTCCCCCACTTCAAAGGCACATTTGGGTATTTAAACAGGGCCTCTGCCCCTACCAACTCAGAAACTTTCTGGACAAGAGAACCTGAACCAGAACTTGCATCCTGCCAAGAAGAACTGCCTGGCTGCCCAAAGGACTCACCTGACTGCTTTCTGTGAAGGAATGCTGCCTGGCTGTTTCTCATCTGCCTTGCTGCTCTCTGGCTGTGGTGAGAAGTGCTCTCCAAGGGCTTGGATAGAGCGTGCCTCCTGTTCCCTGAAGTCTCAGGACCAAATAGACTTCATATCTACAAGAAGGACTCCTTGTGTGGCGAAAATCGATGCACAGCCTGCCAGAAACAACGCATAGCCTGCACAGCAGTGAAAAATTCACTGCACACCAAACTGGAATGACGCAATGAGAAGATCAGCGCTGCATCAGCGTAGGGACCAGAAATTCAATGCACGGCCCACTAAATCAAAGCATGGCTGAGCCAGAACGATTTCCACGCATCTCCTACCGGATCAATGCCACCCCTGTGGCTTTGTTCTGTCAGTGCCAGAAATCCATGCATCGTTACTGGGGCGTCCGGAAGCCCCGCAACCTGAAGAGGATCCACGACCGAGCTCCGGAAATCGACGCACAGATGTCCCTGCGTGAAAACTAAATGACGCATCGTCATGTGTGGCACGAGAAATGGACGCACACCCCCTTTGTTTCCACGCATCTCCTCCTCTGCGGTTCTTGGGGGAGATTTGGAACGCGAACCAGGTACTTTGTGCTTGAAAGAGACATTTATTGCTTTTAAAAGACTAAAAGACTCTTTATATCACTTTTACAGTGATATCTCAACATATACTTATTGCATCTTAATCATGTTGACCTGCATCTTATCGGATAAATATTATATACTTTCTAAACACTGTGTGGTGTACTTTTGTGGTGTTCTACTGTATTATTGCATGATGTATTGCACAGACACTTTACATAATGCCTTCTAAGTTAAGCTTGACTGCTCAGTGCCAAGGTACGAGAGGGTGGGCACAGGATAATTTGGATTGTGTGTGACTTACCCTGACTAGAGTGAGGGTCCTTGCTTGGACAGGAGTAAACTGACTGCCAACCAATGACCCCATTTCTAACAGGCTCCATGACTGCACTGGACGTGTAAGTCTGCCTGCAGGTACATGTCTCTCTTTATACTGTCTGTCTCCACCTTCTGATACATGGTGCTCGGACTGCCATGGGGACAAAGGCAGTGTGCAACCTTGTAATGAGTCAGGTGGTAACACAGTCCCCGCAGGCCTATTTGTGCTGTGGGGTCGGTGGTGAACTCCTCTCCGCTAGCAGAGTTTGTGGAGTGTTTCCCACTCTTTGTTTCACTTAGAATGTGAAGTTCTGAAAAACTCTGTGTAGCAGACTGGAGCAGAGTTGTTTCCTCGCTCGCCAATGTTGAGTTGGTGAGCACGTGCAAGGAAAATCGTACCCAAGACCACCTCCCGGCAAGATTTCTCAACTCACATTGAGAAACCTCCTGTTCACATTGAGGAAACTGCTGCTCGAGTAGAAATTCTACTCGAGTAGCAGCACCCTCTTCCTCTGCGCAGGGAGCCGTTTGCATTCATTTTTCAGCGCGGGACAAACACCTGGCACTAAACATCAGTGCAAACGGCGCAACCTAACGCGCTCTGCTGCTTGCAGAACTCTGAGTAGCGCTGTGTAGTTTTTTGTGCACTTCACTGTGCTCTGTGTAGTGGAACTCCACAAACTCCCCCCAGGCTTACGTGACAGTCTGTCCTACCTGGCGGTCCTGGAGGACCGCTGACAGTCTTCTGTTAGTACAACTGCCATACTCCTAATACAATGGTCCGACCGTCATATCGATGGCAGTTGGACCGCCACTGCCGCCATGGTGGTCGGTGGATCGCCAAACTCGTAATCAGGCCCTAGGTCCTAACTATACCTAGTGCTGACCACCACTAGGTAATATATATATATATATATATATATATATATATATATATATAAAGAATCCAAATCCTGTATTTCTTCCTGAAGCTGCCATACGAAGCTGATGCACTGTTATGGGTGCATGACCCATAAATATTTTTCAAAAGGAATTACAATTATTAACTGGCACTCCAAACGGCTACTTGGGCCAATAAAGAAGAACGTTATGGTTGAAACGTGTTGCCAGTGCAAATCAACTTTGAGAAGGATGATGTAAGCCTTAAATCAACATCGTAGCCATTTGGCGTGTTGGTTAATAATTGTAATTCCTTTTGAAATATATATATATATATATATATATAGATATATATATATATAGAGAGAGAGAGAGAGAGAGTGATGCACATATACATACTCACAGGAACACACATTTCAGCATTGAATTAGAACACATGCCAATTTTCTAAGAAGCGACAAGGTAAACACATCGGAGCATACTCAATTCAGATGTGACCCACACCTTAGCTTCTATAAAGTAAGGGAAAAGGCTGCACTGATCAGTAAATGTAAGGAAATGCCTTCCTTGGCATGGTTACACCCTACATTTTTGCCTTTTGTTGATGTCAGTTATGATTGAAAGTGTGCTGGGACCCTGCTAACCAGGCCCCAGCACCAGTGTCCTTTCCCTAAACTGTACCTATGTTCCCACAATTGGCATAGCCCTGGCACACAGATAAGTCCTTTGTAAGTGGTACCCCTGGTACCAAGGGCCCTGTGGCCAGGGAAGGTCTCTAAAGACTGCTGCATGTATTATGCTATCCTGGGGACCCCTCTCTCAGAACATGCACACTGCCTCACAGCTTGTGTGTGCTGGTGGGGAGAAAATGACTAAGTCGAGATGGCACTCCCTTCAGGGTGCCTTGCCCACATCCCACTGCCTGTGGCATAGGTAAGTCACCCCTCTGGCAGGCCTTACAGCCATAAGGCAAGGTGCACTATACCACAGGTGAGGGCATAGTTGCATGAGCAACATACCCCTACAGTGTCTAAGCCAAACCTTAGACATTGTAAGTGCAGGGTAGCCACAAAGAGTATATGGTCTGGGAGTCTGTGAAATACAAACTCCACGGGTCCATAATGGCTACACTGAAATCTGGGAAGTTTGATATCAAATTCATGCATCCTGGGGGCCTCGCAGGAGTGGCAGGAGGACTGGACTATGGTAAGTCATATCTCTACTATTATATCCCCCCCACCCTACCTGCATGCCATCACAAACCCCAACCCCAACCCTCACACCCATCACCCCAACACCTCACATATACCCCACTATCACAACCCACAAATCCCAATATCAAGCCCTGCATGTGACAATAATGCATGGACACCCATCACAGACCTGCATGGACACCTATCACCAAAGCATATCCAACGGAGAGACTCACCCAGGGCACACAATCACCACTCACACAAAGGCCAAGGCAATATTGCAAGCACAGTAATAGAGGGCAACACACCCATTGCACAAGATGGCACACACAGATACAATAACAATGCATTTTCACCCCAACAGGACCCTTACACAACATCACCGGACAGGAGGTGCCAGTATATCCAGTCCCCCCAAGGAAGAGACCCACAGTGACGACAGCAGCGCTGCACACCTGGATCAAGATGACCAGCCTGGCCCATCAGGGACCTCTGGACAGTCGGTTCCCCTGCCACAGTCCCAAACCACCACTGAACCTCCCCCCTCAGGGAACACCACCACAGCACGCACCTAGCGGGCCCATGCCACTATCCCCAGGACCCGTCAATCAGCAGTGTGTCCACCACTACAGGGACCCCAGGCAACCCCACTAACACAGGACAATCAGGGACCTGGGGTCAGTGGCAGTGGGCACACGGTTTAGGGGACAGAGACACAGGATAACAGGGAAGCTGGGAGGACTGCTGTGTGACGGGGGAGGACAGGCCTAGGGAACCCACTCTCCACGAGGCACTCTCAAACATCATGGGAGCATACCACCATTCCCAGGAGACCATGGGCACGGTACTGGCCAAGTTTCAGGAGACCCAGCGGCTGCAGGAGGAACAGTACCTGGGATCAGGGAGGACTTGAAGTCCATTAACACCACCCTGGTCACCATTGCAAGGGTGCTGGAAGACATGGCCAACACCATGAGGGAGACAGTGGCATACCGCCGGGCCCCTTACACCAGCCTAAACGATGAACAGCCTTCCACGTCCGCAGGCGCTAGTGGACAGGAGGTCCTCCCACAGGACCAACAAGCGACCAGCACCCCACCTCCTGCAGAAGGAGAACCACCCCGCAAACGGTTCCTGCGATCCAAACACAAGACAGGGAACATTGCCAAGACCCCCGCCAGGAAATAAGACTCTCCTGATTGTCACCCTTCTGTCCCACTATGTCACCCTGACCACCTTGAATTGTCATTGCTCCACTTCCTATGCCCCCTTGGACAATGCACCTGTGATACCAAGAGACTGGACTCTACCATGGATATTCCTCCACCATCACCCCAGCCCATTGCACATCCCCCTCTACTTATTAGCACTTAAATAAACACCCTTGAATCACAAAACAATCTGGAGTCAGTCTGTACTTTCACAAATGTATTATTACAACTTCTTCTACAAATATCAATGTAAATGTTCATTTGCACATACCAATGTATGACAGTTGTTGGGCAGCAGTAAACATAGCAGAAGGCAGAATGAGGTACCCAGATCTGTGAAAAGGAAAGCCAAAGTGAAATTTCAGGGTCCATACACAGAGGTTAAAAGACTGACTTATACAATGTCCTACAGTAGTCAGATATGAGATGAGCAGTGCCAGTCTTTTACCTGTGTCTCACTGGAAGTACTGCATGATGATGTTGTTACGGTTGTCAATATCTTCTTCCTCTGCCTCCTCTTCCTCAATGTCCACAGGCTCCACAGCTTCCACAAGGCCAACATCAGGCCCATCCTCCTGCAGCAAAGGCACCTGGCGTCACAAAGCCAGTTTGTGCAACATACAGCATGCCACGATGATCTGGCACACCTTCTTCGGTGAGTAGTATAGGGAGCTACCTGTTAGATGGAGACACCAGAATTTGGCCTTCAGGAGGCCGAAAGTCCGCTCAATAATACTGCTAGTTCGCCCATGTGCTTCATTGTAGCATTCCTCTGCCCTTGTCCTGGCATTCATCACTGGGGTCAGTAGCCATGAGAGGTTGGGGTAACCAGAGTCACCTGAAAATGTCAATGGATAACTTTTAGACACACACCAACCCTTAGGGACTACCCCATACCCAGACACCTATTTATACTGTGTGGGGACCTTGGGCTCACCTATTAGCCACACCCGGTGCCTCTGGAGTTGGCCCATCACATAAGGGATGCTGCTATTCCTCAAAATGTAAGCGTCATACACAGAGCCAGGATACTTGGCATTCACATGAGAGATGTACTGGTCTGCCAAACACACCATCTGCACATTCATTGAATGGTAGCTTTTTCGATTTCTGTACACCTGTTCATTCCTGCGGGGGGGGGGACAAATGCCACATGGGTACCATCAATGGCACCAATGATGTTGGGGATATGTTCCAGGGCATAAAAGTCACCTTTCACTGTGACCAAATCCTCCACCTGGGGGAAAACAATGTAGCTGCGCATGTGTTTCAGCAGGGCAGATAACACCCTGGTCAACACGTTAGAGAACATTGGCTGAGACATCCCTGATGCCATGGCCACTGTTGTTTGAAAGGAACCACTTGCCAGGAAATGGAGCACTGACAGGACCTGCACTAGAGGGGGGATTCCTGTGGGATGGCGGATAGCTGACATCAGGTCTGGCTCCAATTGGGCACACAGTTCTTGGATTGTGGCACGATCAAGTCTGTAGGTGATAATGATGTGTCTGTCTTCCATTGTCGACAGGTCAACCAGGGGTCTGTACACTGGAGAATGACGCCATCTCATCATCTGCCCCAGCGGATGTGCCCTATGGAGGAGAATGGTGATCAGAGGGTCATGTACCACATAGGTTGCGCAAGTGTTTTTGCAGTAATGTGAGTAAATCTGTGTGTGGCGTTGTCTGTCCGTATTTCTGCCCAAATGTGCTGTGACGCAGTTAGGTGCCATGCCATGTGCCACCCTGAAATGGCAGCTGCCTGACCTGTAAGTAGGGACAGGGGGAAATGAGGTCGAAGACTGCCGCGCAATTCAGCATTAGTTATTATTGGGCCCTATGGGTTCCAGGAGCCAATAACAATGTACGCCGGCGGTGACGGTACGCACCGCCGCGGACGTGATCGCAATTTTCTATCTGTTCACTCACTTGATACCTGACCTTCAACAGGAGAGGACCCACACTGCAAGTGCTGCTGTGACCTGTGCCTGGAAGCAGTAATGGCTTGAGTGTCTGAGGAAAGGGCCAAAAGGCCCCTGCCTTCACTTTGGAAGAGTTGGAGAGACTCGTGGACAGTACACGCTTCTCTACGGTCCTCCGGACAAACAGTTGAGTACACTGTGAGCATGATGCGTGGCACATGAATGTGTGGAGTGGTGTGGACTGAAAATACATGTGGGGGGCTGAGGCCTGCATGAGAGGATGGTTAGTGTATGTGTGTCAGGGCATGGGTGGGAAGTGGTGGGCAATGAGTATGACCTGGCGGAGGAGCAGAGGCACCGGAGACGGAGGGAGCTGCATCCCACATGGCCCAGGAGGGTGAATGTGCCACGTCTGAAGGCACCAGTGGGATGGAGGGCGAAGGGAACTCCATGACGGGGACAGGAGGGGACACCAGCGACTCCACCTATGATGGGAGCTCCCTTGTGGTGGTGAGCACCTCTGTGTCCACCGCAACAACAGGTACAGCCACCACCCCCTACCAGCACCACCCTCCCAGCAGCCCCTCAGCGTGTTTCCCGTGAGTGAGGAGGCTATTGACCTCCTGAGATCCTTCACTGTTGGGCAGTCAACCATTTTGAATGCCATCCAGGGTGTCAAGAGGCATTTGCAACAAGCAAATGCATACCTGGAGAGCATTCATGCTGGCGTGGCAGCCCATCAGAGAGCATTTCAGGCTCTGGCCTCATCACTCATGGCAGCCATTGTCCCTGTGTCCAGCCTCCCCCCTCCAACTTCCAGTACCCAGACCGAATCCCCTCTACCTCAGCCTATCCCAAGCACACCATCAGACCAGCATGCACACACATCAACACGCAAAAGTGGCTCTGGCAAACATAAGCACCACACATCCCACAGGCACTCACACAAGCACCATACCCATGCAAACACACCAACATCCACTGCCTCCACTGTGTCCCCCTCCTCCATGTCCTCCACCACCCTCCCAGTTTAGTCTCCACTCACACCTGCATGCAATACATCCTAAGCCACTACCTCCATCACCAGCACGTCCATCACTACACACCGTTCACGTGCAATCACCACCCCCACTACCGTTCACACGTCTCCTGTGTCCTCTCCCAGTGTGTCTGTGAGCCCACCTCCCAAAGTACACAAACGCCGGCACACACCCACTCAGCAGTCATCCACCTCACAACAGCCTCCAACCCATGCACCTTCACCCAAACTCAGCAGACGCACACCTGCTACTACCACTACCTCTTCCTCCACTCCCAAACCTCCTCCATCTTCCCGTCCCAGTGTGTCTAAAAAACTTTTCCTGACTAACACTGACATCTTCCCTACCACCCCCATCCTTCCCCTAGGGCCAGGATGTCTAGAGCCCAGACCAGCATCTCAGCCACCAAATCGTTGTCCACTGTGGTCCCTGCAAGTCCGGGAGGATCGAAGGGGGCACCCATCAGGGCTACCAGTGTGCCACCTACTGAAGCTAAGGACCACCCGATTCTGCCACCTGCCAAGGTAAAGAAGGGGCCAGCATGCAGAAGGGAATAGCCGACCCATCCACCCAGGAAGGCCTCATCCAGAACCAAAGAGGACAGTGCCAAGGTCCCAGCAGCGACTACCAAGTTGGGGAAGGGACGCAAAAGCAAAGGAAAGTCACCTCAGGGCACGAAGCCTCCTGATGAGGGACTGGTGACCCCCATTTCTCATGACAGGCCAGCAACCTGTACCACGGTGAGCACCGCTGCAACGACCGCCACCTGCACCACCACCTGCACCACCATCTTCTCCGCCACCTGCACGGCAGCTGCCACAACTACAGTCACCAGCATCATCCCCAGTGGGCAGCCTTCTGAGGCTGCTGGAGACGGCCTGGTGTCTTCCTCCACTACTACAGGCACTTGCACCATGGGCAGCACCGCCAGCATCTCCGCTGCAGATACTGCTGCAGCCACTGCCACCTGCCCTGCGACGTGCCCAGCCAGTGCCACTACAGCAGACATCAGCAGCATCCCCAGTGGGCAGCCATCCGAGGCTGCAAGAGACGTCCTGGTGTCTCCCTCCACTACTACAGACACCTGCACCACAGGCAGCACCGCCAGCATCCCCGCCGCAGACACCCCCGCAGCCACTGCCACCTGCTCCGCAACATATCCAGCCAGTGCCACTACAGCGGAGATCAGCAGCATCCCCAGTGGGCAGCCATCCAAGGCTGCAGGAGACGTCCTGGACCCTGCACACACTACATGAGGCACGACCACCAGCACTGGCACTACCAGCTGTTTGCAGCCTAATCTCCGCAAGGTGGAGTGTGGTTCTGCCTCCATGGAGTATCATGCTACCTGTTCCCTGAAAATCTCATGGCTCAGACACACAGGTGAAGGAATGGGAACTGCCACATCCCAGGTGCAGCATCACTGGGCACCAAGCCCCCTCCAGAACCAGTGGAGAAAAGCATCCACTAACACAGTCCTTGGCAGGAAGAAGCACTCTGGGCACCAAGCCCCATCCAGAACCAGTGGAGAAAAGCATCCACTAACACAGTCCTTGACAGGATGAAGCACTCCTGGGCACCAAGCCCCCTCCAGAACCAGTGGAGTAAAGCATCCCCTAACACAGTCCTTGGCGGGAAGGAGCACTCTGGGCACCATGCCCCCTCCAGAACCAGTGGAGAAAAGAATCCACTAACACAGTCCTTGGCAGGATGAAGCACTCTGGGCACCAAGCCCCCTCCAGAACCAGTGGAGAAAAGCATCCACTAACCCAGTCCTTGGCAGGATGAAGCACTCTGGGCACCAAGCCCCCTCCATAACCAGTGGAGAAAAGCATCCACTAACACAGTCCTTGGCAGGATGAAGCACTCTGGGCACCAAGCCCCCTCCAGAACCAGTGGGGAAAAGCACCCACTAACAAAGTCCTTGGCAGGATGTAGCACTCTGGGCACCAGGCCCCCTCTAGAACCAGTGCGAAAAAGCATCCACTAGCCCAGTCCTTGACAGGATGAAGCACTCTGGGCACTAAGCCCCCTCCAGAACCAGTGGAGAAAAGCATCCACTAACACAGTCCTTGGCAGGAAGAAGCACTCTGGGCACCAAGCCCCCTCCAGAACCAGTGGAACATGTCACCGACTTGAGAGACTGTGGCTTTGTACTCCCCAGGACCAAGCAGTGGGCAAACTACCCACTTGAGAGACTGTGGCTTTGACTCCCCAGGACCAAGCAGTGGGCAAACCACCCACTTGAGAGACTGTGGTTTTGTACTCCCAGGACCAAGCAGTGGGCAAACCACCCACTAGAGAGACTGTGGCTTTGCACTCACCAGGAGCAAGCAGTGGGCAAACCACCCACTAGAGAGACTGTGGCTTTGTACTCCCCAGGACCAAGCAATAGGCAAACCGCCCACTTGAAAGACTGTGGCTTTGTACTCCCCAGGACCAAGCAGTGAGCAAACCACCCACTTGAGAGACTGTGGCTTTGCACTCCCCAGGAGCAAGCAGTGGGCATGGAGCCCCCTTGAGGAGCAGTGGCGTCGTCCCATTATCCGGCTGAGGTGCCCCCCCTCCCCTTCCCCCCGAGGTGCCTGTTTTTTTATCGACCTGATGCCCCTGCAGTGTTCTCTCTGTTTTGAGGCAGGTGTCATGTGTGGGCTTTGCCCATGCTTTTTGGGACCACTGGTCCACAGACATTTCATGGGACACTGTACAAACTTGTGTACTTGCTGTAAATATTTTTATATACTGATTATTTACTGTCTCTTGGGCTATCTGATTGTTTGAATATTCCACTAGTTAAACTCATTTCGTTTGGACCTTGCGTTCTTCCAGGGGGTGACGGGGTGTATCTGTGATTGGATATGTGTGTGTGTGTGTTGTTGTGGGTGGGGATTTTGCGAGTATGAGTCACTCTCTTTTTTCCCCTCCCCTCCCCTGTGTGGTAGGTGCAGCGCTCACTGTGGTTGTCGCCGCCGTCCTTCGTACTCCTGGTAGATGAGAAGATTCACCAACATTGGTAACACCTGTAGTTCGGGCTCTATGACGTCCTGGTTCCTCGTTGGGTATCGAGAGGTGAGTGGTTTCCCTTCCAAAGACTGTTTCTGCCGTGCTTTTGATGGGGTTGGTACCGCCCCGGAAAAGCTGGCGGATTGGTGCTTTGTAATAGTGTGTGCGGTACATTGTTTCCGCCTGTCTGTTGGCGGTTACCACAGCGGTGTTTGTTTCTACCCCCGTGGCAGTCAGTGTGTTAAAGTGGCTGTCTGTGTTGGCGGTTTCCGCCATGTTCGTAATTCAATTTTTTGGACCGCTGGTCTGTTAGCGGAATTACCGCCGCTTTATCAACGACCGCCAGGGTTGTAATGAGGGCCATAGTCTTCTTGAAGTTACAAACAGATATTCATATAAAATCATAGAAGGTGATTTTTTTAAAGTTCAGAAAGTTCTTAATTACAAAAATACTAGGATGATCATCATACATACAATTGTTATTTTATTGTTGCCTTAATGAAAAAATCTTTTATATTCAATTCTTCCAAATTCTGTAATAAAATGACTGTGATAAATTACGAAATGCAATATTTGTCTTAATCATCAAATGAAACAATATTGAAAATTGATAATAAAATAAAGAACAGGAAGCAAGAGAAATAGACGCTGGCCTAATGGCAAAATACTATAAAAACATTTGATTATCTTATATAAGTGGCAATTAACTATACTATGGTGTAAGGTAAGCCTCCTTGTTAAAAGCACCTGGCTATTTTCTCTGTAATTTAATTGTAGTCCAGCTTTCCATATGACATCAATCAATCAATCAATCAGAGTTTATAGAGCGCAACTACTCACCCGTTTGGGTCTCAAAGTGCTGGGGGAGGTGTAGCGTGTACCAGAGGTGGATTAGAAAAGCCATATCTTCAGTTGGTTCGTGAAGCTGGGGAGGGAGGTGGTTTGTCTGATGTGGATGGGTAGGGTGTTCCAGGTGGTGGTGGCGAGGTAGAAGAAGAAGCGTCCTCCTCTTCTGGTTTTCATGATGTGGGGTACTTCTGCGAGAGAAGAACGGGCTGAACGTAGGATCCTGTGGGGTATGTGGGACATAAACAAAATGCTCAATTGCCTCATCGGTCCCAATTACGTTCTTGCGACATATTTCCTGTCATTAATCTGAGAAGGAAAATGTACATGTTTTCAGAACTACTAAGAGAAACAGGATAATTTATATCTATGTTTTTATTTGCTCTAAGAAGCTCCAAAACTCTCAACTCTATCATCCTCTACTTCTATAGTTAAGGTCACATGGGCACATCAGTACATTCACCAGTAATCTGACTGATAATTCAATCATCTAGTTCCCCAATGGCTGTTCTTGAGACTTGTACATCTATTGATACATGCATCACATATTTTATTTTTACGACATGTGAAATAACCCCCTGTTATTCGGCAATTTCCATTTTTCTTAGTCACAAAACTGCTGCATGTAAGGTCTCCAGTGGAATCAACTTGGGGCATTAGATACACATTCTCTCAGATGAAGATTGATATAAATGATGTTCCAATGTCTGTTCCGTGAATCACACAATTTCTTGATTTCCTGTGTGTAATTTGTAATGAATATAGATTGAACTTTCACCTTATTCTCTTTCAATTTGTGGGCCAATAAAATATCCCTTCTCTATCCTGATACTATAGATTTGGCTGAGTTATTAACTTCACAAGACTAGCATTTGGAAATAATTGTCCACTCCAATTGTGCCACCACGTGATTAATGTCAGGTATCCTGGAACAATTGCATCTCACACTGACTATTTTTCCATAGGGTATACTCACTATCATTTAGAGAAGGCTGCAGCTTTGGGCATATAGGAGTGAAGTAGCAGGTGCTGACTTCTGAAATGTCTATGTAGTTCAGCATTCTCTACAAACAGCATACAGCTTTAAGAGTTCTAGAATCTCTTAAAGCTGTATATGTAAGTGAATTATAAACTAAGGGCATTATCCTTGAGAACACATATATTCCCTCAGGTCACTGATGTAATATTTCCTAGTGAGAAGAAGGTGGTCAATGTATCTGACCTGTAATATAATGTTCTCTTGTCACTTCCTATTGCTTAGTCCCCCAGCTATTCTTTCCCAATACCACAACCTAAGGTTGGCAAGTGATAAACCAGTGCAAGTGACCATTGCTGATCTGCACTTTTTAAAATAATGTCCACCATCAAACAAGAAGAAATTTGTGATGTCAGGCCCTGGGTCTAAGGACAAATGATAGAATCCTGACCCATCATACCACAAAAAGCCCATCTTTCCTGTAAAACATATTCCACTCTTTCTAACCAAGGTAACTGTTCAATGCATGTGTACAACGATGTAACATCCGGTGTCACAAGACAATGAGGGTCATTACAACCCTGGGGGACGGTGTTAAATCGGCGGTAAGACCACCAACAGGCCGGCGGTAACAATTTTGCAATTATGACTGTGGCGGAAACCGCCAACAAAGACAGCCACTTTAACACTCCGACAGCCACGGCGGTACAAACAAACAGCGCGGAGGTCACCGCCAACAGACAGGCGGGAGACAATGTACCGCCCACAGTATCACAACCTACCAATCCGCCACCTTTTCCGGGGCGGATTCACCGCGGATAAAAACACGGCTGAAACAGCCATTTCAAAGGGAAAACGCTCACCTCTACACATTCCACGAGGAACGACGACACCATGGAGCCGGAACTCCATATTCTTCCTGCACTAGTCTTCCTGCTCTTCTACGAGGAGCAGCAACGCCGGCGGCGAAGACCACGGTGAGTACTGCACCTACGACATAGGGGAGGGGGAGGCAAAAACACAGGGACACACACACTCAACACCCCAACCGCCACCCCGACACTCATCCACTACAACACACACACCAATGCTTATCTATACATTACAGTAACACCCCCCAACCCCCCCGGAAGAATGCAAAGACAAAAGGAAATGTGTGGAACCATTGTAATATATCAAAATACAGTAAGCAAATATATACATATATATATACACAATAAACAAAATATACACCACGACTAGTAGTGCAGGTTTTGCACCATTCATAGTCCGTGGACCTCAGGGCCCAAAATGCATGGGCGAGGCCCACACAAGATACCCGATCCAAACGGAGAGAACACTGCAGGGTCATCAGATAGAAATACAACAGGCACCTCAGGGGGAAGGGAAGGGGGGCACCTCAGCGGGATGAGAGCACCACGCCAGATCCACGAGGGGGCTTCATGCCCATTGATGTATCCTGTGGAGTGCAAAGCCACAGTCTCTCAAGTCTCTACAGTGGGTGGGTTGCCCACTGTACCATCCTGGGGAGTGCAAAGCCACAGTCTCTCAAGTCTCCACAGTGGGTGGTTTGCCCACTGTTCCATCCTGGGGAGTGCAAAGCCACAGTCTCTCAAGTCTCCACAGTGGGTGGTTTGCCCACTGTACCATCCTGGGGAGTGCAAAGCCACAGTCTCTCAAGTCTCCACAGTGGGTGGGTTGCCCACTGTACCATCCTGGGGAGTGCAAAGCCACAGTCTCTCAAGTCTCCACAGTGGGTGGGTTGCCCACTGTACCATCCTAGGGAGTGCAAAGCCACAGTCTCTCAAGTCTCTACAGTGGGTGGGTTGCCCACTGTTCCATCCTGGGGAGTGCAAAGCCACAGTCTCACAAGTGGATGCATGTTTCCACTGGTTCTGGAGGGGGACTGGTGCCCAGAGTGCTTCATCCTGCCAAGGACAGACGGAGTGGATGCAGGTCTCCACTGGTTCTGGAGGGGGACTGGTGCCCAGAGTGCAGCACTCACCCCGTGACGGTCCCTGTTGCGTCACTGCCCGTGCCGCAAATGGGCTAGCGGTGCTTTCCATGGCGGTCTTTGCCCTGTTCAGCGGTCCTTGGCCTGTTCAGCGGTGCTTGAGTTGCCAGTGTCTGACCTGTTCAGCGATGCTTTCCATGGCGGTCTTTGCCCTGTTCAGCGGTCCTTGGCCTGTTCAGCGGTGCTTTCCATGGCGGTCTTTGCCCTGTTCAGCGGTCCTTGGCCTGTTCAGCGGTGCTTGAGTTGCCAGTGTCTGACCTGTTCAGCGTTGCTTTCCATGGCGGTCTTTGCCCTGTTCAGCGGTCCTTGGCCTGTTCAGCGGTGCTTTCCATGGCGGTCTTTGCCCTGTTCAGCGGTCCTTGGCCTGTTCAGCGGTGCTTGAGTTGCCAGTGTCTGACCTGCTTAGCGGTGCTTTCCATGGCGGTCTTTGCCCTGTTCAGCGGTCCTTGGCCTGTTCAGCGGTGCTTGAGTTGCCAGTGTCTGACCTGTTCAGTGCTGCTTTCCATGGCGGTCTTTGCCCTGTTCAGCAGTCCTTGCCCTGTTCAGCGGTGCTTTCCATGGCGGTCTTTGCCCTGTTCAGTGGTCCTTGGCCTGTTCAGCGGTGCTTGAGCTGCCAGTGTCTGACCTGTTCAGCGGTGCTTTCCATGGCGGTCTTTGCCCTGTTCAGCGGTCCTTGCCAAGGCGGTCCGTCATTGCCCAGCAGGGCTGTGGCTGGCGGTCTTTCATGGGTCAGCTGGGCTGTGGCTGGCGGTGTCCTCCTGGGCAGTGACGACGGGGCTGGCGGTGGCCTCCTGGCCAATGACGATGGGGCTGGCGGTGGCCTCCTGGTCAATGACTCTGGCGGTGGCCTCCTGGGCAGTGACTCTGGCGGTGGCCTCCTGGACAGTGACTCTGGCGGTGGCCTCCTGGGCAGTGACTCTGGCGGTGGCATCCTAGCCAGTGACGATGGGGCTGGAGGTGGCCTCCTGGGCAGTGACGATGGGGCTGGAGGTGGCCTCCTGGTCAGTGACTCTGGCGGTGGCCTCCTGGGCAGTGACTCTGGCGGTGGCCTCGTGGGCAGTGACTCTGGCGGTGGCTTCCTGGGCAGTGACGATGGGGCTGGCGGAGGCCTCCTGGGCAGCGGGGATGATGGCGGTCTTCTCCGCCGTGCTGCTCCTCCCAGACTTTGGAGATTTCTTCAGCCCCTTCCCCACCTAGGGAGGAGTCACAGCTGAGTCGACACTCCCCCCGGGACCCCTGTGAGCGGCTTGGCTGGCTGGAGTCTTCCCCTTCTCCCGCCGGGCACTGTCCAACTTCTGGTGCTTCACAGGGGGGACTGGCTGTGCTGTGGCTCCGTGCCACACTGGCTGCCCTGGTGGTCGGTGCACTCCACATACCTGTAACAACAGGCACAACTGGTCCCGGAGATTTTTTGGCTGAGGTGCTAGTACGGGACCTGTGAGTTTGACGGGGGTGGTGGGAAATAGGTTAAGGGGGGACAGGAAAAGTGTTTTGGAGACACTGGGACGGGTAGCTGGAGGGGGTTTGGGAGTGGAGGAAGAGGTGGTGGTTGTAGGAGGTGTAAGCTTTGTGGATTTGGGTGCAGGTGCATGGGCTGGAGGCTGTCGTGAGGTGGATGGCTGTTGGGTGGGTGTGTGCCTGCGTTTGTGTATCTTGGGAGGGGGCGTCACTGACACACTGGGAGAGGACACAGGGAATGTGTAAATGGTAGTGGGGGTGGTGAGTACACGTGAGCGGGGTGTGGTGGTGGGTGTGCTGGTGCAGGACGTAGTGGCTGTAGTGGTAGTGCATGCAGGTGTGAGTGTAGACAAGACTGGGAGGGAGGAGGGAGACGAGGAGGAGGGGGACACAGTGGAGGCAGTGGATGTTGGTGTGTCTGTATGTGTGTGATGCTTTCTTGAGTGCCTGTGGGATGTGTGGTGCTTATGTTTGCCTGAGCTTCCCTTGTGTGTTGAGGTGTGTGCAGGCTGGTCTGATGGTGTGCTTGGGATAGGCAGAGGTACAGGGGATTGGGTCTGGGAGGAGGAAGCTGGAGGAGTGAGGCTAGACACAGGGACAATGGCTGCCATCAGTGCTGAGGCCAGAGTCTGAACGGTTCGATGAAGGGCAGCCGGACCAGAATGAATGCCCTTCAGGAATGCATTTGTGTGTTGCAACTCTCTTTCTACACCCTGGACGGCATTCAAAATGGTAGACTGCTCAACAGTGAGGGACCTGAGGAGGTCAATGGCCTCCTCACTGAGGGCAGCAGAGGTCACAGGGGCAGGGGCTGAGGTGCCAGGGGCGAAGGTGATGCCCACCCTCCTGGGTGAGCGGGCACGGGGCGAAGGCTGAGGGGCTGCTGGGAGGGCGGTGCTGGTAGGGGGCTCCCATCGGAAGATGAGTCCGTGTCGCTGGTTGCAGATCCTGTGACCGCCGTGGTGCTCCCCTCACCCTTCGTCCCACTGGTGTATTCTGAGTCTGTAGTGTTGCCCTCCATGGCCATGTGGGATGCAGCTCCCTCGTGCTACGGTGCCACTGTACCTCTGCCTGATGATGCTAATGCATACAAGAACAGGGAGACCACAAAAAGGGGGGGGACGACAGAAGAAAGACAGGTTGAGTGCATGGCTTACCGCTACCGTTGGCGGACAATACAGACACAGCAGCCCCCTGCACTACGTCGCGCTGTTGGACTCTACAGATGCAATTCCTGGGAAATGGCCTACAAGGCTATGGACGACATCTGCACACACAGATGACACAGGGGCATGAATACCTGTACTTGGCACTCTACAGAGGTGGGCTGGGGGACCACATGGGCTGCCTTATGGAGGGGCCTTGCCTACGGAACTCGCCCTGGCCTAGGGAAACCCACAGCCCTCCTCCCGACCCAGACACCTTCACTGGGCGCAAAGTCCGCTGAATGATAGTGTCTGCTGTGATGCCCTCAAGCGCCCATCCATCTCAGGGTAGGCCACCGCCAGGATCCTGAACATCAGGGGGGTCATGGTTCGACGGGCACCCCACCCACGTTAGGAGGCCACCCCCAGCTGAGCCTCCGCCGTCTTCTTGCTCCAGCGGCGAATATCCTCCCATCTTTTTCGGCAGTGGGTGCTCCGTCTGTGATGGACCCCCAGGGTCCGGACGTCCTTGGCGATGGCACGCCAATATTCTTCTTCTGGTGGGTGCTGACCTACATGACATGTACAGGGGAAGAAGAGAAGTCATTACCAACTGCACCGTCAAAGTGAGTGGCCCACATCCCTACCCTTGCCATGTGGCACATGCATTCACAGTCCTTCATGCACGCAGAACTGTGCCCCCTTCCTTCTTACAACCAGCCCTCTCCACACAGGCATAGCCCATACAACATGCTCCCTGTGTACTTACCTGTTGGTCTGGAGGACCGTAGAGTAGCGTGTACTGGGGGAGGACCCCGTCGACGAGCTTCTCCAACTCCTCTGCAGTGAAGGCAGGGGCCCTTTCCCCAGACGCACGAGCCATTGTCTCTTCCAGACCGAGGTCACAGCAGCACTTGCAGTGTAGGTCCTCTCCTGTCGAAGATCAGGTATCGAGTGATTCAACAGTCAGAAAATGGCGGTCACGTCAGCGGCGGTGCGTACCATCACCGCCGGCATACATCGTCATTGGATCCTGGAAACCATAGGGTACAATGTTAACCAATGCAGCATTGCGCCGTGGTCTTCGACGCCTACCGCGACGGTGTACAACGCTAGCGCAGTTACCTCACACCCCATTGTCCCAGTTTAGAGGTCAGGCAGCCGCCATTTCAGGGGCCCACATGGCCTAATTACCAACTGCGTCACACATACCTAGGCCTTGTCTCACAACACAAATACAGCCCATATTTTGTGTTTGAATGGTGTTCTGTGTAGACTGTGGGTACATACCTCTGAGTTGTTTGACTCTGTGGTCGCTGTTGTCCTTCATAGTCACCGTCCGCTGGGACATGTGAGAAGATGGCGGCATCCTCCGGTGTACCGACCGCAGGTGGACCTGTTGACAATGGAGGAAAGAAGTTTGATCATCACCTACAGGTTTGACCGTGCCACAATCCAGGAACTGTGTACACAGTTGGAGCCTGACCTGATGTCAGCAATCCCCCATCCCACAGGAATCCCCCCTCAAGTGCAGGTGCTATCAGTGCTCCATTTCCTTGCAAATGGGTCTTTTCAAACAACAGTGGCCATGGCATCAGGGATGTCACAGCCTATGTTTTCCAACGTGTTGTCCAGAGTGTTGTCTGCCCTGCTGAAACACATGCGGAACTACATCGTTTTCCCTCAGGTGGAGGAATTGCCTACAGTGAAAGGTGACTTCTATGCCATGGGACATATCCCCAACATCATTGGTGCCATTGATGGGACCCATGTAGCTTTGGTCCACCCCCCACAGGAGTGAACAGGTGTACAGGAACCGGAAGAGTTATCATTCCATGAATGTACAGATGGTATGTTTGGCAGACCAGTACATCTCCCAGGTAAATGCTATGTTTCCTGGCTCAGTGCATGATGCCTACATCCTGCGGAATAGCAGCATCCCTTATGTGATGGGTCAACTCCAGAGGCACCGTGTGTGGCTATTAGGGGACTCTGGTTACCCCAACCTGTCATGGCTACTGACCCCAGTGAGAAATCCCAGGACCAGGGCAGAGGAACGCTACAATGAGGCCCATGGGCGGACTAGGAGGGTGATCGAACGCACCTTCGGCCTACTGAAGGCGAGGTTCAGTTGCCTCCATATGACAGGTGGATCCCTATTCTACTCACCAAAGAAGGTGTGCAATATCATCGTGGCCTGCTGTATGCTTCACAACTTGGCTTTGCAACGACAAGTGCCTTTTCTGCTGGAGGATGGTCCAGATGGCGGTGTTGTGACAGCTGTGGAGCCTGTGGACAGTGATGAGGAGGAAGCAGAGGAAGAAGACATTGACAACAGGGACTCAGTCATCCAGCAATATTTCCAGTGACACACAGGTGAGAAAACATTCCTGCCTACTACAAGTACTTTAACACTTTTACCTCTATCCTGTCTGTCGATTTCACCCAGTGTATGGTCACTGAGTTGTCATTTTCCCTTATGGTTTCACAGGTGTGGTTTCCAACGTGTGTCATCTGCTTAGATTCCTCATGGACTTGAGCTGTGTGACATAGGTATGTTGACATTACATTTGAAAAAGCATTTCGTCACTGTAATTGCTAATACACCATTTCGAAATCACAGACTAACTCCAGATTGTTTTGTGCTTCAAGGGTGTTTATTGAAGTGCTCAATATTGGAGGGGGTTGTAAAATGGTGAGGGGGGATGGTGGAGGAATGTCCATGGCAGAGTCCAGTCTATTAGTCTCACAGGTGGCTTGCCCATATGGGCATAGGAAGTGGAGCTGGGGCAGTTCCAATATAGACAGGGTTACAAAGTGGGACAGTGGTTTGACAATCAGGGTGGTCTCATTTCTTGCCGGGGGTCTTGGCATTGTGCTCTGTCTTGTTCCTGGATCTCAGGAACAGCTTGCGGGGTGGTTCTCCGTCTGCAGGGGGTGGGGTGCTGGTGTGGTGGTCCTGTGGCGGTGCCTCCTGTCCACTAGCGCCGGCGGAGGTGGTGGGCAGTTCATCATCCATGCTCGTGTCAGGGGCCCCTTGTAGTGCCACAGTGTCTCTCCTGGTGTTCAGTATTTCCTTCAGCACCCCTACGATGGTGCCCAGGGCAGAGCTGATGGTTCTGAGTTCCTCCCTGAACCCCAAATACTGTTCCTCCTGCATGCGCTGGGTCTCCTGAAACTTGGCCAGGACCGTTGCCATCTTCTCCTGGGAGTGGTGGTAGGCTCCCATGATGGAGGGGAGGGCTTTGTGGATAGTGGGTTCCCTTGGCCTGTCCGCCCACTGTCGCACAACAGCCCTCCCAGTTCCCCTGTGCTCCTGGGCCTCCGTCCCCTGGACCGTGTGCCCACTGCCACTGCCCCCAGGTCCCTGTTGTTGTTGGGGTGGTGGGTTATCCTGGGTTCCTTGTAGTGGTGGACACACAGCTGATTGACGTGTCCTGGGGACGGAGGTATGGGCCCGCTGGGTGGGTGCTGTGCTGGTGTTACCAGAGGGTGGAAGGTCTGTGGTGGGCCGTGCCTGTGTGAGGGGAACCAACTGTCCCGAGGCCCACGATGGTCCGGGCTGGTCATCTGGATCCAGTTGGACAGAGCTGCTGTCATCACTGTGGGCCTCTTCTGTGGGTGGGGTGGAGATGTCTGGACCCTCCTGTCTGGTGACGTTGGGTAGTGGTCCTGCAGGGGTGTAAAAGCATGATTATTGCATCTGTGTGTGTCATGGTGTGCAATGGGTGAGTGACCGTGTACCCCAGTGCTAGCATTCCTGTGTGGGGGCTTGTGTGATGATGGTTGAGGGGGGTGTTATGGGTATGTGCAGTGGGCATGCTTTAGTGATGGGTGTCCATGCTTTGTTGTTGCATGCAGGGCTTGGTGTTGGGGTGTGTGCTTTGTGTTATTAGTACATTAGTGAGTAGTTGGAGTGATAGGGGAGTGGGCGAGGGTGGGGGTCTGTGATAGCATGCAGGTAGGGTGGGGGATATGGTAGTTAAAGGTTTGGCTTACCAGAGTCCATTCCTCCACCGACTCCTGTGAGGCCCTCAGGATGCAGAATCACCAAGACCTGCTCCTCCCATGTTGTTAGTTGTGGGTGAGGAGGTGGGGGTCCGCCGCCAGTCCGCTGTACCGCCAGGTGGTGTCTGGAGACCATGGAACGCACCTTCCCCTGTATGTCGTTCCACCTCTTCCTGATGTCATCCCGATTTCTTGGGTGCTGTCTCACTGCGTTCACCCTGTTGACTATTCTTCGCCATAGCTCCATCTTCCTTGCAATTGAGGTGTGCTGAACCTGTGCTCCAAATAGCTGTGGCTCTACCCGGACGATTTCCTCCACCATGACCCTGAGCTCCTACTCCGAGAACCTGGGGTGTCTTTGCCGTGCCATGGGGTCGTGTGGGTGATGTGTGGGGTGGTGTGTGTGGTGATAAGTGTGGTGATATGTAGTGGGGTGTGGTGTTTTGTGCTTGGAAGTTGTGTGGGTGATGGTGTTGAGTGCCTGTGGATGCTGTTGTTCTTGCTGGTGCTGTCTCTCTCTGGCCTTCTTTCGGGATTTTTGGTAGTAGGGGTTTGTGGGTGATGTGGGTGTGTGTTTTATATTGTATTGGGTGTGTGGAAGTGGTGTGGGTATGTGTATCAGGTGTGTGTATTTTGAATTGTCCAATGTGGTGGTGTTTTGTAGAAGTGTGTGTATTTTGAGCGCGGCGGTGTGTACCGCCAATGGAATACCGCGGTTGAAAGTCCGCCGCGTGGATTCGTGTGTCGTGATAGTGTGGGCATATTTCTGTTGGCGTGACGGTGGAGGTTTTGTTTTCACCAGTTTATCACTGACCTTTGGTGTGGCAGAATTGTGTGGGTGTCTGAATTTTGTCGGATTCCGAGATGTGGGTCATAATAGCTGTGGCGGTATTCCGCGGCCGCGGCGGTGTGTTGGCGGTCTTCTGCGCGGCGGTAAGCGGCTTTTACCGCCAATGTTGTAATGACCCCCAATGTTCTTTTTTCAATGGCAATTCATTGACATGCATAGGACAATAAACTGTATAAGAAGACAAAAATGGTTGCAAATACAAAGTAAGACATTCGGTTAGGCAACCAATTTGCCTTCCAGTTGGTCTCCAAATCGATTTATGTACTGTCGGCAACAGATGAAAAGTAGAAGTGACAAAGGGCCAGATTTATGAAAGTTTTTCATTGCCCTTCTGCCATGCAAGGGGTGCAAGTGAACACACAAAGACTAAGTGAGATTTATCAAGCTCCCTAAAGACCTTGTGTGGCCCTGAATGGCCTTATAAATATATAGTAACACAAGGAAACACAAATCACTGCCATGTGTTTATTCTGCCCCGGGGATGTGTTCCAAGGGTGGAGCTTGGGTATTCCTATGCATCCATCCATGGATTTTGGTGCAGTCCCAGCTTTACTATTAGTGGCAGAACTGGGAATGCGCCAGAATGCTCAGCCTCCGCAGGTGAGGCATAACAAGGAGAAATATCTTTATTTCTCCTAATTTGTTTCTCTTTCTACGTGTGCTGCAGCACGCGTAAAAAGATAAAAATGCCTCTCAGGCTGTTCTTTGCGCAGGAAGGTGTCACTTCATTTATCATCTCTTAATCTTAATAAAGTGTTGTGTACATTGGAAGATTACGCAATAACTCTTAACCAAAAATATCAGTTTGTTATTGAGAGGGAGGTGGAATATTTAGGTCACAACGTTTCATCTGAAAGAATCCATCCTAAATCAGATTTATTGGAAGCCATTAAGAATGTACCTGTGTCTGTTGATAAAGTTCAATTGAAGTCATCCATGGCACTATATAAAGTGTATTCACCTTTTGTGGAAAATTTTGAATTTCAAACCGAACATTTAAGGAAACTTTTGAGGGGTAGTCTTAAGTATCATTCAACATATGAGGAAACTGACTTCCAATATGTTGAAAATGAGTAGATTGTGAATGCCCCGGGTTTGCATGTTTTCAATGGTTCAGCTAAATGTGTTGTTTCATTTGATGCAAGTGGAATGGGACTGGGAGCTGCTCCCAGTCAGATGACAGATGATAAAGAAAATACAATAGGTTTTGGCTCAAAAAAGCCTCTGTTCTGCAAAAACAAAATACAGTACTATTGAAAGGCAGTCAGAGTGTGTGTGGACAGCTAAGCATTTTTCTACCTATTTATGGGGCAGGGAGTTCATTGATAGCAGAACATAAGCCTTTAGTTTATCTTTTGAATGAGGTTAATTTCTGCAATTTCAGTCCTATACTTCGGAGATTGGTGTCCAAAATGCAGGAGTTCAACTTCAGTGAAAAGCCTATCCCAAGTGTAAAGATTTGCAGAGCAGATTGTCCTGCGAGTGGTGAGGCAGTGAATGAGTCTTTAGAAGATGCAAAGTGCGTGGTGGGGTTTGTTAATAGTGTTTTGATTGCTGAAGGTGTGGTGTTTCAGGAAGAATGGGCAGTTTGAGGAGGAAAGGTTGTTGCTAGGAGTCATTAAAGAAACGTATTTCTCTAGGATGGCCTAAGGGCAAGAATGTCCATGAGAAAGTGAAAGTATTTTCCAAAGTTGAGGAAGTCTGTTGAAGATTAATTGGTCCTACGTGGAAGTTTGTTAAGCCTGCTAATGGAAGTAAGGATAATTGGTCAGATTTGCACCTAAGGGTCTTCTGGGTTTGACTGGATCAAAGAAAAGACAACAATCTTTTTCATTAGTGGCCAGGAATGGGCAGTGAGGTCGGAGTCATTTATGTTGAGTTGCAAGGGGTATAGTAATGCTGACAAGTCTTTGCATACATATACCATTTTGTTATCTCCTGCACAGTTTCATCACAAGCCTTGGAAAAAGTTGGGAATTGACTTTATTGGGCTTATGTATCCTCTCAGAACGAACCTGAGGTATGCCTTAGTAGTGGTCTACTATCATTCAGAATATGTGTTTCACACGTTTATGAGCCTAGTACAGCAGTTGTGATTGTGGCATTGAAAGTTCTGTTTCACCTGAAAGGGTTACTTAAATGTTCAACCACAAATAATGGAGTGGCATTTAAGTCTGAGATGATAAGTTATGTTTTGCCATTTAAGGGGTTAAACACTTGACTGTTGCATTGTACAATTCCCAAGGTAACAGAATTATAGAAAGATTGAACAGGCTTATAAAGGAGTCTATACAGCTGTAAGAATTCTTGGGGTATGAAGTTCAAGAAGCCATTGAAGACAGGTTGTGAAGTTATCATATTATGCCACACTCTCCTACTGGAGTTACTCCATTTGAATGATTAGGGGTTGCCAGTTATTGAATGAACTTCCTCCTGCTTGGGTGTTGGAGAGTACAGGTAAACTGGATGACCAACCTGATTTGTGGGAGTTTAGTTTAAGAGTCAGAGAGTCACAACTCAAAAGTAAACTCAGGTATGATGAGTGGAAAAAGGTCAAAGCTGTTGATTTCTGCATGGGAGATTTAGTCAACGTGAGACAACCAGTGAAGAATACATTACAGAGTCAAAGTTTTACCCGAGATTTACTATAATTCTAGTCTTCAAACATGTTGTTAAAGTAGTCAGTGGAAAGTGGTGGAGCAAAAGGAATTTACAATTTGATTGATCACGGAGTTTTTATATCTTCGGACATGTGTGGATATAGGGCGGATGCAATGAAAGTTTGTTTGGGAATGAAGTTTATACTTGGGTGGAGAACAATGCTCGGAACAATTCGCCTTCTGGGGATGTACCCGTTACTAGTAGAAATTGCTTGATATCAAGAGATGGTGTGCTATGTGCGATTTCCTATCTTTAGGAAGGCAGAATTAAACAGAGCGTGGAACAGAATGTAGGTAGACTAAAGTACTTTGATCATTTAATTTTAGATTGTGTTGTTCGTAGAAGTTTTCTGCTGATCACTCTGCATTGTGTTTGGATGAGTTGGAGTCTGTATGGTTTTGTGATAGAGTCTTTGTCCAGGGTTATGTTAGATATTTGTTCTGTTCTTTATAAGGGGAGGGACCTGTTAAGAGGTGTTTCGGTTTATCGTTTTCATTTGTCTTGCTTTAACCCCTTCGCTGCCAGGCCTTTTCCCCCTCCTGTGCCGAGCCTTTTTTTGGCTATTTGGAGCAGTTCGCGCTTAGGCCCTCATAACTTTTTCTTCACGTAAGATACCCACGCCAAATTTGCGTCCTTTTTTTCCAACATCCTAGGGATTCTAGAGGTACCCAGACTTTGTGGGTTCCCCAGAAGGAGGCCAAGAAATTAGCCAAAAAACAGTGAAAATTTCGTTTTTTTAAAAAAAAATTGGAAAAATGGGCTGCAGAAGAAGGCTTGTGGTTTTTTCCCTGAACAGGGCATCAACAAAGGGTTTGCGGTGATACAATCACCAGCTTCCCAGCTTTCAGGAACAGGCAGACTTGAATCAGAAAACCCAATTTTTCAACACAAATTTGGCATTTTACTGGGACATACCCCATTTTTACGTTTTTTTGTGCTTTCAGCCAGTCAGTGACAGAAATAGGCATGAAACCAACGCTGGAACCCAGAAACCGCAACATTTCTGAAAAGTAGACAAAATTCTGAATTCAGCAAGGGGTAATTTGTGTAGATCCTACAAGGGTTTCCTACAGAAAATAACAACTGAAAAAGAAAAATATTGAAATTGAGGTGAAAAAAACATAAATTTTTCTCAAAGTTTTACTCTGTAACTTTTTCCTGCAATGTCAGATTTTCGAAAGCAATATACTGTTACGTCTGCTGGACTCTTCTGGTTGCGGGGATATATATATATATATATATGTAGGTTCATCAAGAACTCCAGGTACCCAGAGCCAATAAATGACCTGCACCCTGCAGTGGGTTTTCATTCTATGCCGGGTATACAGCAATTCATTTGCTGAAATATAAAGAGTAAAAAATAGCTATCAAGAAAACATTTGTATTTCGAAAATGGGCACAAGATAAGGTGTTGAGAAGCAGTGGTTATTTGCACATCTCTGAATTCCAGGGTGCCCATACTAGCATGTGAATTACAGGGCATTTCTCAAATAGACGTCTTTTTTACACACTGTCTTACATTTGGAAGGGAAAAATGTAGAGAAAGACAAAGGGTGATAACACTTGTTTTGCTATTCTATGTTCCCCCAAGTCTCCCGATAAAAATGATACCTCACTTGTGTGGGTAGGCCTAGCGCCCGCGACAGGATATACCCCAAAACACAACGTGGACACATCACAGAAAACAGACCTGTTTTTAGCAAAGTGACTACCTGTAGATTTTGGCCTCTAGCTCAGCCGCCACCTAGGGAAACCTACCAAACCTGTGCATTTCTGGAAACTAGAGACCTAGGGGAATCCAAGATGGGGTGACTTGTGTGGCTCGGACCAGGTTCTGTTACCCAGAATCCATTGCAAACCTCAAAATTTGGCTAAAAAAACACATGTTCCTCACATTTCTGTGGCAGAAAGTTCTGGAATCTGAGGGGAGCCACAAATTTCCTTCCACCCAGCGTTCCCCCACGTCTCCCGATAAAAATGATACCTCACTTGTGTGGGTAGGCCTAGCGCCCGCGACAGGAAACGCCCCAAAGCGCAACGTGGACACAGCCAAATTTTTGAAGGAAAACAGAGGTGTTTTTTGCAAAGTGCCTACCTGTAGGTTTTGGCCTGTAGCTCAGCCGCCACCTAAGGAAACCTACCAAACCTGTACATTTCTGAAAACTAGAGACCTAGGGGAATCCAAGATGGGGTGACTTGTGTGGCTCGGACCAGGTTCTGTTACCCAGAATCCTTTGCAAACCTCAAAATTTGGCTAAAAAAAACACATGTTCCTCACATTTCTGTGGCAGAAAGTTCTGGAATCTGAGAGGAGCCACAAATTTCCTTCCACCCAGCGTTCCCCCACGTCTCCCGATAAAAATGATACCTCACTTGTGTGGGTAGGCCTAGGGCCCGCGACAGGAAACGCCCCAAAGCGCAACGTGGACACAGCCAAATTTTTGAAGGAAAACAGAGGTGATTTTTGCAAAGTGCCTACCTGTAGATTTTGGCCTGTAGCTCAGCCGCCACCTAGGGAAACCTACCAAACCTGTGCATTTCTGAAAACTAGAGACCTAGGGGAATCCAAGATGGGGTGACTTGTGTGGCTCAGACCAGGTTCTGTTACCCAGAATCCTTTGCAAACCTCAAAATTTTGCTAAAAAAACACATGTTCCTCACATTTCTGTGGCAGAAAGTTCTGGAATCTGAGAGGAGCCACAAATTTCCTTCCACCCAGCGTTCCCCCACGTCTCCCGATAAAAATGATACCTCACTTGTGTGGGTAGGCCTAGCGCCCGCGACAGGAAACGCCCCAAAGCGCAACGTGGACACAGCCAAATTTTTGAAGGAAAACAGAGGTGTTTTTTGCAAAGTGCCTACCTGTAGATTTTGGCCTGTAGCTCATCCGCCACCTAGGGAAACCCACCAAACCTGTGCATTTCTGAAAACTAGAGACCTAGGGGAATCCAAGATGGGGTGACTTGTGTGGCTCGGACCAGGTTCTGTTACCTAGAATCCTTTGCAAACCTTAAAATTTGGCTAAAAAAACCCATGTTCCTCACATTTCTGAGGCAGAAAGTTCTGGATACTGAGAGGAGCCACAAATTTCCTTCCACCCACCGTTCCCCCACGTCTCCCGATAAAAATTATCCCTCACTTGTGTGGGTAGGCCTAGCGCCCGCGACAGGAAACGCCCCAAAGCGCAACGTGGACACAGCCAAATTTTTGAAGGAAAACAGAGGTGATTTTTGCAAAGTGCCTACCTGTAGATTTTGGCCTGTAGCTCAGCCGCCACCTAGGGAAACCTACCAAACCTGTGCATTTCTGAAAACTAGAGACCTAGGGGAATCCAAGATGGGGTGACTTGTGTGGCTTGGACCAGGTTCTGTTACCCAGAATCCTTTGCAAACCTCAAAATTTGACTAAAAAAACACAAGTACCTCACATTTCTGTGGCAGAAAGTTCTGGAATCTGAGAGGAGCCACAAATTTCATTCCACCCAGGGTTCCCCAACGTCTCCCGATAAAAATGATACCTCACTTGTGTGGGTAGGCCTAGCGCCCGCGACAGGATATGCCCCAAAACACAATGTGGACACATCACAGAAAACAGACCTGTTTTTAGCAAAGTGCCTACCTGTAGATTTTGGCCTCTAGCTCAGCCGCCACCTAGGGAAACCTACCAAACCTGTGCATTTCTGAAAACTAGAGACCAAGGGGAATCCAAGATGGGGTGACTTGTGTGGCTCGGACCAGGTTCTGTTACCCAGAATCCTTTGCAAACCTCAAAATTTGGCTAAAAAAACACATGTTCCTCACATTTCTGTGGCAGAAAGTTCTGGAATCTGAGAGGAGCCACAAATTTCCTTCCACCCAGCGTTCCCCCACGTCTCCCGAAAAAAATGATACCTCACTTGTGTGGGTAGGCCTAGCGCCCGCGACAGGAAACGCCCCAAAGCGCAACGTGGACACAGCCAAATTTTTTAAGGAAAACAGAGGTGTTTTTTGCAAAGTGCCTACCTGTAGATTTTGTCCTGTAGCTCAGCCGCCACTTAGGGAAACCTACCAAACCTGTGCATTTCTGAAAACTAGAGACCTAGGGGAATCCAAGATGGGGTGACTTGTGTGGCTCGGACCAGGTTCTGTTACCCAGAATCCTTTGCAAACCTCAAAATTTGGCTAAAAAAACACATGTTCCTCACATTTCTGTGGCAGAAAGTTCTGGAATCTGAGAGGAGCCACAAATTTCCTTCCACCCAGCGTTCCCCGACGTCTCCCGATAAAAATGATACCTCACTTGTGTGGGTAGGCCTAGCGCCCGCGACAGGAAACGCCCCAAAGCGCAACGTGGACACAGCCAAATTTTTGAAGGAAAACAGAGGTGTTTTTTGCAAAGTGCCTACCTGTAGATTTTGGCCTATAGCTCAGCCGCCACCTAGGGAAACCTACCAAACCTGTGCATTTCTGAAAACTAGAGACCTAGGGGAATCCAAGATGGGGTGACTTGTGTGGCTCGGACCAGGTTCTGTTACCCAGAATCCTTTGCAAACCTCAAAATTTGGCTAAAAAAACACATGTTCCTCACATTTCTGTGGCAGAAAGTTCTGGAATCTGAGAGGAGCCACAAATTTCCTTCCACCCAGCGTTCCCCCACGTCTCCCGATAAAAATGATACCTCACTTGTGTGGGTAGGCCTAGCGCCCGCGACAGGAAACGCCCCAAAACACAATGTGGACACATCACAGAAAACAGACCTGTTTTTAGCAAAGTTCCTACCTGTAGATTTTGGCCTCTAGCTCAGCCGCCACCTAGGGAAACCTACCAAACCTGTGCATTTCTGAAAACTAGAGACCTAGGGGAATCCAAGATGGGGTGACTTGTGTGGCTCGGACCAGGTTCTGTTACCCAGAATCCTTTGCAAACCTCAATATTTGGCTAACAAAACACATGTTCCTCACATTTCTGTGGCAGAAAGTTCTGGAATCTGAGAGGAGCCACAAATTCCCTTCCACCCAGCGTTCCCCCACGTCTCCCGAAAAAAATGATACCTCACTTGTGTGGGTAGGCCTAGCACCCGTGACAGGAAACGCCCCAAAGCGCAACGTGGACACAGCCAAATTTTTGAAAGAAAACAGAGGTGTTTTTTCAAAGTGCCTACCTGTAGGTTTTGGCCTGTAGCTCAGCCGCCACCTAAGGAAAACTACCAAACCTGTGCATTTCTGAAAACTAGAGACCTAGGGGAATCCAAGATGGGGTGACTTGTGTGGCTCGGACCAGGTTCTGTTACCTAGAATCCTTTGCAAACCTTAAAATTTGGCTAAAAAAACCCATGTTCCTCACATTTCTGAGGCAGAAAGTTCTGGATACTGAGAGGAGCCACAAATTTCCTTCCACCCACCGTTCCCCCACGTCTCCCGATAAAAATGATCCCTCACTTGTGTGGGTAGGCCTAGCGTCCGTGACAGGAAACGCCCCAAAGCGCAACGTGGACACATCCACATTTTTGAAGGAAAACAGAGGTGTTTTTTGCAAAGTGCCTACCTGTAGATTTTGGCCTGTAGCTCAGCCGCCACCTAGGGAAACCTACCAAACCTGTGCATTTCTGAAAACTAGAGACCTAGGGGAATCCAAGATGGGGTGACTTGTGTGGCTCGGACCAGGTTCTGTTACCCAGAATCCTTTGCAAACCTCAAAATTTGACTAAAAAAACACAAGTTCCTCACATTTCTGTGGCAGAAAGTTCTGGAATCTGAGAGGAGCCACGAATTTCATTCCACCCAGGGTTCCCCAACGTCTCCCGATAAAAATGATACCTCACTTGTGTGGGTAGGCCTAGCGCCCGCGACAGGATATGCCCCAAAACACAATGTGGACACATCACAGAAAACAGACCTGTTTTTAGCAAAGTGCCTACCTGTAGATTTTGGCCTCTAGCTCAGCCGCCACCTAGGGAAACCTACCAAACCTGTGCATTTCTGAAAACTAGAGACCTAGGGGAATCCAAGATGGGGTGACTTGTGTGGCTCGGACCAAGTTCTGTTACCCAGAATCCTTTGCAAACCTCAAAATTTGGCTAAAAAAAAACATGTTCCTCACATTTCTGTGGCAGAAAGTTCTGGAATCTGAGAGGAGCCACAAATTTCCTTCCACCCAGCGTTCCCCCACGTCTCCCGAAAAAAATGATACCTCACTTGTGTGGGTAGGCCTAGCGCCCGCGACAGGAAACGCCCCAAAGCGCAACGTGGACACAGCCAAATTTTTGAAGGAAAACAGAGGTGTTTTTTGCAAAGTGCCTACCTGTAGATTTTGGCCTGTAGCTCAGCCGCCACTTAGGGAAACTTACCAAACCTATGCATTTCTGAAAACTAGAGACCTAGGGGAATCCAAGATGGGGTGACTTGTGTGGCTCGGACCAGGTTCTGTTACCCAGAATCCTTTGCAAACCTCAATATTTGACTAAAAAAACACATGTTCCACACATTTCTGTGGCAGAAAGTTCTGGAATCTGAGAGGAGCCACAAATTTCCTTCCACCCAGGGTTCCCCCACGTCTCCCGATAAAAATGATACCTCACTTGTGTGGGTAGGCCTAGCGCCCGCGACAGGATATGCCCCAAAACACAACGTGGACACATCAAAGAAAACAGACCTGTTTTTAGCAAAGTGCCTACCTGTAGATTGTGGCCTCTAGCTCAGCCGCCACCTAGGGAAACCTACCAAACCTGTGCCTTTCTGAAAACTAGAGACCTAGGGGAATCCAAGATGGGGTGACTTGTGTGGCTCGGACCAGGTTCTGTTACCCAGAATCCTTTGCAAACCTCAAAATTTGGCAAAAAAAAACACATGTTCCTCACATTTCTGTGGCAGAAAGTTGTGGAATCTGAGAGGAGCCACAAATTTCCTTCCACCCAGCGTTCCCCCACGTCTCCCGAAAAAAATGGTACCTCACTTGTGTGGGTAGGCCTAGCGCTCGCGACAGGAAATGGCCCAAAACACAACGTGGATACATCACATTTTTTCATAGAAAACAGTGCCTACCTGTGGATTTTGGCCTCTAGCTCAGCCGGCACCTGGGGAAACCTAGCAAACCAGTGCATTTTTGAAAACTAGAGACCTAGGGGAATCCAAGATGGGGTGATTTGCGGGGCTCTGACCAGGTTCTGTTACCCAGAATCCTTTGCAAACATCAAAATTTGGCCAAAAAACACTTTTTCCTCTCATTTTGGTGACAGAAAGTTCTGGAATCTGAGAGGAGGCACAAATTTCTTCCACCCAGCGTTCCCCTAAGTCTCTCCAAAAAAATGGTACCTCACTTGTGTGGGTAGGCCTAGCGCCCACGAAAGGAAATGGCCCAAAACACAACGTGGACACAACATATTTTTTCACAGAAAACAGAGGTGTTTTTTGCAAAGTGCCTACCTGTGGATTTTGGCCTCTAGCTCAGCCGGCCCTAGGGGGGGGGGAAATGTCCTAAAATAAATTTGACCCCCCACCCCTCCAAGCCCCCCATGCCCAGGAGCGACCCTTGCCTACGGGGTCGCTCCCCCTGCGTGACATTGGCGCCAAAAAACAAATCCCCGGTGCCTAGTGGTTTCTGCCCCCTTGGGGGCAGATTGACCTAAAATCGACCCGGCAGAAATGCTCTAAATACAGTTTGCCCCCCAGGGGAGCGACCCTTGTCTGATGGGTCGCTCCCCATCTCTAAAAAAACAAACATACAAAAAAAAACACACAAAAAAAATTTGCTCTGGCGCCTAGAGGTTTCTGCCACCCCCCCCGGTGGCAGGTCGGCCTAATAATAGGCCGATCTGCCCCCAGGGGGGGCAGAAATGGCCTAAAATAAATTTGCATCCCCAACCCCCACCCCCCCACCAGGAGCGACCCTCGCCTACGGGGTCGCTCCCCCTGCGTGACATTGGCGCCAAAAAACAAATCCCCGGTGCCTAGTGATTTCTGCCCCCTTGGGGCAGATTGACCTCAAATCGACCAATCTGCCCCCAAGGGGGGCAGAAATGGTCTAAATACAGTTTGCCCCCCAGGGGAGCGACCCTTGCCTGATGGGTCGCTCCCCATCTCTAAAAAAACAAACATACAAACAAAAAAAACACACAAAAAAAATTTGCCCTGGCGCCTAGAGGTTTCTGCCCCCCCCGGTGGCAGATCGGCCTAATACCAATAGGCCGATCTGCCCCCAGGGGGGGCAGAAATGGCCTAAAATAAATTCACCCCCGAACCCCCACCCCCCCGGGAGCGACCCTTGCCTACGGGGTCGCTCCCCTTGCGTGACATTGGCGCCAAAAAACAAATCCCCGGTGCCTAGTGGTTTCTGCCCCCTTGGGGCAGATTGTCCTAAAATCGACCAATCTGCCCCAAAGGAGGGGCAGAAATGGTCTAAATACAATTTGCCCCCCAGGGTAGCGACCCTTGCCTGATGGGTCGCTCCCCATCTCTAAAAAAACAAACAAACCAAAAAAAAACACAAAAGGGGTCGCTCCCCATCTGTAAAACAAAAAAACAAAAAAATCCCTGGTGCCTAGTGGTTTCTGCCCCCCTTGGGGGCAGATCAGCCGAATCAAAATAGGCTGATCTATCCCCCAGGGGGGCAGAAATGGCCTAAAATAATTCCCTGCCCCCAGGGAGCGACCCTTGCCTAAGGGGTCGCTCCCCTTGCATGAAATTCACGGGAAAAAAAAAACTCCCTGGCGTCTAATGGTTTCTGCCCCCCTTGGGGGCAGATTGGCCTCATCAAAATAGGCCAATCTGCCCCCAAGGGGGGCAGAAATGGCCTTCCCAAAAAAATGCCCCTCCTGGGAGCGACCCTTGCCCAAGGGGTCGCTCCCGTTGCGTGAAATTCGCGGAAAAAAAAAACTCCCTGGTGTCTAATGGTTTCTGCCCCCCTTGGGGGCAGATTGGCCTCATCAAAATATTCCAATCTGCCCCCAAGGGGGGCAGAAATGGGCTAAATATATATTGCCCCCTAGGGGAGCGACCCTTGCCTAAGGGGTCGCTCCCCACCTAAAAAAAAAGAAAACATCAAAAAAAAAAGAAAAAAAAAAAAAGCTCCCTGGTGCCTAGAGGTTTCTGCCCCCCCTGGGGGCAGATCGGCCTAATAATAGGCCAAGGGGCAGAAAAGGCCTTCCTAAAAAAATGCCCCCCCTGGGAGCGACCCTTGCCCAAGGGGTCGCTCCCATTTGATAGTTTCATTCAACAACAAAAAAATCCCTGGTGTCTAGTGGGGTTTCAAAAGCCGGATTGCAAGCAATCTGGCTTTTGAAACCCTGTGAGAGACTTCAAAGGGAAGGAAATACATTTCCTTCCCTTTGAAGCCTCTCGGGGCCTCCCCCATGGGATTGAAAGAGAAATGCAAAAGCATTTCTCTTTCAATCGCGCTGGAAGCAGAGGGGGAGACCCTGTGACTAATCAGCGCACGCTCGCGCGCTGACGTCACAGGGGGGGTTGGGGGGGGTCGGGGGTGGGAGGGGAAGGGCTTCCCCTTCCATCCCTGACTTTGGGGGGGTGGGAGGAAGCACACAGAGGGAGCGAGAGCGCTCCCTCTGGGCTGTGTGCCGAGGACGTAGTGGTTACGTCCTCGGCACAGCAGCACTGTGCCGAAGGACGTAACCACTACGTCCTCGGCACAGAAGGGGTTAAGGGAATGGAATGTCGACATGTGTGGTGTCTCCAGAGACCAGGAATGTACTATGCTTGACCGTTGGGGTGAAGACTGGAGCGGTCTCTGGAGGTGCGATTTTGTGTGCTGTTTCCACTGTTGAACCAGAACAGGACACTGGCAGGCAGAAAAGAGGTGGTCCCACCACCAGCACCGCCATCCTGACACAAATCCGCCCGCTAGCATATGATCCACAAATCAGCACAGCGGTTCTTCCATGGTGGTAAATCATTGGCAATGCGAGCCACCGTGGTCAGAAACCACCAATGACAGAATATAACACCACATTGGAAAGTTTGAATACCACACACACCCAACACACCTACACACTGCACTAAATAACACACCCCCACACAACCCACAATCCTTTGCAACTAAAACACCATATAATGATACTTAAAGCTGGCACATACACAGAGAGAGCAACTTGACACTATAGGCACACACACATCACACATGCATCACACATCTAATAAACAAACACAACACACACATAACCGCCACACACTTTCTGCTACAACCGCCCATCCCTCACAGCACACCACCCACACCCCATCATTCACGCTACAGGGCACTTTTTCATACTCAACACCCCCCTACACCATAAACTCAATATCAAACATGTCCCCACAAAAGCACCCAAAATACACCGACGATGGGTTGAGGGTCATAGAGGATGAAATTGTCAGGGTAAAGCCACAACTGTTTGGAGCACAGGTCCAGCTAACATCAATTGCCAGGAAAATTGAGGTATTGCAAACAAAAGCCGACAAGTTCAACTCAGTGGGCAGCAATCGACGCACAAGGGAGGACATCAGTAAGAAGTGGAATGACCTACAGGGAAAGGTGCGTTCCATGACATCAAGACACCAAATAGCTGTGCACAAGACTGGCGGTGGACCCCCACCTCCTCCCCCACACTTCACATCTTTGGAGAAGAAGGTCTCGAAGATGCTGCATCTTGAGGGCCTGACTGGAATACCTGGGGGACTGCAGTCTGGTAGCTACCCACAATATCAATCTAACACAATTGTTGTATCCTGCATGCTTCCTCACCACCCAAATACCCCATAATTTACTGATTCTCCCACTGCACCTACCTGCCAATCACCCGATGCCCCTCTCCTGCATGCCACCACCCCACACAGCCCTACTGCCCAGACAGCCCTTGGCAAGGGCAGCGATACCACAGCCTGATCCTATCACTACGACTCCCACAATGCAACAAACCACCAATGCTAAAACCGGCAATGTGCACATCAGGTCACATTTCATGCATGTATGACTATTGTACAACCTACACCATCTAGAACATACGACTGAGAACCAGTTCATGGCAATGACAGCAATGCAATGCAATGCCACACCACAATAGCAAGTAAGGCAAAACACATCAACAGCCCTGTAACTATTTAAAATGGACACTGATCCCCAAGCCTGTAATGGACTGGCCATGGGTTCGAAAGTAAGATGCCAGACTCCATGCACAAAAACAAGATCCAGAGACAGAGTATTAGCCTTGCATACCCACATACTCTGTTCCCTATGGGACATTATGGGGCAATGCTCACCCATTATATGACACTACTACCAAGCTTACACACCAGGTACCAGAGTCTATTTGACAGGTCAAGTAGCAGATAGTTACAGAAACCCATCTGTAGTGCCATATGTACCAAACATTGATGATAGCACACAACATGGAGTATGGCACTCCTGTCACAGACTCCTATGTACCACCAATCTATGCTGTGCAGCAACTGTAATTGTCATTGCTGGGAATCATGCTAAGCCATTGTCTGTATTACACAAAGAGGGTATCAAACATACTTTCTTAACTTTACTCTGTATCACTCCATCCACAGGTAACCCAGCCACTGCTACCATGGAGAGGATACCAGACACTGCCAGCCCTCCTCAGGTTGAAGGCCCCAATCAGGACAACATGCCTGGATGTCAGGACAGTGACGACCTACTTGGCCCGTCCGGGACATCTAGTCAGTCGATGACTCACAGCCTCACCCTGCCCACATCATCCCCCCACCCCAGTTGCTCAGACATCACTGCCAAGAAACTGGCCCCCAAACCTGTGTCCCAAGGACTGCTGATACTATTGTGTGTCCCACAGTACAGGGTTCTGAGTCTGACTTTGACACCCCAGACAATGATGGCCCTGCTAACACTGGGAGTGGGCACACCCTACCAGGGGCACAGGCACCTGTGGGCAGGGGTGCAGGAGGGATGCTGTGGGACAGAGGATGGGGCAGCCAATGGACTCCACTGACCAGGATACAATCTCCCAAGTCCTGGGAGCATACCAGTCTTCACAGAGGATGGGCCAGTTCATCACCATGTTGGGAGAAAATCAAAGGCTGCAGAGGGAATACCACCCGGAGGCCATGCAGAATTGGCAGACACACAACACCACCATGGCCTCCATAGTAGGGGTGCTGAGGGACAACAACACCAACCTGTGTGATATAGCTACCCACCATCAGGCCCCTTCCACTAGCTATGTTACATCTGCCCCCTCCAAATCAGCAGCAGCTAGTGGAATGGAGGCCCTGCCAGGAGAGCCCCAAACCTCAGACACCCCTCTCTCTGTAGCAGAAGAACCCCTCGCAAACGCGGACATCCATCCAGACATCCAGCTGCAGCAGATGCTAAGACCAAACCCACTGCCAGGAAGTGAACCTCCCTGATTTGTCACCCTTGTGTGCCTCTGAGAGACCCTATTGACTGTTCTAAATCCTAACTCCATTTTCCCATAGGACAAGGACACAGTACCTATGTGACCAAATGTAGCAGCTAATCTGATCATTGCATCTCCCATGACTCCACTCATCACCTGTTTATTATGTTTTACACTTTGATTTGACTACTCACAAACCTGATATGCACAATAAATCACTTATGGACACAGCTACTGTACATGCATGTTTAATGGTACAGCAACATACGTCCTTCAACACAAATGTAGCTCCCCACCCAGTTGTCCGTGCCCACTCACCCAGGATGGTGGGCATCTCCTTCGCCGCAGGCACCTCTGCCCCTGCCCCAGTCAGCCCTTCTTCCCTCAGTGAAGAAGCTATTGAACTCCTGAGGTCAATCTCTGTGGGTCAGTTTACCATTGGCATGTACACAGACAACACCAACCTGCAGACACACTAACAGCCACTACCTGCACAGACTCCCCCACCTCCCCACCTTCACATACACTACAACTGACACACCAGCAGACACCACACCAAGATTCACAGATCCAGCCACAACTCCAATCCAACCTGCAGTCAGCACAATAGCAGACCCACAGACATCCACCCTAGTCACAACAACAGCAGCCACCACACCCACGGGCACACCCACATGCACCATATCCACCATACCTGCAGTCACCACCCCAATAGTCACCCATCCAGCAAGGCATCTCCCATCTCCTCCACACCTCCTCCTCCCAAGACACCTAAACATCCACACTCACCCACCCAATAGACACCCAGAACACACAAGCATTCCTCACACACACCTGCACCCAAAACATCCACCAAAACACCTCCTACAAGCACTCCCTCCACACTCCAAACCCTTTTGCCGTGACAGTTCGTGTGTCTAAGACGTTTTTCCTCTCAAAGTTGAACCGTTTCCCTACTCCTCTTCCTCCCTGTGTGACCCCCAAAAGATCAATTTCCCTCCCCAAGTCCAGCCCTACCATCTCCAAGTACTCCCCTGACCCCGCAATTACCCATGCCCCTCCCCCTGCCAAGAAGTTGACCTCTCCTAAGTGTTCCCAGACCTCTCTATAGCCATGTCTGAACCCCCCACCTCCGAAGCCCAAAGACCCCCCTCCCAAACCTAGGATCAAATCCCCACCACTGCCCCCCCACCTATTTCCTGAGGTGCAAGCTGCCCCCTTCATGCCCCTACCCGTGGAGGTAATTACCAGTCAGGAGTCAAGTTGGGGAAGTCTGACATGCCAGCTGTGCATGTTGCAGTTTTGGACTTTGGGACTGGCCTAAGGCCTTTTGTATTTGTAAATAATGCTATCTTAATTCATTTTAACTTTATTTCTATACATACATCTGGGCCAGCCAGTTGTTGGTTCCAACGTTATCATCTTTGTCCTGCTGTTCATTCCTCATGGCTGTTATGGTCTAGCCTGCTTCATATAGTGTGTGAGTGTGTTATATGTATGTGGTGACCTGTTGTGTTTGAGCTGCTTGTGTGGGTGTGTGCTTTGCATTTCTCTCGCAATGAAGGCTGGGTATGGTGTGTTGGGCATGTATGTGTGTGGGACATACAATTAGGTTGCTTTGTGCGGATTGATTGTGTTGGCAGATGTGATTTAGAGTGTGGTGTTCCCTTGTGTGGTTGTACTGTGTGTGTATGTGTGATGATTGGTATGTCCGAACCTCTGTGTGGTGTGTTTGCATGGCATGACGTATGCCTCGTTGTATGCCTGTGTGATTGTATGTCTTGGTACAATGGTGTTGTTACGTTGCATTGTATATATGTATTGTCAGGTGGGGGTGTGAGTTGTGGCATTTTGACAGTGTGTTTGAGGTGTTGCGGTTATTGTGTAGTTTGGTGGTGTTGTGTGTTTTGTGTTTGACAGTGCCGGTGCTGTGTGTCTGCGACTCGGTATGTGTTTTGGTAGTATGTGTTGGCCGTGGTGTGGGTCCTGGCTCTGTGCATGTGTGTATATGGCTTAGTGTAAATGTGCGTGTCAGTGTAGGAGTACGTGTATGTGTCACCCTCACCACCCGTTCTGAATGTGTATGTTGTGTGTGCTGTGTGACCTTGCCATTATGCAACAGTGACAGGTACCTGTGTGTGTACTCACGGTAGCTGCCGTTGTCGTTGTTGCTGGTTTCCGAGTTGATGGGCGAGCAGGAGCAGCAGGAAGATGTGTAGTTCAGGTTCCATGGCGGATCCAGACAGGTGTGGCTTCCTGAAGGTGACTGTCTCCATTTATACTGTTGGTTTCCACTGGGTTTTCTGTGGTGGTGCAACTGCAGCAGAAACCTTGGCGGTGTGCGACTTCATAATCTGTTGAAACATGGTCTCTGCTGTCTTGAAGGTGCCTCCCGCCGTCCGTGCCGGCAGTGGATTGGTTGTATTCTGTTTTGAATACTGCCATGGTCATAATTTGGCAGTCTTCTCCGCCAGCCTGTTGGCGGTACAACCGCCACCACCAACAGGCCGGTCATGGAACCGCCAACATCGTAATGAATCCCATAGTATGCAAAAGTATAAATTCATCATTGATAATATTTCATCAGTGCAGATGATATCCATGCAAAAGATTACAGAATCATCTTTTTTGTTCCTTTGATCACATTTCTATAGAACGAGGTAGGCACATAGGCCCTCATTATGACAATGGTGGTAAAAACCGCCTACCGCCGCAGCGACGGCCACCAAAACGCCATCCCCGTGGCTACCAGCCGTCCGATGTACTATGACAACAGCCGGATTTCTACCAGAAGAATGGCAGAAATCTGGCTGTGGCCATGCCGGTGGAAGGCAGTAAGGTGGCGTCACACCAGTAGACCGCCACCAACCGTATTATGACCCATAATACAGCCTTGTGGTGTTCTGCTGGTGGATGCTGCTGGTGGCAGCAGCAGCCCGTCCTGTCTCCTGCCGGAGGACCCCCTGCAGACAGGTAAATCAGGTCTCCGACAGGGGAGGGGGTGGAGGGTATTGTGTGTGTGTGTGGGTGTGTGTGTGAATGTTTGTGTGTGCATGGATGCGGGTGTGCGGTGCGTTTGCATGTATGGAGGTGTGAGTGTGTGTATGTTGTGTTATGTGAATGCGTGTCTGAATGTAAGTTTGAAAGTGTGTGTGTGAATATGTATGCATGTGGGAATGGGTGTGTGTATGCATGTGTGTGTGTGTGTGAAGGGGGCTGCGTGAATGTACGAGGGCGGTGGGGGGCTTTGGAGAGGTAGAGGGGTGGGCTCACTGGAGGGGGAGGGAGGGAGACCCCTATCAGTGACAATCATTGATAGTGCCTACCACCATGGTTTTCGTGGCATTAAGAAAGCCCCAGAAACTATGGCAGTAGGCGGGGTCATAATCCCGCAGGCGGAACAGTGAGAGCCGTCGGGCTGGAGATGGATACCTCCAGCCCAGCGGCTGTTACCGCCGTGGCAGTCGGAGTGGTACATTGGCAGGTTGGCTTCAATCAACCAAGCCAACCCGCCAATGTCACAATATGGCGGTAAGAACCGCCAGCCTGTTGTATTGACCCCCATAGTCTGAAATAAGAAATTTTAACACCCACTGCAGTAGAAATTACACTCCACCTGACCACCCAAGAAGGATCTACCTGAGACCAAATCATATCTTAAGAATCGCGTAGACACAACCTCTCCACAGTTGGTCATCGCTCCTTTAATCAAAACAAGGAGCACTTAATCAGTTATCCTCATCCGTGCTCCCCTCTGTACTTAACTCTTCCACACCAGTGAACCGATCCAGTAATGTTCCCCATGCAATCACGTCCGTAAGTGCCCCCTCCCCTCTCCGTGTCATGTGCATATGTTGTTCTTCAGCAGCACCCCATTCCATCAAATCTCAAATCCAGCAAGAGACGGATAAGCACCGGGTGCTCATCCAACCAATGGCCACCCTGCGTTTGTTCAACACCAAGGCCACTTGTGTGAGTTTGTATGGGATATTCCTACCCTGCAGCCTCCTCACCACTCCTAGAAGGCATGTCACAGGCGATACTTGTAGCCCCAGCCCCATTACCTCCTCTACTCTACCAACTACCTCCCGCCAGTATTGTTGCACCATCTGACAGGACCAGGCCAAGTGGAGAAACGAAGCATCCAACAGGCCACATCTCGGACAACTCGCCCCCCTTGCTGGGTCAATCTTATTGAGCTGGTCAGGTGTGATGTATTTTCTGTGCACAAAGTTGAAGTGTAATAGTTTTAACCTGTTGTTACAGGACACCGTACGCACCAGCGATAATGCCATTTCCCAATCCGCATTCTCCACAGATTCACCAAATTCATGCTCCCCTGCCCTGCGCGCAACACTCTTAGGACCTGGTTGATCCTCCCAAAGGGCTTTATAAAACCGAGTGATTAGATGGGTCTCCTCACCCCAATATAATAGTCCATTCAACAGCGACGATGTCTGAGGGGCTAGCAGAAACCCACACCAGAACTCCCTAGCCACACTCTCCATTTTGGCATATTGCAAGAACTGACCTGGGCCCAGACCGAACGTATCCCAAGCATCCGGGAATGAGATAAACTCTTGACTGGGGTATAAATCTCCCACCACTTCACATCCTCTCAGCCTCCAGACTTCCATTGGCATAAAGTTATCCATATCCCTGAAGGGGGATAAGTCCCAGATCATTAATTCTTTATCAAATGGGGCACATTTAAGAACTTTCTGGACCGCCTGCTTACATATCCGGGCAGTGGTTCTAACCAGATATGGTACGTCTGACTCAGTCCGGCGGCCCGACATCAGTAGATCCACCAGAGTCTTCCCACCCAACAATCTTACAACATTCTCTTCTTCCAGTTGTCCGATTCAGTCATCCACTTCGCAGCACGCTGTAGGTGCACTGCATAGTAATAATATCTAATGTTAGGGATTGCCAATCCTCCCTCTTCCAACTCCCTCTGCAGCGTCGACAATACCACCCTGCTACGCCGCCCAGCACATATCAACAAAATCATCAAGCTGTCCAGTCGATTAATAAGCCGAGCAGGCAGAGGGAACAGTGAGTTCTGAACCAAGACACCTTGGCAAAAATACCGTCTTGGCTACAGCCACCCTCCCCATTACCGAGATAGGTATTCTATTCCAAAACAGTATCGAACGCTCAAGACCGGACACCACTCGTTCCACATTATGCTTTTCATGGGCTGCCACAGTGTGAGTTACACAAATATTTAAAGCTTTCAAGCATAATCCGCATATAAAGAGACAATATGTGTGGTCTGCCCCACCAGGATACCCCAAGGTTCCAGCTCCTCTCGGATCCAGATTGCCAATGGCTCCACAGCCAAGGCAAAGAGAAGCGGAGAAAGCGGACAGCCCTGCCTAGTTCCCCTGCCAATCTCCCACGCTTCTGAGAGCTCTCCCCCCACTCGAAAACGCACGAAGGGTGCAGTATATAGCAGCTTCACCCACGTACAAAACTGGGGGCCAAACCCCATACCCCACAGCGCCGCTAGTAGATAGCCCCATTCCACTGTGTCGAAGGCCTTCTCCAGGTCCAATGACACTAGCGCTAGTTTATCTTCCCCACCCACAGTCTCATGCAGCACATGTGCCAGGCAACGTAAATTATAGGTCGTGCTACGACCTGGAATAAAACCACATTGATCTTTATGCACCAACCTCCAAATCACTTCTCGAAGCCTGGTGGCCAATATTTTGCAAAGGATCTTCACATCACTATTCAACATAGTAAGCCGGGGTAAGAGGAGGGATCACCAGGATGCCCCCCAGGTTTAAGCATCAAAAAGACAATGCCTTGGCGCGTTGGTTTCCGGCAGGATGCCACTATGTCCCGCCTCTTCAAACACGGCCAACAATTTCTCCCACAGGAGTTGGGGGAAATGCTTGACAAAGCTCAATTGGGAACCTGTCACCCCCGGCGACCTAGAATTTGTCATTGCCTCCACCACTTCGCTCACTTCCTCAACTTTTATTGCATTCTCAAGAGCTTCCCTACACTCCTGTTCCAATAACGGAAGCCGCATGAGTTGTAGAAACCCCGCCAACTCATCATCTGGGATTACTGCACCAGCCTGCGATACTCGCTGCAGATGCTCCACCAATACCTTAAGTATATCTTTGCGCCTGGTAATCATCTCATCTTTGGCATTCCTAATATACAATATGGGGGGATTCTCCACTTCTCGTTTTATGATCCACACCAATAATTTGCCTGACTTGTCCCCCTCCCTATGCAAGTGCTATCTATATGCTCAAAGTGTTACCTTGCTTAATGTGTCCCAGCAGTTGTTCACCATCTTGTGCAGCCAGAGCTGTTCCCTTTCAGTCTCCCGTGTAAGTTGTGTCTGGCACTGCAAATCCGCCAACTTGTCCTCCCAATCAGTGAGTTCTTGCTCCATTTGTTTACGCACCCCACATGCAGTACAATGCACACCTGTAGGAAGTTGGCTCTGTATATACTATCTCAAAGTGAGAGATAGTGTGCACAGAGTTCAAGGGTTCCCCTTAGAGGTTGATAGCGGCAAAATTAGATAATTCTAATGCTCTATTTTGTGGTAGTGTGGTTGAGCAGTAGGCTTATCAGAGGGTATTGTTAAGCATTTGTTGTACACACACAGGCAATAAATGAGGAACACACACTCAAAGACTTAACTCCAGGCCAATAGTTTTTTATATAGAAAAATATATTTTCTTAATTTATTTTAGAACCACAAGATTCAAGATTTGAAGTAAATACATAAAATGCAAGGTATTCCACACAGGTAAGAGGGAACTTTGAATTAAAGCAGTAGTACACAAAGGATAGGTTAAAATGGCAATAAGCTATTTGAAAAGTGGACACTGCAAAAATCAATAGTTCCTGGGGGAGGTAAGTTTTGGTTAGGTTTTGAGGTAAGTAAAGCACTTACACAGACAGTCTCCTGGGCATAGGCAGCCCACTGTTGGGGGTTCAAGGCAACCCCAAAGTCACCGCACAACTGGGCTAGGAAGAGGGCCGCCTGCGGGTCACTCCTGCACTGGAGGTTGGTTCATCTCGGTCCTGGGGGCAGTGGGTGCAGTGCTTGGTCAAGGCGTCGGGTTCCTTGTTACCAGGCAGTGGCGGTCAGGGGGAGCCTCTGGATCCTCTCTGCAGGTGTCGCTGTAGGGGTGCAGGTGGGTCGACTCAGGTTGCTCATGTTGTCGCAGTCACCTAGGAGTCCTCTCTGCAGTTTGTTCTCTGGAGCTCGAGCCAGGGGAATCGGGTGCAGAATTAGAAGTCTTACTCTTCCGGTGGGAAGAGAGAGTTCTTTCAAAGTTGTTTCAGAGTTGCAAAAATGTTGCAGTTGGTGAACAGTGCCGCTGTTCTTAGGAGTTTCTTGGTCCTTCGGGTTCAGGGCAGTCCTCTGAGTCCTCAGAGGTCGCTGGTTCCTGTCAGATGTGTTGCTGTGCAGGTTCTTTGAGTCTGGAGACAGGCCAAGTCAGTTGTCATCTCCATCGTCTCTGCGGGGCTTTCAGGTCAGCAGTCCTTCTTCTTTGTGTAGGTTGCAGGAATTTGATTTCCTGGGTTCAGGGTCACCCCTAAATACTAAATTTAGGGGTGTGTTTAGGTCTGGGGGCAGTAGCCGACCCTCTTTGTGCCTCCACCCTGAGGGGAGGGGGGCATATCTCTAATCCTATTGGGGGAATCCTCCAATCTCATGATGGAGGATTTCGAAAGGCAGGGGTGACCGCAGCTCAGGACACCTTAGGGGCTTTCCTGACTGGTGGGTGACTCCTCCTTGTTTTTCTTATTATCCTCTCCTGCCTTGCCGCCAAAAGTGGGGGCAGTGGCCGGAGGAGTGGGCATCTTCACTAGCTGGAATCCCTGGGGTACTGTAACAAAAGGCATGAGGCTTTGGGGCTCACTGCCAGGTGTTACAGTTCCTGCAGGGGGAGGTGAGAAGCACCGCCACCCAGTACAGGCTTTGTTCCTGGCCACAGAGTGACAAAGGCACTCTCCCCATGTGGCCAGAAACTCATCTGGTTGTGGTTAGGCTGGCAGAAACTGGTCAGCCTAGCACTAGGAGTCGGACTAGTATTCAAGGGGGAATCTCTAAGATGCCCTCTGGGTGCATTTTACAATAAATCCCACACTGGCATCAGTGTGCATTTATTGTGCTGAGAAGTTTGATACCAAACTTCTCCGCTTTCAGTGAAGCCATTATGGAACTGTGGAGTTTGTGTTTGACAAACTCCCAGACCATATACTCTTTATGGCTACCCTGTACTTACAATGTCTAAAGTTTTGCTTAGACACTGTAGAGGCATAGTGCTCATGCACTTATGCCCTCACCTGTGGTATAGCACACTCTGCCCTAGGGCTGTAAGGCCTGCTAGAGGGGTGACTTACCTATGCCACAGACAGGGAGAGGTGGGCATGGCACTCTGAGGGGAGTGCCATGTCGACTTAGGGCCAGATGTAGCAAGTTCCGATTTTGCGAATCGGAAATTGCGAGTCGGTGCGACTCGCAATTTCCGATTCGCAAAATCGGATTCAGAACGGTGTCTCAGACACCGTCTGCGATTCGCTATGGGGTCGCAAAGACCCACCTCATTAATATTAATGAGGTGGGTAGCATTTTGCGACCCCATAGCGAGTCCCTGCACTCACAGGGATGGTGGCCTGCTGAAGACAGCAGACCTCCATGTCTGTGACTGCTTTTTAAATAAAGCAGTTTTTTATTTTTATTTTGCAGCCCGTTTTCCTTAAAGGAAAAAGAGTTGCAAAATAAAAAAAATGACGAAACCATTTGGTTTCGTTTTTCAGAGTAGGCAGGGGTCCATTGGACCACTGCCTGCTCTGAAAAACCCTTTTTGGCAACATTCACAAAGGGGAAGGGGTCCCGTGGGGAGCCCTTCCCTTTTGCGAATGGGTTACCACCAGTGTGACACTGGTGGTAACTGCGAATTGCTGTGTGACCGCATTTGCGGTTAAAAAGCAATTTAGCATTGCGATGCGAGTTGCAAATAGGAAGGGGACACCCCTTCCTATTTGCGAGTCGCATTCATAATTTGCAAGTCGGTACCGACTCGCAAATTGTGAACGAGCATCGCGATGAGCATTTTGCTAGGTGCAAACTGCGATTATCTCAGTTTGCACCATGCAAAATGCTTCCTACGTCTGGCCCTTAGTTATTTTCTCCCCACCAGCGCACACAAGCTGTGAGGCAGTGTGCATGTGCTGAGTGAGGGGTCCCCAGGGTTGCATAAGACATGCTGCAGCCCTTAGAGACCTTCCCCGGCAACAGGGCCTTGGTACCAGGGGTACCATTTACAAGGGACGTATCTGTGTGCCAGGGCTGTGCCAATTGTGGGAACAAAGGTACTGTTTAGGGAAAGAACACTGGTGCTGGAGCCTGGTTAGCAGGGTCCCAGCACACTTTAAATCATAACTGGCATCAACAAAAGGCAAAAGCTCAGGGGGTAACCATGCCAAGGAGGCATTTCCTTACAACTTCCCTCTCACAACCGCCTTCAGTGCTTCCCATTCCGTACCTCTAGAATCCGTAGTGGACCAGTTTAGGTCCAAATAGTCCTTGATAGCCACTGCCAGCTTATCACGACACCCAGCATCTTCCAGAATACCCACAGGCATCCTCCAATTACGTGTTAGCTAAGTATTTTCGGGTCCCCACCGCAGCTGCATCAACACAGGTGTATGATCGGATAGAAACCTACCCAGATGACTAAAGCCCAAAATCTATGAGGAGTTCAGGCCACCCAAGAGAAACCGATCCAGCCGACTGTCTGTGTTGTGCTTCTTAGAATGACATGTATACTCCCTGCCATCCGGATGCAGTACCCTCCATGCATCCCATAGCCCTAAATTGTGTATTACCTACACAAGGGTTCTTGTCATCAGTGGTTTGGTTCCCAATCTAGGTGGGAGATGATCCTTTTTGCCATCCAAGATACAGTTATAATTCCCCACCCATATAAGAGGCACATCCATCCCATCCCCTATGATCTCAGGAATACCATCATAAAAGGAGTGATCATCCAAATTAGGTGCATAAATATTCAGTATGGTGAGGGACTCCCCATCTAAAGTGCCTTGCACAAGCACATATCTCCCCTCAACATCTACCTCGCTGTATACATGAGTGAAGGGGACCCCAGGAGCAATCCATATCATCACACATCTCACATAAGAGGAGAAGGATGAGGAGAACATCTGACCCCGCCATTTCTTTGCTAACTTTTGAGTTTCCTCCTCAGTCATATGCATTTCCTGGAGAGAGGCGATATGAACCTTATGACGCTTCAAATAGGAATGCACCCTAAACCGTGAAGTGTAATTTTTCAGTCCCCTGACATTCCACGTCAGTGTATTAATCTGCCGCCCCATATTAACAAAGTTTTCACCTTCCGTCCCACTTGCCCTCCACTCATCTCCTCCCTACCAGAGAGAGATAAAAGCAGAGTGAGAACCCAATCTACCTCCTGCACCCACACATGCACTGCTATTGTAAACTGCAAACATTTGCACAACTGACCAACCAAACAACCCAACTCCCCGTTACCCACTCCGGATGAACAGTAAATCAAACACATCAAACCATACTATAGATCCATATGTGTGATTGCTGCCAGAACAACAGCCTAATCCCCAATTCCCCAACTACTAGGTCCTACCACAAATGTGGAGTAACCAACCCCACCCCAAACACAATATTCTTGTATTCGAGTGCCTACGAATGGAAAGCAGTAAACCGCTTGTCCCTCCCAGCGTAAAACTTATATGCAAATTCAAAGTTTAATAGTGCCCCCCTTATTGCAGCACCCTCAACAGGCATTCCAGGTGTCCCCCGCGGGGGTCCAGGCCTCCCATCAATGGAGCATGGCATCGGCATTCCGAAATGAGAAAGCAGGTCTAGTGTCTACAGGGAACATCTACGCACCTGGATCCAATCGATCTATCAGTGAGACCAGGAGTTACCACAGCCATTGTCCCATCTTGTTGAATCTCAACTCTGGTGGAACCAACAATGTCCACTACCTGGTCTGCGGTGCCCTCCAGATGTCTCTCCCCGCGAATTCTCCAATCTGGGCTAGCCGCACCTGAAGGACAATGAACCGTCAAGCCGGTCCTCTCCGGCCTACCAGGAGCAGCTTTGTCCTACATCTCCAGCCATCTCCAAATCTCCTCCGGTCAATCGATAAAGTGGGATTTCCCCCTGGATATCACCTTCAGGCGTGCCGGGTAGAGCAACATGTATCTGATGTTCATGGCATGGAACTTATCTTTCACCTCCATAAACCCCTTTGTAGAGGTCTGAACCTTATTCGTATAGTCAGGATAAATGGAGATTTTACAGTTCTCAAAGACCGCCCTCTCAGACTTGTGAGCTGCCCTCAGTCTCTGTCCTTATAATTCAGTAGTCGGGCAATAATAGCTCTCGGGGGCACCTCAGGACGAGGTGGCGCCACCAGGGTCCTGTGAGCTCTCTCCACTACAAACACCCTGGACAATCTAACCGGCTGCAACACATCCTTTATCCAACTCTCCACAAAGCCTTCCACCATGGCTCCCTCCGTACGTTCCGGGAACCCCAGCAAGCGGATATTATTCTGACGGGACCTGCCCTCTGCATCCTCCAATCTGGCTTCCAACCTTCCGACTGTGGAATTAACCTGCACCATCTGTTTGCGCAGAGAGCCCACCTCAGTCTGCAGCTCCACTATGAAACCCTCTGCTACCATGACCCTCTCAGAGACCTTCCTGAGATCCGCCGGTAGGAGATTAACCTGCACTGCCACTGTCTCTATTTTCCCCTTGAGGGCCACCCTGAAGCCCTGTATAGCCGCAAAAAGTTCCACCTGCGAAGGCTCACCAGTGGTCCCGGGCGCACTCAGAGCATCTTCGGACCCCCCAGATCATGTCTGGCACTGCGGCAGTGGCACCAGCGTGGTGTATTATTCAGTGGTATTCCCCTGGGATGCTGCCGACTGTCATTGCCTTCCCATACCGCAGCAGGCAGGGGACCACGCAGCGTCCACACCACAAGTAACCCATATAGGGAGCAGAAGTACCTGACATCTGCAACATCACTCAGAGTAGCAGGAGTTGTTGTTGGGCTGTGCACCGCGTCAGCCGCATGGCACTTTTATCGCAGAGAAGCATCCCCGGGGTCAGTATGTCCGTTCTCCCCCTGGAGTCCCAAGCAGCAAGCCCAAAACTGTCATACCGGACAGGCCCACCACTGGGCTATGAACGCTTCATTAGCCAGCCGAGCCACCGCCCAGAAGTCCGCAGCCCAAATGTGCAGGCAGCACCACAGACTGTCCAACAGCTTCCAGCTGCTCCTTCACTGCCCCCACGCAGCCGATCCAATTCCTGTCACAAGGCCCTCACTCCTCACCGTCCACAGAAGCTGACTCGAGCGCACAGGCCCACTTCAGCACTGGGCCGCACCACCTCGGCGATTGAATCCGCCCAAGCAGCGGAACCGCAATTCTGCGCCAGCAGATCTGGAATCCCTTCACTGGGGGGCCGACCATCCACCCGCTATGCCAGCCCAACTGCGGCACGCCTGACGGGATGGCTGCGCACTCGCTCCCTCCTCCTGCGGCCCAGCTCTCTCTGCCCAATCCGCTCGGCCCCAGAGCCGCGGGCCAGAACCTCCAAAACAAGAACTAAGGACATCGACAAGGTTCGGGCACCTTCCCCAGCCATGGGGGGGACCTGTGACCGCACGCATGGATTAGGCCAGGATAGTGGGAGCTCACCAAAAGCGCGTCTCGCCGGCCATCTTGCTTGGCCACATCCCCCCCAAAAAATGTATTCTAAAGTAAATGTTTTGTTATTTCATTACATTCAAAGTTGTGAATCTTTCATTAGACACAAGAAACCTGTTTCTACATGGGCTATTAATTTAGAGTCTAAATTACATTTTAACATCAACTTTAATCGTCTAGTATGTGATTTAATTAAAAAGCACTTACGTCAAACTTAAAAATACAAACAAATGAACATTTAAAATTGATATCAGTGCAGCTTTCAACATTAGTTTTCACTCTTTACTTTTATAAAATAAAACCTATCACAGTCTAATGGCTTTTATGACACGAGAACAGCACTAAACTTTACGCTCTATAATCCTCAAACGTCCACACTTGTTGTAGGTTTAAAAGACTGGTGCTGTTCAAGTCTAGCCCATTGTCTTTTTTATTCCTAAAGCTAGAGGAAGTTCATCAATGATTCTTTCCTGCCTCAGTTACAAAAACAGTGAAGAAATCTGATTCATTGTACTCAAGTAGATTTTACACTTCTTATGCCTGTATGGAATTGTGCTTTTGCTCCTTTTTAACAGTGTTCCCAAGAACAAATGCAGGCAAATTTAGGGCCTGAATTAAGGAAAGTGGCACCGCACCTGGTGCAACGCCACTTTCCTTGCACCCCTTAGTGCCCCCCTAACGTCACCATGTGTATGTCGTATCTAAGATACAGTGCACCATGGCGGTAGTTACGAAAACTAGCATCAACATTTTTTACGCTAGTTTGGAGCTCTGCAGGACTAGCGTCAAAAATGTTGATGCTAATCCTGCAAAGCCCACTGAGACCCATTGAACACAATGATGCGCCTCCTTTTAACACCTGCTCTGGGTAGGCATTAAAAGTGCAGAACAAAATGCTGCAAAGAAATCTCCCAGATTTCTTTGTGTAATTTTTTCAGGCCCCCCTAACAGGGGAAAGCCCCCTTTGCATACATTATGCCTGGTGCAGGCATAATGTAGCGCAAAGGATTACAAAGTGGCGCAATGCATAGGTTGCACCACTTTGTACATTTGGCGTGGCGATTTTGGCCTCGTTGGGCCATGTTAGTGCAAAGAAAAATTATGCTATTGTGGCGCAAGGAGGTGCTAGGGGCTCTTAAATCTGCCCTTTAGTGTCTAAACATGGTGTTATGTGTTGTCAGTAAACTTGGGTTTTAGAGATGGCTTTTGCTGTTTTTAATCACAGTTTGATTATATACTGTAGCTGTTTTTTATTTATTTTACATGCTGTTGAAATGGAAACGTCGAATACCTTGATTTGTGAGAGATCGGATTTTATGAATAAATTAGTGGCATAGAAGTTAGCATATGGTGACAAATTACCCTGCATTTGAAAGCCTAACAGAAAAAGTAACATGAGTTGTAAAATGTGCATGTTTGAATTATGGTGAGCCGTGTGGCCACCATTCGTATTGTGCACCACGTTTTAATATGAGAGTTTTGTATTTTATTAAATGAAAGTATTCAATTGAGATTATTTTAAAATGTTTTATTAAATTGCAGATTAATAATTGAAGTGTTAAAATTAATATGAATGACTCGTATTTATATTTGATTAAATAGATTTCACTAATGTCATTTCTGTGTTTACAGAAAAATAAATGCACGTTTAAAACCGTTCTAACAGGTTATAAATAATGTTTTTGAATAAATAATTTGCTTTGCATGTATGAATTGTAAGGTGCACAATAGGTTTATTAAGGTATTAAATTAATTAATGTGTATTAAGGCTTCCTTGACTTGACCAAGCCTGAAGGAAATTCATTTTGTTGCAGTAATAGAAAATCACTTGTTAATTCTGTCCCCTCTGACCTGCATACTCTCTATAAGCTGTTAATATGAATGTTGAATGTCCTATTGTACTGTAGACAAGAGACATGTTTTAGATAAAATAATGTAACACTATTTGTTCTTGCTGTCGAACAGGACAGGGAATCCGTAGTTCTCGTGTGAAATGAATTAGTTTAGTTTATTGTGTGCTGTGAGAAAGGATCTTTAGTAACAAATAATTACAGAATGTCATTTTGTTAGTCACATGTGAGGTCACTAGCTAACAATGCACTTTTGCTGAGAAGATTCTTAAAAGTAACAGAATTTGGTGGTGCCATCTGCAATGATTGGATGCTGAAACTGACCCCCAGAGTGTGCCCACCTGAAGGACCAATCAAAAGGATTGTGCACATTTTAATTAGTGAGAAACTTGGAGTTTGCAATCAGTTTTTGTTTAATTAGTGTTGTTGGAGTCTGTCGTCCCTGAGCCCCATACCTGTTTCTATGTCGGTCCAGAACTCTGTCCACTCCTGTCTGCTGTCATACTCTCTTCTCTGAGTTTCCTGATGAGTTTCATCATCATAGTCTCAACTGACCTACTATGTTATGTGGTTCAGTACTAATAAGGCCAACTAATTCTGAACTGCTGATTCTGTCCTACGTGCAGCTCGTGTTCTACACTGTCCTGATACTGCTGTCAACTGACGCCAGAAGAAAGCTATCGTCCTGCCTCATGAACTGTTCTTGTCTGCTGTCCCATGGGGAGAGGTATAACTAAATGGGGTTTCTTGTTTTCTTAGTTAGTGACTTACACCAGCATGTTTTTAGTAAGTTGCCCTAGTTAGATATTTTCCAAATTATTTTTGTCTTTCTTTTATTTTGTTTCTGTCTGTATGTGGTAGCCTTTTCCCACACATGCTAGTCCTAATTTTGGTTAGTGGTAGGAATGGCCCAGCTCAGAAAACTGAAATCCGAATTTGAACGTTGAACTGTATTGTGATGATTTACTGATGTCACCATCATCAGCTTTGAATGTTAATAACCATGCGTATATAGTATTGTTGCTAATTGTTAGAATGGGGTCTCTGGTTGGCAGTAGGTTTGCACACTGTCCAAGCAGGTTCTAAAAAATAAGAGTCTTACTCCATAGATAACAACGGAAACGTTATTGTTCCACAAAGTACCTGGTTTGCATCGAAAATATAGCTGCATGGGCCAGCGTACATCAAGAATGTCAGAGATGCATTGATTTGTCACTGGTGAGCGAGACCATGCTTTGTTTCTTCTCCGGTCGGGTAGGCACTGCTTCTTTTTGATCTCCTGCAATAGAGTGATGCATTGATTTCCGGAGGGGCACATCAGATCCGCGCAGGCTGTGCTGATTTTGACTCCCAGCGATAGTACGTGAGAAATTCGGCTGCACGGTGTTGAGAAAAAGCACTGCGAGGGGTGGCACTGCGTCATTATCAGCAGCCTGAAGCGGGTGCTGCGTCATTTCTCCAGCCGTGATGCGTCAATCTCAAAGCCGCGATGCAGGTGAAGCATTGATTTTAACCGTGAAGCGGGTGGTAAGTCGTTTTTCAGCTGCGTTGAAGGTGGTGCGTCAAAATTTTCCCTGCACGGCGTCCTGTGCGTGGATTTCAGTCCTTGTTCTACCAGCTTCACCTTTCAAGGGACTGGATGGAGAACCACTTGGCACAGAAGGAGTCTCAGTAGAGAGTCCAGATGCTGGCAGAGGAAGTTTTTGATGGCCCAAGTCTTTAAAACGGGAGGCAAGCTCAATCCAAGCCCTTGGAGATTCTTCACAAGCAGCAGTATACCACAGGTCCAGTCTTTGTCACTTTTCACAGCAGAGGCAGCAACTCCAGGATAGCCCAACAAAGCACAGTCACAAGCAGGGGCAGCACTTATCCTCAGCTCTTCAGCTCTTTTCCTTGGCAGAGGTTCCTCTTGGTTCCAGAAGCAAATCTTGAAGAAATCTAAAGTCTTGGTTTTGGGTCCACTACTTATACCCCAATCTGCTTTCATGTAGCCCAAATTCAAAGAAAAGTCTACAGGATCCTGCCTTTCCCAGGCCAGACCCCAGAAACGCACAAGGAGGTTGAAGACTGCATTGTGTGAGGGCAGGCACAGCCCATTCAGGTGTAAGTGACAACTCCTCCTTCCACTCTAGCCCAGATGGCTCACCAGGATATGCAGGCTACACCCCAGCTCCTTTTGTGTCACTGTCTAGAAGAGATTAACAAATAGCCCAACTGTGGATCTGACCCAGACAGGGAATATACAAGTAGGCAGAGTCAAAGAATGGTTTAGGCAAGACAATACCTACTTTCTAAAAGTGGAATTTTCAAACTAATAATCTAAAAAACAAATTCACTACAAGATATATTTTTTAATTGTGAGTTCGGAGACCCAAACCCCATAGTTGTATCTGCTCTCAAAGGGAAACTGCACTTTAAGGATATTCAAAGGCAGCCCCTATGTTGACCTATGAGAGAGACAGGCCTTGTAACAGTGAAAACTGAATTTTGAAGTATTTCACTGTTAGGACAAGTACATGTCCTACACTGCATCCTGTACATGGGGATAACTAGGGTCAAAGGGGTGCTTTAAATGTAAAAAAAAAGAGAATGTTTGGGCCTGGAAAGAAGGTACACTTGTCAAGTCGAATTGGCAGTTTAAAACTTCACACACAGACACTGCAGAGGCGGGTCTGAGAAATGTTTATAGGTCTACTCATGTGAGTGTCACAATCAGTGCTGCAGACCCACTAGTAGAATCTGATTTACAGGCCCTGGGCACCTCTAGTGCACTTTACTAGGGACATACTGGTAAATCATATATGTCAATCATGGATAAATCAATCAACAATACATTTGAGAGCATATGCACTTTAGCACTGGTTGGCAGTCGTAAAGTGCGCAGAGTCCTAAATCCAACAAAAACTGGTCAGACAAATTAGGAGGAAGGGGGCAAAAAGTTTGGGGATGACCCTGCAAAAAGGGCCAGGTCCAACATAACGCCCCACCAGCTTAAAGCCAGGGGAGACTAATCAATACCATAATGGACTTTCCTGATAGGGGCGATAGAACAGGGACCCTGGCCCACAACAGCAGGGGCATGTTCCAGTCCTACGCCTTCCTGAATCCAGTTTGATCCCTTTGTCCATACTCTCAGGGCCTACTAAGCTAACCCATGGGGAACCTTCTCCTCAGCTGTGGATACTTTCTGTACAGCACCTAACCTTACTTTGCTCACAGATTACTTTGGAAACCATGGCCAACACAGTGGTGTGGCTCACTCCACCCCCGGGGTGTGACGCTTGCCCCCCCCCCAGGTGCAACTCTGTCCACTAGGACAGCAAGCCACAGTGGCCACTGGCATCTGCCAAGGATGAGAGTCAGGCCCCAGGTCTTCCAGTGCTCTCCAACCACAGTGACTGAGGAGAGTGGGGGGCAGTAGCCCCAGGTGCCTGGCACCCTTTGTCCACTCTCCCTTCCACCAGGTTAGGGATGGCAGCCTGACACTGGTCCTCCCCTCTGGGACTTTGTACCCTCCCCCTAGGAGCGGATCCCCAGAGTCCAGTATTGTCAGGGTGCTTATGAAAGCAGTCCTGCACAATTCTACCACCAGTGCAGGGAGGTTAACCTGCAACTGGTCTCCCAACCTGGAGTCTGTACCCTCAGTTTGGAGGTTGAGGCTTCCCTCCCCATACCCCATCTTCTGGGGTCTTGTACCCTTCCTCATTAGCAGTGCCTCCCTCAGAATCCAACATGGTTGGGGCACTGTTAGCAGTGGCCCCTCCCTCCAGGTAAGGAGGGACACCCTGAACCTGGCCCTTCAACCCAGGGTCTGAACCCTTGGATAGAACCGGGGTCAGAGGAGAGTCTCTCCCTCCCTTACCCCTACTCCCAGGGTTCTGCACCCCCTCACCATGGAGAGTACCCCTATAAGTCACACCGGGGGGAGTGATTGGGCAAACCGCCCCCCCATCAGGTCAGAGTTTACCCCCTGCACCTGACCCTCCAGTCTAGGGTCTGTACCTTCAGACTGGACCACTGTCTGACAATTCAAGACTTACTGGGGAGTACACCTACCCCCCACAAGGGATACACCTTCCTTAAGGGCTGCTCTAGAGTCTGGCAGGCACTGGTCTCCTCACCTCTGCCATCTGGCAGAGCCTGGATCCCACCCAACCCAGAAATAGTATCACCAAGGTCATTCCTGAAGAGGTCTGACCTCAAAGCTGACCCCTAAACCTCCAGGTTCTCCCCTGGGGCCTGCAACCCCCTCATAACTCTCTGCCTGGACTTCTGCACCCCTCAGTAGGAGTGGTAATGGCAGACACCAGAACTGGTGGGACGATGGCAACAACCACCCCCCCAGTTCTCCTGACACTATGGGTTCCCTCTCAGTGGATGGCCCTACAGTACAGGCTAGGCTCCCCCCCTGGCATTCACTCATAAAACTCTCCAGGCTCTGGTACTGGATCTCAGGCCTCCTGGGACTCAGCCTACCCCATTCCCTCTCCTCTGAGACTGTACATGGGATCCCACACCCATCCCACTACAATGAGACCTACCTGTGACACTGCAACCCTTTCCCACCTCACCTGGTTGGGAAATACCTAGACCACTCCCTTCAGAAGCACCCCCAAAGGCCTCTTCAGACCCTCTGGTACACACCCAGAGGTCTGCCTCCAGTGCAAGTTCCCTGGGGTCAGAAAACTCACACTCCATCTGGTGTTGGCGTAGCTCTGGAAAACAAAGACTGGACATATGCTCTCCAGCAATCACATCACACAGCCCCTCACATGTGTTAACCAAACTACTGTTCACTGAACATTCCAGTGCTTCAACCTTGAAAAAGAACCCCATATCACCCTCCTGAGAGTGGTGAGACAGTACCTGACTGTCCCTGACACTCAACCCACACTCTTCTGGGGTGTCTTCACACTCCACAACCAGGGCCTCTACCTAGAGCCAGTAGAGTGTCCCTCCCACTACAAGGAATATGACTTCCCATGCCAGTTCCCCAATCCACCTCAGCGACCCTGCACACCACTGGAGCTACCTCATACCCCTTAACCTCCTGGTATATGTAAACCCCTTTCTTCAAGTTGGGTATCAAGTCTCTGGGCATGTGCACCTCTTCCATACTGGACATAAAACCTTTGCTGCCACTGTCTGAACTGGACTCAGCCCTCATGACTTCCAGCTTCCTTAACTTTAGCTCATGAGCCAAGAGCATCTTTTTCTCCTTTAAGGGCAGCCTTCTCTGCTCCATCTTCATCCTAAACTTCTCTAACTCCAGTTGGTGCACCCTCTCTGCCTGTCCGTCCTGCAGCTCTTCAGGAGTCAGACCCTAAGAGGACACCCTGGTACCCTCCCTGGAGACCCTTCCCCGAGGCAGTACAGGCACCTCTACTACACCCTCATAGCTGTTTTGCACCTCTTCACCATCAATCCCCTCCTCTGTGTGCTTCTCCAGCCTCCTTGGCTGTCACCCAGGCCCTCACTGCCTTTTGCAGCTCCTCCTTCACGGCAGAGCTCCTAATAGGACAGGCAATATCCTTACTGAACTGTTACAGTTGAACAACTGTATAACTCTCCAGCTTCTCCAACTCAAAAAAAACTCCAGCTGGTGCATCTCCAGATTGAGACATTATGGCAAGCCAAAGTGCAAAGTTTTAAGTCAGAACAAAGAGTTCCCAATGAGAAGTTCAAAAGTCAAACAATGGAAGTTGTCAGAGAGACCAGATCCTCGGGCCTGTGCACGCTCCCAACATGTCGACCACAAGACAGCTCCAAAACTCTGATAGAAACATCACAGAGCCTAGGAGAGTCCAAGTGGGAAAAGGGGATTAGGAAGGGAACAGCTGGGAAGGAGGCCTGTTGGAAGCAAAAGGTAAACAACACAGGGGGTCATTCTGACCCTGGCGGTCACCGACCACCAGGGCCAACGACCGCGGAAGCACCGCCAACAGGCTGGCGGTGCTTCCTGGGCCATTCTGACTGCGGCGGTAAAGCCGTGGTCAGAAAAGGGGAACCGGCGGTTTCCCGCCGGTTTACCCCTGGCCCAGGGAATCCTCCATGGCGGCACTGCTTGCAGCGCCGCCATGGGGATTCCGACCCCCTTCCCGCCATCCTGTTCTTGGCGGGAACGGGTGTCGTGGGGCCCCTGGGGGCAGTGCATGGGCCCCCTAACAGGGCCCTACGAAGATTTTCAGTGTTTGCTTTGCAGACACTGAAAATCGCGACGGGTGCCACTGCACCTGTCGCACCCCTGCAAATCCGCCGGCTCCATTCGGAGCCGGCTTCCTCTTTGCAGGGGCTTTCCCGCTGGGCCGGCGGGCGATCTTTTGGAGATCGCCCGCCGGCCCAGCGGGAAAGTTAGAATGACCGCCGCGGTCATTTGACCGCGGTGCGGTCTTTTGGCGGTCTCCGCCCAGCGGGCGGGGCCCTCCGCCCGCAGGGGTCGGAATGACCCCCACAATATCATAATATAATCACATTGACTTTCACTAGACTATGGTCCTAAGCATTGTCTTACTATAACCATGGGTAATCTAAGAAGTGATTTTAACTAGACCTCAAAGAACTCTGACTACCTGGAACAAATCAAGAATGATTAATGCAATGTTTCATATGAGCTTTTCATGAAAAATCACATACAGTCTAGAAATACAAGAACCTTCTGGGATACTGTTTGAGAACAAACATTGCATCTTTACATGAGGACAAAAAGCAATCTGAAACTTTCCCTGGAAAATTATAGCAATTGTACTAGGGACTTAATATGCACAAAGAATGTAACATCTAGAATTTAGCATCTTTGCAGAAAATCAAAAAGGCCCTGGATAAATATGTGCAGTTTAAGAAACACTACACATCAAAGTTTTGATTGCCATGAAATGATCGCGCACACTGTTAGCGATCTGAACACCAAGTTTTACATGCGGGAAATGAATCGCGCCCACTGCTGATTCTAGCAAGAATATGCAAATGCCATGAAATGATTGCGCACTCTGTTAGCGATCTGAACATCAAGGTTTAAATGCGGGAAATGAATCGCACACACTGCCGATTCCAACAAGTATATGCAAATGCCATGAAATGATCGCGCACTCTGTTAGCGATCTGAACATCAAGGTTTAAATGCGGAAAATGAATCGCGCACACTGCAGATTCCAACAAGTATATGCAAATGCCATGAAATGATCGCGCACTCTGTTAGCGATCTGAACATCAAGGTTTAAATGCGGGAAATGAATCGCGCACACTGCCGATTCCAACAAGTATATGCAAATTCCATGAAATGATCGTGCAAGCCTTTGCCGATCTGAACACCAAGATTTGCATCAAAGCAATGATTTGCATACTCTGAAAAGTTTTATGAGTAGGCCCCAAGAGTCTTATAGAACAGGGTTGGGGGCCCAGCCCGACCTCCGTCTTACCAGCCTGCTCAAGGATCACCAAGAGAATGCGGGGCAGGCCTGGAACGTCAAGGTAGGCCTCCGGAACAGGAGCTCAGGAAAATGCTGCTGCTCTGCACCGGGACCTCTGAATAGTGAGCACGTGGAGCTGGGCTGGCTCCCTTATGTAGAGTCTGGCCCAGCCCACAAACCACACCCAGTCATGCTGCTGGGAAAGCTTCTAGAAGGTCCTAGAAAGGGACCACACCCTGATACACTCTGTAAGCCTGCAGCAATACCTTGAAAATGAACATTATTTGCAAACATCATTAATAGTGGTTTCAAGGTAAAACTCTGCAATGATAAAGGTTAACAAACTGCATATAAACACAATGCATGAATTATGCTCTTGCATAAAGACTGGGTTTTTGCATTTTTGTTGCCCGTAGAGCGTGCACTCCCCTGATGTTGACAGTACTCCCAAACGCGCTCTAGGGCCTGGTTTGCCTGGGTTAAGACGATGAAAACATCTCACTAGTCGTGGAGCATGGTCTTCAGATGCGGAGACCCATGAGTTACTTTCCGGACCGTAACATTTCCAAGAAATCAGATACCACAGGTTACGACCTCTAAGTTTGGAATCCAACACCTGTTTAAATTCGTATTTCACTTCTCCCTGTACTAGAACTGGAGCTGGTTGGGAGCGTACCTTCTGGACTGCTTTTTTTCAGGAGGGAAGTATGGAACACCGGATGAATAAGCAGTGACCGGGGCAACTGCAGTTTATAGGTCACTGGATTAATTTGCTGGAGCACAGTGTAAGAAAATGAATTTGGGACTAAACAGGTGCTTTTTCTTGAAGTGTATGGCCCTCATTACAACCCTGGCGGTCTGAGACCGCCAGGGCTGTTTTGGCTGAAGCACTGCCAACAGGCTGGCGGTGCCTCAGAGGGGATTACGACCGCGGCGGTAGTGGCACGGTCGCACTGCCGGGGCCGGTGGTTTCCCGCCACATCTGCCCCGGCGGTGATAATCCGCCAGGGCAGCGCTGCTTGCAGCGCTGCCCAGGGGATTACGAGTCCCCGTACCGCCAGCCTTTTCAAAAGGCTGGTGGTACGGGGAGTCTCGGGGCCCCTGGGGGTCCCTGCACTGCCCATGCCACTGGCATGGGCAGTGCAGGGGCCCCCTGATAGGGACCCGTGCAGCTTTTCACTGTCTGCACAGCAGACAGTGAAAAGTGCCACGGGTGCAACTGCACCCGTCGCATGGCCGCAACACCGCCGGCTCCATTTGGAGCCGGCTCCCATGTTGCGGCCCACATGCCCGCCGGCCCAGCGGGTATGTCATAATGGGCACCGCCGGAGTGCGGCTGCACGGCGGTTACAACTTGGCGGGCGGCGGTTGCCGCCCGCCAATGTTGGAATGACCCCCTATATCTCTTGTAGAAAGCCATACTTTATCACCTGGTTGGTACTGAGGTCCTTTGCAATGTTTCTTGTCGTAGTGCTTTTTATATTTTTGTTTAGCTTTTTCTAAATGCTGTTGATTCAGTTTCTGGGTTTGGTGGAGGTGTTGAATCGTTTCCGATACAGCTGGTGTTAGAGAACTTTCTTGAGGAATCGTAATGGGCAAAGTGTCAGGATGATAGCCAAACAAGCCAAAAAAGGGTGTGACACCAGTGGAGGTGTGAAACGAGTTATTGTAAGCTAACTCAGCTAACCAGAGCATTGATGTCCAGGAATGAAGTGCTTTCTCAGTGAATGCACGCAGATATTGCTTCAATGTCTGATTCAGTCTCTCCGTTTGGCCATCTGTTTGAGGATGATGGCTAGCAGATAGTGTGGATGTGAGTTGAAGCGTTTTGCACCACGTTTTCCAGAAGTTGGTGGCAAATTACGAACCTCGATCAGAGAGAATCATCTTTGGCAGCCTGTGATAACGGACCACTCTATTCAGTAGGATGGTTGCCAGTTCACTGGAGGGCAATTTCTTACAGGCAATGAAAAGTCCACATTTCGTGAGACTATCTACCACCACGAGGATTACTGATTGCTGTTGGACCACTGGTAGACTTGTAATGAAGTCTAAAGAGATGTGTTCCCAAGGTCGACGTGGAGTTGGGAGTGGGTGCAACAAACCTTTCGGTTTTGAATGACTTGTCTTGATGCGAGCACAGACTTCGCAGTTGTTTAATATTGTTTTGTCGTCTTTTGTCAGAGTAGGCCACCAAAAATAGCGTTGGATTAATTCAAGAGGTTTAGGAGTACCTGGATGACGTGCCGTAGGTATAACATGCAACCAATGAAATGCTAACTTGCAAAGCTTGGTAGTGGGCACGAACAAACGAGCATCATGGAAAGGTAGTCCTTGCTTGATTGATCTTTTAGGATCTGCTTGAGCCCATGTCTGCCACTTCTCAATGGTGAAAGAATTACGGATGTCTTCAAAGAATCCTCGGTTTTTATGATGCATCAGACTTTGTCTGGAGCAATGATTGCTCTTGAAGGCTGGATAGTAGGCAACGTGGTAGACTCTTGGCGGGACAAGGCGTCTGCTTTGCAATTGTCTTTACCAGGACGAAAAGTTACCACAAAATCGAATTCTGCAAAAAAGCGTAATTGCAGAGGAATCAAACGTCTAGCTGAACTCATGAACTGGAGATTGCGATGATCAGTGTATACTGTGATAGTATACTTGGCACCACTCTTTAAAGACGTCACGGATCGCCAGAAGCTCTTTTTCGGCAATGACATAGTTCTGTTCGGCTTCATTCATGTAGACATGTAGGCTACAGGATGACGTTGGCCACTGTCTTTACTTCGTTGTGACAAGACTGCACCAATTGCCACATCTGAGGCATCGGCTTCAACTATGAATGGACGATCCACATCAGGGTGAGTCAAGACTGGGGCAGTGGAAAAAGCTTCTTTCAAAGTTGAAAAGGCTTGGTCAGCTTCTGGAGACCATACACATTTTTCTTTCTTTCTCAATAACTTGGGGATTGGCGCCACTGTTTGGGAGAAATGGTTTATAAACCTGCGATAAAAGTTTGCAAACCCCAGGAAATATTGTACATCTTGAACAGTCTTTGCAGCGGGCCAATCAGATACAGATTATACTTTCTTTTCGGCCATGACCATACATTGAGGGGTAAGGATAACCCCTAAAAACTCAACTGTGGTAACATGAAACCCACATTTGGTTAGTTTGCAACATAAATGATACTTTCGGAGAGCTGTGAGAATTTTCTTGACATGTTGTACATTTTCGGTTTCATTGTCAGAATAGATTAAAATGTCATTGATATAGACTACTGCAAATATGTTGAGATACTCGCTAAGAATGTCATTCAGGAAAAATTTAAATGCTACTGGAGCATTGCACAGGCCAAAAGGCATGATTGTGTATTCAAAGAGACCATGGCCCTCATTACAACATTGGCGGTAAAAGCCGCTTACCGCCGTGCAGAAGACCGCCAACACACCGCCGCGGCAGCAGAATTCTGCCACGGTCATTATGACCCACTGCTCGGAATCTGCCAAAATTGAGACACCCACACAAGTCCGCCACACCAAAGGTCAGTGATAAACTGGCGAAAACAAAACCTCTACCGTCACGCCAACAGAAATACGCTCACACTATCACGACCCATGAATCCACGTGGCGGTCTTTCAACCGCGGTATTCCATTGGCAGTACCAACTGGATCTAGATGACTAGCCCGGCCCATCTGGGACTTCGGGACAGTCGGTTCCCCTGACACAGTCACAGGCAACTTCAGAGCTTCCCCCCTCTGGAAACACCAGCACAGCACCCACCCAGCGGGCCCATACCTCTGTCCCCAGGACACATCACTACAGGGAACCCAGGCTAACCCACCACCCCAACAACAACAGGGACATGGGGGCAGTGGCAGTGGGCACATGGTCCAGGGGACAGAGGCCCAAGAACACAGGGGAACTGGTAGGGCTGCTGTGCAACAGGGGGAGGACAGGCCCAGGGAACCCACTCTCCATGAGGCCCTCTCCAACACCATCGGAGCCTACCACCATTCCCAGGAGACGGTGGCAACGTTACTGGCCAAGTTTCAGGAGACCCAGCGGCTGCAGGAGGAACAGTATTTGGGCTTCAGGGAGGAACTCAGATCCATCAATTCCACCCTGGGCACCATCGTAGGGGTGCTGAAGGAAGTCCTCAATACCAGGAGGGACTCTGTGGCACAACAAGGGGCCCCTGACACTAGCCTGGATGATGAACTGCCCACCACCTCCTCTGGCGCTAGTGGACAGGAGGCACAGCCACAGGACCACCCCACCAGCACCCCACCCCCTGCAGAGGGAGAACCACCCCGCAAACGGTCCCTGAGATCCAGGACAAAGACAGAGAACTATGCCAAGACCCCCGCCAAGAAATGAGACCGCCCTGAATGTCATCCTTTTGTCCCACCTTGTCACCCTGTCCATCCTCAAACTGCCCAAGCTCCACTTCCTATGCCCATTTGGGCAATGCACCTGTGAGACTAATAGACTTGACTCTGCCATGGACATTCCTCCACCATCACCCCTCACCATTTTACAGCACCCTCCAATATTGAGCACTTAAATAAACACCCTTAAAGCACAAAACAATCTGGAGTCTGTCTGTGATTTCGAAATAGTGTATTAGCAATTTCAGTGTGAAAATGCTCTTTATATTGTAATGTCAACATACCTATGTCACACAGCTCTAGTCCATGAGGAAACAAAGCAGATGTCACACAGTGGGACCCACATCTGTGAAATCGTAAGGGAAAGTGACAACTCAGTGACCATACACTGGGTGAAAACGACAGACAGTAGAGAGGTGGTAGTGTAATAGTACATGTAGTAGGCAGGTTTGTATTCTTACCTGTGTCTCACTGGAAGTATTGCAGGATCACCGAGTTTCTGTTGTCGATGTCCTCTTCTTCTGCTTCCTCGTCTTCACTGTTCACAGGCTCCACAGCTGCCACAACACCTCTATCTGGACCATTCTCCTGCAGAAAAGGCACCTGTTGTCGTAAAGCTAAGTTGTGAAGCATGCAGCAGGCCACGATGATCTGGCACACCTTCTTTGGTGAGTAGAATAGGGATCCACCTGTCATATGGAGGCACCTGAACCTGGCCTTCAGGAGGCAGAAGGTCCGCTCGATCACCCTCCTAGTTCGCCCATGGGCCTCATTGTAGCGTTCCTCTGCCCTTGTCCTGGGATTCCTCACTAGGGTCAGTAGCCATGACAGGTTGGGGTAACTAGAGTCACCTGCAAATGGCGAGCGACAACTGATAGACTCACACTAACCTATAGGGATATCCCCACACCCACACAACCATTCCCACTGACTTGCTTCCAGGTGCTCACCTAATAGCCAGACACGGTGCCTCTGGAGTTGGCCCATCACATAAGGGATGCTGCTATTCCGCAGGATATAAGCATCATGCACTGAGACAGGGAATTTGGCATTCACATGGGAGATGTACTGGTTGGCCAAACACACCATCTGCACATTCATCGAATGATAACTCTTCCGGTGTCTGTACACCTGTTCACTCCTGCGGGGGGGTACCAAAGCCACATGTGTCCCATCAATGGCACCTATGATGTTGGGGTTATGTCCCAGGGCATAGAAATCATCTTTCACTGTAGGCAAATCCTCCACCTGAGGGAAAACGATGTAGCTCCGCATGTGTTTCAGCAGGGCAGACAACACTCTGGACAACACGTTGGAAAACACAGGCTGGGAAATCCCTGATGCTATGGCCACTGTTGTTTGAAATGACCCACTTGCCAGGAAATAGAGTACTGACAGGATCTGCACTAGAGGGGGGATTCCTGTGGGATGGCGGATAGCTGACATCAGGTCTGGCTCCAACTGGGCACACAGTTCCAGGATTGTCGCACGATCAAGCCTGTAGGTGATGATCACATGTCTTTCCTCCATTATCGACAGGTCCACCAGCGGTCTGTACACCGGAGGATGCCGCCACCTCCTCACATGTCCCAGCGGACGGTGCCTATGAAGGACAACAGCGAGCACAGAGTCAACCAACTCAGAGGTACGTACCCACAGCTTACACAGAACACGATTCATAATCCGAAATTTGCATGTATGAGTGTTGAGGCAAGGCGTAGGTATGTGTGACGCTGTTAAAAATTAAGCCATTTGGGCCCCTGAAATGGTGGCTGCCTGACCTGTAAAGTGGGACAATGGGATGTGAGGTAACTGCGCTGGCGTTGTACAGCTTCGCGGTAGGCAGTTGAAGACCACGGCGCAATTCTGCAGTGGTTAACATTGGACCCTATGGGTCCCAGGAGCCAATGAGGATGTACGCCGGCGGTGACAGTACGCACCGCCGTGGACGTGACCGCCATTTTCTATCTGTTCAATCACTCGATACCTGATCCTCGACAGGAGAGGACCTACACTGCAAGTGCTGCTGTGACCTCAGTCTGGAAGAGACAATGGCTCATGCGTCTGGGGAAAGGGCCCCTGCCTTCAGCACTGAGGAGTTGGAGAAACTCGTGGATGGGGTCCTCCCTCAGTACACGCTACTCTGCGGTCCTCCAGACAAACAGGTAAGTACACTGGGAGCATGCTATATGGGCTATGCCTGTGTGGTGTGGGGTGGATGAAAGATGGGGTGGAATTAGGGGTGCATGAAACGACGGTGAGTGCATGGGCCACAATGCAAGGGTAGGGATGGGGGCCAATGACTGTGACGGTGCAGTTGGTAATAACTTTTCTTTTTCCCCTGTACAATTCATGTAGGTCAGCACCCACCAGAAGAAGGATATCTGTGTGCCATCGCCAAGGACGTCCGGACCCTGGGGGTCTATCACAGATGGAGCACCCACTGCCGTAAGAGATGGGAGGACATTCGCCGCTGGAGCAAGAAGACGGTGGAGGCCCAGCTGGGGATGGCCTCCCAACGTGGGAGGGGTTCCCGTCGCACCATGACCCCTCTGATGTTCAGGATCCTGGCGGTGGCGTACCCGGAGTTGGATGGGCGCGTGAGGGCATCACAGCAGCCACAAGGGGGTGAGTACACTCCCATTCAGCTGATTCAGGGAGCAGTGGAGATGTCTGGGTGGGGGAGGTGGGCTGTGGGCTTTCCTAGGCCAGGGCGAGTGTGCTAGGTAGGTCGCCTTCTTCTGGCAGACCCTGTGTCACCCCACCCCACCTGTGTACAGTGCCAACTTCACCTAGTCAGGCGCCTGTGACATCCTTTTAGGCCATGTCCCAGGGATTGAAGAGTGGACCCCAAGTGCGCAGCGTAGTGCAGGGGGCTTCTGTGTCTGTCATGTCCGCCAACGGTAGCGGTAATGCATGCACTCAACATGTCTTTCTTCTGTCGTCCCCCCATTTTTGTGGTCTCCCTGTTCTTGTGTACATTGGCATCATCAGGCAGAGGAGCAGTGGCACCGGAGCAGGAGGGAGCTGCATCCCACATGGCCCTGGAGGGCGAGACTACGGACTCGGAATTCACCAGTGGGACGAGGGGAGCTCCACGGCGGGGACAGGAGCTGAACACCAGTGATACGGACTAGTCCTCTGATGGGAGCTCCCTTGTGGTGGCGGCCACATCTGTGCCCCCCACATCTACAGGTACAGCCGCCACCCCCCCTACCAGTACAGTCCTTCCAGCAGCCTCTCAGCCTTTGCCTTGTACCCGCTCACCCAGGAGGGTGGGCATCACCTTCGCCCAGGCACCTCAGGCCCTGCCCCAGTCACCCCTGCTGCCCTCAGTGAGGAGGCCATTGACCTCCTTAGGTCCCTCACTGTTGAGCAGTCTACCATTTTGAATGCCATCCAGGGTGTAGAGAGGCAGTTGCAACAAACAAATGCATTCCTGGAGGGCATTCATTCTGGTCAGGCAGCCCTTCAGAGAGCTTTACAGACTCTGGCCTCAGCACTGATGGCAGCCATTGTCCCTGTCTCTAGCCTCCCCCTCCAACTTTGTCCACCCAAACCCAATCCCCTGTACCTCAGCCTATCCAAAGCACACCATCAGACCAGCATGCACATACCTCAACACACAAGGGAAGCTCTGGCCAACATAAGCAGCACACATCCCACAGGTACTCATGCAAGCATCACACACATGCAGACACACCAACATCCACTGCCCCCACTGTGTCCCCCTCCTCCTCGTCTCCCTCCTCCCACCTAGTCTCGTCTCCACTCACACCTGCATGCACTACATCTACAGCCACTACTTCCATCACCAGCACACACACCAGCACACACACCACCACACCCCGCTCACTTGCAGTCACCACCCCCACTACCATTCACGCGTCCCCTGTGTCCTCTCCCAGTGTGTCTGTGACGCCACCTCCCAAGGTACACAAACGCAGGCACACACCCACCCAACAGCCATCCACCTCATGACAGCCTCCACCTTAAGTCACCAAACGTACACCTCCTACAACCACAACTTCTTCCTCCACTCCCAAACCCCCACCAGCTACCCGTCCCAGTGTTCCCAATAAACTTTTCCTGTCCTCCCTTGACCTCTTTCCCTCACCTCCCCCACCCTGTCAGTCTCCTAGTGCCCGACTCTCCAGGTCCCAACCTACCCCCTCAGGCACAACATCTCTGGGACCAGTGGTGCCAGTACACACCTGATCCTGGAGTGCACCAGGCAGCAGGGCAGCCAGTGTGGCAAGGAGCCTCAGCACGGACAGTCCCTCACCTGCCAAGCATCAAAAGTTGGCCAGTGCCCGGCGGGAGAGGGGGAAGACTCCAGCCACCAAAGTTGCTCCCAGGGGTACAGGTGGGAGTGTGGAGTCAGCTGCGACACCTTCCAAGGGTGGGAAGGGGCACAAGAAACCCGGCAAGTCTGGGAAGAGCAACACGGCAGAGAAGACCACCATCATCCCCGCTGCCCAGGAGGCAACCGCCATCATCACCGCTGGCCAGGAGGCCACCGCCATCATCCCCGCTGCCCAAGAGGCCACCGCCATCATCCCTGCTGCCCAGGAGGCCACCGCCATCATCCCAGCTGGCCAGGAGGCCACCGCCATCATCCCCGCTGGCCAGGAGGCCACCGCCATCAGCCCCGCTGGGCCAGACAGGACCACCAGCACCAGCACCGCTGGGCCAGACAGGACCGCCACCACCAGCCCCGTGGGGCCAGACAGGACCGCCAGCAGCTGAGTCGCTGCCAAGGACACCGCCGCCACAAGCACCGCTGAACAGGACACCTCTGCCACAGGCACCGCTGCCAAGGACACCGCCGCCACAAGCACCGCTGAACAGGACACTACCGCCACAGGCACCACTGCCAAGGACACCGCCGCCACAAGCACTGCTGAACAGGACACCTCCGTCACAAGTACCGCTGAACAGGTCACCTCCGCCACAAGCACAGCTGAACAGGACACCGCCTCCACAAGCACCGCTGGCCCATGAGCGCCAAGGGCACTGACGCTACTGAGTCCGCCCGAGCAGAATGAAGCACTCTGGGCCCAAAGCCCCCTCCAGAACCAGTGGAGAGATACATCCACTCCCACAGTCCTTGGCAGGATGAAGCACTCTGGGCACAAAGCCCCCTCCCGAACCAGTGGAGAAAGGCATCCACTCACACAGTCCTTGGCAGGATGAAGCACTCTGGGCACAAAGCCCCCTCCAGAACCAGTGGAGAAAGGCATCCACTACCTCTGTCCTTGGCAGGATGAAGCAGTATGGGCACAAAGCCCCATCCAGAACCAGTGGAGACTGTTATCCACTTGTGAAACTGTAGCTTTGCACTCCCCAGGATTGAACAGTGGGCAACCCACCCACTGTAGTGACTTGAGAGACTGTGGCTTTGTACTCCCCAGGATTGAACAGTGGGCAAACCACCCACTGTAGAGACTTGTGAGACTGTGGCTTTGCACTCCCCAGGATTGAACAGTGGGCAAACCACCCATTGTAGAGACTTGTGAGACTGTGGCTTTGCACTCCCCAGGAGTGAACAGTGGGCATAGGGCCCCCTCGTGGATTTGGCGTTGTGTACTCAACCGGCTGAGGTGGCCCCACTTTCCCTTTCCCCTGAAGTGCCTGTTTTATTGCTATCTGATGCCCCTGCAGTATTCTCTCCGTCATGTTCGGGTATTGAGAGTGGGCCGCGCCCATGCAGTGTGTTCCACGTACTTCAATGGAGCAATACCTGGACTACTATTCTTGGTGTATATATTTGTTTATAGTGTATATATATTTTTGCGTACTGGATTTTCATATATTACTATGGTTACACTCATTTCCTTTTGTCTTTGCATTCTTCTGGTGGGTTTGGTGGGTGTAACTGTAATGTATCATGCTGTACTAGTGTGTGTGTTGTAGTGGGTGAGGGTGGGGGTGTTGTGTGTTGCATGTGTGTGTCCCTGTTTTTTCCCTCGCCCTCCCCTGTTTTGTAGGTGTAGTACTCACCGTGGTCTTTGCAGCCGGCGTTCGTGCTTCTGGAAGAGGAGCAAGAAGAAAAGGACAGGGAAAATGTGAAGCTCTGGTTCCATGGCGTCCTGGTTCCTCGTGGGGTGTGTAGAGGTGAGAGTTTTCCCTTCGAAGTCCTGTTTCCGCCATGTTTTTGTTCGCAGTGAATCCACCCCGGAAAAGGTGCGGATTGGTAGGTTGTGATACTGTGGGCGGTACGTTGTCTCCCACCTGTCTGTTGGCGATGTCCGCCGCGCTGTTTGTTTGTACTGCCTTGGCGGACGGAGTGTTAAAGTGGCTGTCTTTGTTGGCGGTTTCCGCCACGGTCGTGATTCAATTTTTTTTTTCGCTGGCCTGTTGGCGGTCTTACTGCCGCTTTAACACCGTCCGCCAGGGTTGTAATGACCACCTATATCTTGTCTTGAACGTAGTTTTCCATTTGACGCCTTCTCTCATTCTGACTAAATGGTAAGCCCCTCGCAGATCGAGCTTAGTGTAATTTTTTCTTTTTTTCACCTGATCCAAGACAGGAATCAGAGGCAAGGGGTATTTGTGACCTTGTTCAAACCCCTATGGTCAATACAGTTTGAATATCCCCATTTGCTTTAGAGACAAAAAACAAAGGAGAGGCTGCAGGAGACTTGGAAGGGCGGATGAAGCCATTCTTTAAGAATTGATCTAGGTGCTTTCGTAAGTGTTGATTTTTATGTTCTGACGGCTAGGGAGTATCGCACCTGGAGTTAGATCAATTTGGCAGTCATAAGGTCTATGAGGAGGCAAGGTTTCTGCTTCTCTTTCATCGAATACATCTCCATAGGACGAATACTGCCTGGGCAACTTTACTTCTTTCTCCGCTGCAGTGGCTATGTAAGAGTTGCAATTTTTGGCAACTTGAGACATCTGGAGGCATTTTTTATTACATAGGGCGGAAGAGAACACGACTTTCCATTCTGCCCAGTTAATCTCAGGATTGTGATGAGTTAACCATGGTAAGCCAAGAATAATTCCATACTGAGGAGCATGGATCACGTCAAAGATGAGCTTCTCTTTATGTTTGTTTTTTTAATTTCCCCCATCACAGATCACCGACAAGGGGACAGTCTGAAGAATTACTGGGCCTCCAGTCAAGAGTTATCCATCTACTGCTTGTATTATCTCTGGAGTCTTCTTCTTGGTGCATGGGATCCCCCATGCGTGAACCAATTGGGCATCAACAAAGTTCCCGGTAGCCCCAGAATCTACGAGGGCCTTCTTGAAATAGTTATTTTTCTTTACTTGAACTTTTATGCCCAGCTTGAGATGTCTAAACTGTGAAGGGTCCACGGTGACACCCAAGAGCAACCCTTCTTTACATCTTGGGTGATTTTGTTTTCCGGCTCGACTTGTACATTGGCTGCAAGTTTCTGGACAGGACCTCATTTGCTCTTTGGTTTGATTGGACAATCTTTGACGAAATGACCCTTGCCTCCGCAATAAAGACATTGTCCATTCTTTCTACGTAGGTCCTTTTCATCTTTGGTCAAAGGTCTCCTGATAGTTCCGATTTCCATAGGTTCTGGAGTTCTCTCTTTCTGGGTTCTTGATTCCCTATGATCGTGAACACGCCAGGAATAGTTCTTAGTCTTTTTGCATGTTCCCCTTCGTTCTGCTAGACGATGATCCAGCCTCAAAACAAGATTTATTAGATCTCGACAGTCTGTAGGCTGTGGGTCTATCTGAGCAAGAATGTCCTTTAACTTGTCCTTGAGTCCTTTGTAAAACAAGGCTGCTTGCTTTTCTTCTGGCTAGGATGTCTCGGCTACCAGCCGATTAAAATTCGCTAAGTAAGAATCTAAATCTTGGTTACCTTGTTGCAAGTCTAATAGTTCACGATCTGCCAACAATGTAACAGTTCTTTGATCAAACACTTGTTCAAACTCACAAACAAACTCCAATTGTAAAGCAGGGGACTGTCTTTTTGCACAAGAGGGATTGCCCAGGTGGCTGCGTCTCCAGTCACCCAAAAGAGGACACCATGGAGAACCTGACGCACAGAGAAGCCAGCCCAGGGACAAGCAAGACCCAATAAAAAAAGATTCAGACAATAAGATCAACATCATACATTTGAGCAACCAGATACTGAGTGAATCGGAAACCCGAGCATTAAGTAAAGGTCTCAATTTTGTACCTGCCCCACACATTGATCTGTTCAAAACCAGAACAGAATTAGCGGGTTTGTTCCGCAAGATTCACCTCAAAATCTTCTTCCTTGGCAAAGAGTATGAGACCCCTGAACAGAACACAGGACTGCGTCCTAAGTCCGTCTTTTGCCCAACAGCAGGGCAAATGCCTCCCGAGGTCTTGGCATTCGAGAAATCAGTATCCCTCAAGATTAATGGGCTCACAAAGACATCTAACAGAGTATTTCACAATATGAGTAAGAATGAACTCGAGGCCCTTACATGTCTGACATCCGACCCCAGCATTATTATTAAACCAGCCGATAAAGGCAGAGAAACGGTGATTCTCCCACAAACGATGTACAGAGAGGAGTGTGAGCGACTCCTGGGTAACACCAAACACTACAAACATCTTGCCCGTGACCCCACCCTTGATATCCAAGAAGAAATCTCCTTCTTGGTAGCTAAAGGTATGGAGAACAATTGGCTCACTGAACACGAGGGAGCCTTCCTAATACAGACTAACACTAAGATCCCTTACTTCTACATCCTGCCAAAGGTACATAAAGAAAAGACTCCCCCACCTGGCAGACCTATAGTATCCGGGATAGGCTCAGCTTAGAGCCACTCTCAAAGTTTGTTGATTTCTTCCTGCAATCTTTAGTGAAAAGAATCCCGACCTACCTCAAGGACACCACCGATGTCCTATTACTACTGGAATCCATATCTTTTGACAAAACTAAGGAACTTCTGATTACTCTGGATGTGGAATCTCTATATACTAACATCCCCCAGGAGGCCACACTGGAAGTAATCAGTAACCTGTTAGAAACAAGTATGGGTGAATCTATAACCCCACCTGAATTCATACTGGACTTGCACTTATGAGGAACTACTTCAAGTTTGAAGATAGCTTCTTCTTACAAACGCCAGGGACTTCAATGGGCAGTACCTTTGCCCCCAGTCTAGCATGCCTATACGTCGACAACTTTGAGAGACTTGTGGTCCTTCACGATAACAACCCTTACCGAGACCAGATAAAACTCTGGAAGCGGTATATTGACGACGTCCTGCTGGTATGGATAGGAAGTAAGGAAGAGGCCCTCGATTTTGCTGTCTGGCTCAATGGGGCAAACGCCTTCCTCACTTTCACCATGACCACAGGTGAGAACAAACTACCTTTTCTTGACCTTCTCATCCATGAGCATGAAGGTGACTTGGCAACAAAAGTGTACTATAAACCCACGGACTGCAACAATCTGCTTCAATACCAGAGCTTTCACCCATGAGCTCTGAAGGATAACCTCCCTGTGGGACAGTTCCTACGACTGAGACAGAACTGCTCGTCTGTAGCTGATTACCGCAAACATGCTGACAAACTATCTACCAAATTACTAATAAAGGACTATCCCACACACCTGGTCAATAGGGCTCGCAAAAGAGCACGCAACAACAACAGGGACCAGCTACTGCAGCCCCGGGCAGTGAAACCAGACATTGAGAAGATCATGTGTGTCACTACTTTCAGCCCCTTATCCAATAAGATTCAGAAGATTATTAAAGATGACTGGAAGATTCTCACATCAGGTGGCTTACCCTTCAACCCGCCTCTACATGCCTACAAAAGAGCAACTAACATATGCGACATAGTGGTCCACACTAGACCTAAAGAAAAGCCCCGTCCCAGACAGACTACGCTCTGGCATATTCCTCCTCCAGGCCACTACCCTTGTGGCAACTGCAGTGTGTGCCGCCTAACCTGTAAATCTACTACTATCAACCTCGACCTCAAAACCCCATGGGTACAAAAATCCCTTACGAACTGTAATAGAAAGAATGTGGTTTATCTAATTAAATGTCCCTGCCTACTCAAATACGTGGGGATGACCACCAGAAAGATCAGCACTAGGATATGTGAACACAGAAGCACGATCCGGTGTAAGCGCGACGCCACTAAACTAACCAGTCACTTCCTGCTGAAAAATCACTCCCCGGATGATATGTTCTGGACAGTCCTCGAGCAACTCCCCCCGACAACCCCCAACATGTCAAAAAAACTGTTTCGAGCTGAACAACGCTGGTTGTGGAGGTTGCACACTGATACTGCCAGTCTAAATGATGAGATACCCTGGTTTTCTCTCCAATATTAGACCATCCACTGGTAGTCTACTTAACCTAATCGGTCTTCTTGCTTCCCTTGCCTTCTCCCTCTGCCCTTACTCACTGTGCCCTCCCTTGTCCCGCACCCATCCACCTTCCCTGCACCTTTCACCTCTTTCTCCCTGTCCTTCACCTCCCCCTCTACCCTTTTTCTTTTTCTTTTCCTCCCCCTATCCCTCTTGTCTCTCTGTAAGTCCTCCCTCCTCCCTTCCCTCCTTCTTTTCCGCTTTCCCCTCTCCCTATCCCTCTTTTCTCTTTTCTGCCTGACAGCCCACTTTTCTTTTCTTTTCCCTCTACCCTACCCTGTTTCCCTCGCCTGTCCCTGCTTTTCTGCCATCTCCCTCCCACCCTTCGTTCTTGTCTTTTTTATTTCTTTCTTTGCGCTTTATTCCTTTTCCTTTTCTTCATCTTTTCCCTTTATTTCTTGACAACCCCTCCCTTTCTCCTCCTTGCAGCCCCCGCCGCTCCCCTTCGGCACCCCTTCTTTTTTCTTTCCTTTTCTCTTTCTCCTTGCCCTCTCGGCCCGTCTCCTCCAGGCCGCGGAGCGCCGGGCAGACAGTCCCCCGGCCTCTCCCAGCGACCGCCGAGGAACTACGTTTCCCGGCTGCCCCTGCGGGACCGCGTCACTCTCTGACGCCGACCCCGCGCCAGGACGTCTCCCTCGAGCCGGCCGACCAGAGAGGGATCTCCACTGACCTCTGCAGTGGTTGCTTATCCGGGTCCCACGTCTTTCGGACGTTGGGGCACGGGGAATACTACGATGCAGCCATCCAATCCGGAGGCCGTACTTCCGGGTTCCACACCCAATTGACGCCCGGACCCCGGGCAGCGGCGGTGATTGCCTCCACCTGATTGTAATTTTCTCCGGCAATTACCCTTATATTAACCCACCCCTCCCAGGCCACTCCATTCAAGCGGTCCTGAGAGAGGACAATACAGGCGTACAGTGAGCGCCCACCTTTGATGCAGTGAGGGATCCGACTTCCTCTGGACAACACAGATAAGATGCCAATAAGTTTTCCTCTCCTCTCTTATTATTATTCTTTCCCCTTCTTTTCTGTCTCTAACTTCCCTTCTGTTTTTCTCCCCTTTTCTTCTTTCTCTCTTCTTTAGCCTATTAATTGTCCTTATCTCCCCTATATCCCTCTCTCCCCTTCTTTCCTTATTCTTTTTTCCTTATTCTTTCTTCCTTTCTCTTCCCTTCACTGCTATTCCTTTCCCCCCCTCTTTTTCTCCTCTTTTCTTCTTCTTTTTTCGTTTTGCTTCTTTTTCTATTTATCTTCTCTTGGTCTTCCTCTGTGTTCCTTTTTGTCTCCTCTCTGGGTGAGTCGCCCTCCGCTTTACGGATCCAAGTAGTGGTCCTTGCACCAAGGGGCTTTGCCTCTGCATTCCTAGTGGCCGTGTCCTCCTTTTTCCTGTCTGTTTATAGCCTCACCTTGTTTTTTTTCCCCTTTCTCCCTCCCCTGAACCTTAGTGTCTGACAAATAAGGGGACACTCCCTCTCCAGGACATCAGAGGCCAATAGCCTCTAGGGACAGGGTAAGAAATCCTTACTTTCCGTCCCCCGTTTTATTGTCCTCTACTTAGTTGTGTTTTGTTGCCCATATATTATATGATGTATGCCTTGTGCACCCAGTATTTCTGCTTGCTGCATGATCTGCTTCATGTGTGCTGTGGTTTGCTGTGTATTGCTGTGTCACAGCGTTACTCTTATTGTTAGTCTGTTTTATCTCCATCAGGCCCCCTCCCAGGCAGCTCCCTGGCAAGGTAGGCCCCCCTATATAATTTTTTAATCTTCACAGCACTGATTCATACACTGAGCATGAGTGGCAGGGATCCTGCGCCCTGATGAATGCCCAAAGACTTTCCAGAGCTCATTACTGAGGGCAGAAACACGTCGGCTCCTTCCTTCTAGAGAGGTGACCCTGTGAGTCCTTGTTCTCACAGAGGTGTCCCAATCTCCACTTTTTTAACCACATCAAACAGAACCTTTATTAAATAATTACACAGGTTTCTGTTTAGGTGTTTTTATCCCTTAGTTCAGCTGGATCCCTCCATTTCCAGAACTAGAATTAATTTACGCACTCCCTCCTGTTCCTTTAACAGTGAGGTCGAGTCCGCCCAGATGGCACTGTCCTACCTGGGTGGGGCTAGGTGGTCATATGATGAAGCATGACACTATATAGTGTGTTAAACCACCTAGTCCGTAAAGGAAATTCCCCACCAGACTCTCCACAGCATATACCATATTAACTGATACCTCACCTCTAATAGAGGACAACGTGGGATCTGGTGTTCTAATTGATACACCATTGACTCGTCCACCGATACATATAAAGAACCCTGTACTCCCTGTTGTGATTTTGAAGATAACAAGAAAGCCACTCTGGATTGGGCTTCAGGGAAAGTGTTTGGTCGGCAGGTAAAGTGTAATTCCACTTGAACCAAGAAAGATTGCGCTTTCAGGGGATCGCCTGAAAAATGTTCTGGAGGAGCTAAGGGAATAGCTGAGGGAACGTTGAGGGAATTGTTCGTACGAGGATTACCTCCAGAGGCTTGAGAAGGAGGACCAGGCCAAGACACACCCAAAGGACTTTGGTGGTCATTCTGACCTCGGCGGTAAAAGGCGCCTACTGCCGGTCAGAAATCCTCCATAATCCCGCCGCGGTCGCGGAAACCCGCCACGGTCATTCTGACCCGCAGAAGGCAAACCTCCGAAAATCCGACCGCCACAACAGACCGCCAGACCAGCGGTCGGCGGAAAGGTGGAGGTGACCAAACCTCCACCGCCACGCCAACAGAAATACGCCCATCCCATTACGACCCACGAATCCATGCGGCGGTCATTCAAACGCGGTATTCCATTGGCGGGACACACCGCCGCGGTCAGAATACACACAAACGAACAAAACTCAGCCACATTGGACGATTTGAATCCCACACACCTGATACACATACACACACCACTCCCACACACACAACACACACAATACAATATAAAACACACACCCACATCACCCACAAACCCCTACGCTTAAAAATTCGGAAAGAAGGCAAGAGCGAGACACCAGCATCCAAAAAATAACAGCCACAGCCACTCAACACCATCACCCACACACTATCCACACACAAAACAACACACACCACCACACTCAACTCACTTAAATACACATACTCCACCCCACACATCATACACACCACCCCATGGCACCCCAAAGACAACCCCGCTTCACAGACGAAGAACTCAGGGTCATGGTGGAGGAAATCGTTCGGGTAGAGCCCCAGCTGTTCGGCACACAGATACAATACACCAGCATTGCCCGGAGGACGGAGCTATGGCAGAGGATTGTCGACAGGGTGAACGCAGTGGGACAGCACCCCAGAAATCGGGAAGACATCAGGAAGCGATGGAACGACCTACGGGGGAAGGTGCGTTCCATGGTATCCAGGCACAACATCGCCGTGCAGAAGACTGGCGGAGGACCCCCACCTCAACCCCCACAATTCACATCATGGGAGGAGGAAGTCTTGAACATCCTGCATCCTGACGGCCTCGCAGGAGTCGGCGGAGGAATGGATACTGGTAAGTTGAAGCTTCAATACTGCTTCCCCCCCACCTGCATGCCAAATCAGACCCCAACCCTCACCCCCATCCTCGAACCCCACCCTCACCCCCACCCCCATCCTCACCCCCACCCTCACCCCCACCACCATCCTCACCCCCACCACCATCCTCACCCCCACCCCCAGCACACCTATTCCCCGCCAATGTCTCACCATCACAACCCACACATCCCAAAACCTAGGCCTGCATGCGTCCACTAAGCATGGACACCCATCACCAAAGCATGCCCAATGCATATACACATCCCCCCCACAAGCCACCCTCACCAAAGCCCCCACACACGAATGCCAGCACTTGGGGACACGAGAACCCACAGATACACCCATATGCGACACATTTAAACTATAACCATACCTCTATACCCCTGCAGGACCCGACCGTCAACACACCGCGGCGGAGGGGCCAGAATTCTCCACACCCCCCACCCAAGAGGCCGTCAGCGATGACAGCAGCTCTGTCGACCTGGACACCGATGACCAGCCCGGACCATCGGGGACCTCTGGACAGTCGGTTCCCCTCACACAGGCCCAGGCCACTACAGACCCAAACCCCTCTGGGAACACCAGCACAGCTCCCACCCAGCGGGCCCATGCCTCTGTCTCCAGGGCGCGTCAATCTGCGGTGTGTCTACCACTACAGGGCACCCAGGATAACCCACCACCCCAACAACAACAGGGACCTGGGGGCAGTGGTAGTGGGCACACCGGCCAGGGGGCAGAGGCCCAGGGAAACAGGGCAACTCGGCGGGCAGCTGTGCGACAGGGGGGGGAGGAGAGGCCCAGGGAACCCACTCTCCACGAGGTCTCACCACCATCATGGGAGCATACAACCGCTCCCAGGAGACGATGGCGACGGTACTGGCCCGGTTCCAGGAGATCCAGGTGCTGCAGGAGGAACACTATCGGGGGTACAGGGAGGACATCAGAGCCATCAACACCACCCTGGTTACCATGGTAGGGCTGCTGCAGGACCTCGTAAACAGCAGGGCGGACACTGAACAACACCCAAGGGCCCCTGCCACTAGCCTGGACCAAGAACAGCCATCCACCTCCGCCGGCGCTAGTGGACAGGAGGCCCCCGCACAGCAGCAGCCCACCAGACCCCCACCTCCTGCAGGAGAAGAACCACCCCGCAAGAGGGCCCTGAGATCTCGCAAGAAGACAGAGTAGGATGTCAAGACCCCCGCCAGCAAAGGATACCACCTGATGTCATCCCACTGTCCCACATTGTCACCCTGTCCATCCTTGAACTGCCCATGCTCCATCTCTCCACAGGCCTCTGGACAATGCACCTGTGTGACTGTTACTCTGGACTCTGCCATGGACATTCCTTCACCATAGCCCCCACCCACTTGAAACCACCCATCCCATTTTGAGCACTTCAATAAACACCTATTTTGCACCAAAATATCAGGAGTCTGGCTGTGATTTCAATAGATTGTAATTGACATGACAGTGCAAATATGTCCTTGTACATGGTGAAGTCAACAAACAGCTGCCACAAAGCTGTAGTCCATGGGGAAACGAAGCACAGGACTCGTAGTGGGGACCCCAGATCTGAAATAGGGAGGGAAAAGCCAAAACTCAGTCATCATACACTGGGGCAAATAGACAGGCAGCAGAGATGCTGGAGAGTAGTTAACATTTACTAAATTATCTTTGAAATGTTACCTGTGTCCTATTGGAAGTACTGTTCAATGATTCTGTCCCTGTTGTCTGTTTCAGCCCCGTCGTCTTCCTCCTCGTCACTCTCCTCAGGTTCCACCGCTGCCACAACACCACCGTCTCGACCATCCTCCTGCAGGAAAGGCACCTGGCAGCGCAAAGCCAGGTTGTGAAGCATGCAGCAGGCCACGATGATGTGACACACCTTCTTAGGTGAGTACATTAGGGATCCACCTGTCATATGCAGGCAGCGAAACCTGGCCTTTAGGAGGCCAAAGGTGCGTTCGATCACCCTCCTAGTACGCCCATGGGCCTCATTGTACCGTTCCTCTGCCCTGGTCCGGGGATTCCTTACTGGGGTCAGTAGCCACGACAGGTTGGGGTACCCAGAGTCCCCCACTAGCCATACACGGTGTCTCTGTAGCTGTTCCATCACGTAAGGGATGCTGCTATTCCTGAGGATGTAGGCGTCATGCACTGACCCTGGGAATTTGGCATTTACATGCGAGATGTACTGGTCAGCCAAACACACCACCTGGATGTTCATTGAATGGTAATTTTTTCTGTTCCTGTACACCTGCTCCCTGTCTCTTGGGGGAACCAAAGCCATATGGGTCCCATCAATGGCACCAATTACGTTGGGAATATGTCCAAGGGCGTAGAAATCACCCTTCACTGTAGCCAATTCGCCCACCTCAGGGAAAATGATGTAGTTCCTCACGGATTTCATCAGGGCAGACAACACTCTGGATAACACCTTCGAAAACATGGGCTGAGACATCCCGGAAGCAATTCCCACGGTTGTCTGAAATGACCCACTTGCCAAGAAATGTAGTACTGACATGACCTGCACCAGAGGGGGAATCCCTGTGGGTTGGCGGATGGGGGACATCAGGTCGGGCTCCAGCCGGGCACACAGTTCATGGATAGTGGCACGGTTAAGACGGTAGGTCAGGATAATGTGGCGTTCTTCCATTGTCGACAGGTCCACCAGCGGTCGGTACACGGGAGGATTCATCCGTCTCCTCGCCCAACCCAGCGGACGGTGCCTAGGAAGGACAACATGGAGCACACAGTCAAGCAACCCACAGGTACGTACTCACAGCTAGCACAGTATACGATTCTCTATGCAGTGAATGGCGTGTCTGAGTGGCTATGCAAGGCCTAGGCCTGTGTGACGCAGTTGAAATTGAGCCATGTGGGCCCTGGAAATGGCGGCTGCCTGACCTGTGAAGTGTGACAATGGGATGTGAGGTCAATGCGCTGGCGTGGCACACCGCGGCGGGCGGCGGGCGAAGACCGCGGCGCGAAGCCGCATTGGTTAACATTGAAGCCTATGGGTTTCAGGAGCCAATGGCGAAGGGCGCTGGCGGTGGCGGGACGCACCGCCGCGGTACGCACCGCCGCGAACGTGACCGCCATTTTCTATCTACTTATCCACTTGCGACTTGAACTTTCACAGGAGAGGACCTATACTGCAAGTGTTGCTGTGACCTCGGTCTGGAAGGGACAATGGCTGCTGCGACTGGGGAAAGGGCCCCTGCCTTCACTGGAGAGGAGTTGGAGAAACTTGTGGATGGGGTCCTCCCCCAGTATGCGCTACTCTACGGTCCTCCAGACCAACAAGTGAGTTTAATTCAATATGGATTTGGGGCCACTGGCTGGCTTGGGGGCCTGGCGGGGATGGGGGGCATGTTGGGCATGGCGGGGGGCATGGCGGGGATGGGGGGCATGTTGGGCATGGCGGGGGGCATGGCGGGGGGCCTGGCGGGGATGGGGGGCATGTTGGGCATGGCGGGGGGCATGGCGGGGATGGGGGGCATGTTGGGCATGGCGGGGGGCCTGGCGGGGGGCCTGGCGGGGATGGGGGGCATGTTGGGCATGGCGGGGGGCCTGGCGGGGATGGGGGGCATGTTGGGCATGGCGGGGGGCATGGCGGGGGGCCTGGCGGGGATGGGGGGCATGTTGGGCCTGGCGGGGGGCCTGGCGGGAATGGGGGGCATGTTGGGCCTGGCGGGGGCATGGCGGGGGGCCTGGCGGGGATGGGGGGCATGTTGGGCCTGGCGGGGGCCTGGCGGGGATGGGGGGCATGTTGGGCCTGGCGGGGGGCCTGGCGGGGATGGGGGGCATGTTGGGCATGGCGGGGGCATGGCGGGGGGCCTGGCGGGGATGGGGGGCGTTGGGCCACTGGAAAGGAAAATGCTGAGAAACTTGAACGTGGTATTTCTCCCTCCCTGTACGTGTCACATAGGTCCGCGTCCATGAGAAGATCGGGATTTGGCGTGCCATCGCCAAGGAAGTCCGGGCCCTGGGGGTCCACCATCGACGGGGCACCCACTGCCGCAAGAGGTGGGAGGACATCCGCCGCGGGACCAAGAAGACCGCCGAGTCTCTGCTGGGGATGGCCTCCCAACGTAGGCGGGGTGCCTGCCGTCAACTGAGCCCCCTGATGTTCCGGATCCTGGCGGTGGCCTACCCTGAATTGGATGGGCGCGTGAGGGCAGCACAGCAGACACAAGGGGGTGAGTACAAGCATTATCTACTCTGTTGTCGCGCAGTGGAGGTGTCTGGGTGGGGGAGGAGGGCTGGGGGTCCCCCTAGGCCAGGGCGATATCTGTAGGCTGGGCACCCCCGTAAGCCCCTGTGTCCCCAGCCACCACCCTCAGTAGTTTGTCAGTACAGCCATCCCTGGGCCGTGTCATCCATGGGTGCAGTTGTCAACTCTAGGCGTGTAGGGCATGTTCCACGGAATGCGTAGCGTACCCCAAGTGCGCAACTTAGTGCAGGGGGCATCTGTGTCTGTCATGTCCGCTAACTGTACCGGAGATCCATGTACTCAATATCCCTTTATTTCTCTCTCCCCCCCCCTTTTTGTTTGTCTTTCTGTGCTTGTGTGCATCAGCATCATCAGGCGGAGGAGAAGTGGCATCGGGGCAGGAGGGAGCTGCATCTCACATGGCCCAGGAGGGCCATGCCACAGAGTCAGACTGGACCAGTGAGACGGAGGGCGAGGGGAGCTCCACGACGGGGACGACTGGACCCTGCAGCGACACGGACACGTCCTCGGAAGGGGGCTCCCTTGCGGGGGTGGCACCATCCGTGCCCCCCGCCATTACAGGTACAGCCGCCACCCAGCGCACCATCTCCGCCCTCCCAGCAGCCCCTAATCGTTTGCCCCGTGCCCGCTCTGCCAGGAAGCCTGGCATCTCCTTCGCCCCAGGCACCTCAGGCCCTGCCCCTGTTACCCCGGCTGCCCTCAGTGAGGAGGTCATTGACCTCCTCCGAACGCTCATTGTTGGGCAGACTACCCTTTTGAATGCCATCCAGGGGGTGGAGAGGGAGGTTCATCGCAGCAATGCGTACCTGGAGGGCATTCATTCGGGTCAGGCTGCCCATCAGCGATCGTTCCAGGCTCTGGCCTCAGCACTGACGGCAGCCATTGTCCCTGTCTCCTGCCTGCCTCTACTAACTCCCTCCTCCCAGTCTCCTGTTCCTCTGCCTGTCCCACCCACACCATCAGACCAGCCTGCACACACCTCAACACCCAAGAGAAGCTCATCCAAACATAAGCACCAGAGATCACGCAGACATTCACACACGCAACATTCCGATGCAGACATGCCAACAGTCACTACCACCTCTGTGACCCCCACCTCCTCGTCTCCCTCCTCCCTCCCTGTGACGTCTACACTCACACCTCCATTCACCTCACCATCAGCCAATGTTTCCATCACCAGCACACCCTCCACTCCAGTCCGCACACGTGCAGTCACCACCCCCACTGCCATTTACACGTCCCCTGTGTCCTCTCCCACTGTGTCTGTCACCCCCTCTTCCACACCACACAAACGCAGCCACCCACCCACCCAACAGCCATCCACCTCACGACAGCCTATCCCTCCTGCACCTGCACCCAAAGACAGCAAACGTGACTCACCTACAACCACATCCTCTCCCTCCACTCCCATTCCCACTGTACCTACCACTCTCCATTGTCCCAAGAAGCTCTTCCTCGCCACTACTAACTTCTTTCCTGACCCTGAGCCCCCCCCTCCTTCTCGTCGGGGTAAGAAGAGCACCTCAGCCACCACCAGCCCTGCAGCCCCCTTGACAAGGGTGCAGGGGTATTGGAGCCCGCCAGCCCGCATGTCTGGATCTTCGCCCAGCAGCAAGGGGACAGCCAGCCCACCCCCTGGGAAGAGGAGCAGAAGGCGGAAGGGGCGCCGCAGGAGCCCGCCTTCTACATCCCCCCCGGACACCACCCAGAGACAGTCACCAGCCACAGCTCCAAAGGGAGGGAAGGGCCACAGGCCCACGACTAAGGAGGGCAAGGGCAGCAAGTCGGAGAGGTCAGGCAGCAGGCCTGCTGCCCAGGAGGAGCCCACAACCCCCATAGCCGCTGCCCCGGGAGGAACCGGCACAGCTGCTCCGGGAGAGCCCACCACCCCCATAGCCGCTGCCCAGGGAGGACCCAGCCCAGCTGGCCAGGAGGGCCCCACCACCCACAGCCCAGGTGGGCAGTGAAGGAGCACCATCCCCGCTGCCCAGGAGGGCACCACCAGGCAATTAGCAGTTGGCCATAGACCGGCCGCCGTCTCCAGAACCGCTGAACTGGGCCCCGCCGTCTCCAGAACCGCTGAACTGGGCCCCGCCGTCTCAAGAACCGCTGAACTGGGCCCCGCCGTCTCAAGAACCGCTGAACTGGGCCCTTCAGGGCAAGGAGCGCTGAACTGGGCCCCGCCGTCTCAAGAACCGCTGAACTGGGCCCTTCAAGGCAAGAAGCGCTGAACTGGGCCCCGCCATCTCAAGAACCGCTGAACTGGGCCCCGCCGTCTCAAGAACCGCTGAACTGGGCCCCGCCGTCTCAAGAACCGCTGAACTGGGCCCCGCCGTCTCAAGAACCGCTGAACTGGGCCCTTCAGGGCAAGGAGCGCTGAACTGGGCCCCGCCGTCTCAAGAACCGCTGAACTGGGCCCTTCAAGGCAAGAAGCGCTGAACTGGGCCCCGCCATCTCAAGAACCGCTGAACTGGGCCCCGCCGTCTCAAGAACCGCTGAACTGGGCCCCGCCGTCTCAAGAACCGCTGAACTGGGCCCCGCCGTCTCAAGAACCGCTGAACTGGGCCCTTCAGGGCAAGGAGCGCTGAACTGGGCCCCGCCGTCTCAAGAACCGCTGAACTGGGCCCTTCAAGGCAAGAAGCGCTGAACTGGGCCCCGCCGTCTCCAGAACCGCTGAACTGGGCCCCGCCGTCTCAAGAACCGCTGAACTGGGCCCTTCAGGGCAAGAACCGCTGGCCCTTTGGCAAACGTGGCAGGGCAGGATCTATCTCGGGCAGGGCTGCAGGATGTCCTCTGGCCAACTTGCCTCCTCCAGTGGCAGTGGGGTCTGTTATGGACTGTATGGACTGTGGCTTTGCTCTCCCCAGGATGGCCCAGTGGGCAGGCCACCCACTGTATGGACTGTATGGACTGTGGCTTTGCTCTCCCCAGGATGGCCCAGTGGGCAGGCCACCCACTGTATGGACTGTATGGACTGTGGCTTTGCTCTCCCCAGGATGGCCCAGTGGGCAGGCCACCCACTGTATGGACTGTATGGACTGTGGCTTTGCTCTCCCCAGGATGGCCCAGTGGGCAGGCCACCCACTGTATGGACTGTATGGACTGTGGCTTTGCTCTCCCAGGATGGCCCAGTGGGCAGGCCACCCACTGTATGGACTGTATGGACTGTGGCTTTGCTCTCCCCAGGATGGCCCAGTGGGCAGGCCACCCACTGTATGGACTGTATGGACTGTGGCTTTGCTCTCCCCAGGATGGCCCAGTGGGCAGGCCACCCACTGTATGGACTGTATGGACTGTGGTTTTGCTCTCCCCAGGATGGCCCAGTGGGCAGGCCACCCACTGTATGGACTGTATGGACTGTGGCTTTGCTCTCCCCAGGATGGCCCAGTGGGCAGGCCACCCACTGTATGGACTGTTTGGACTGTGGCTTTGCTCTCCCCAGGATGGGCCAGTGGTCATGGAGTCCCCTCGTGGATCTGGCGTCGTGTACTCAAGTGGCTGAGGTGCCCCCCCTTCCCTTCCCCCTGAGGTGCCTGTCCTATTTTCTTTCTGATGCCCCTGCAGTGTTCTCTCGGTGGAGTTCTTGTCGTGGGACTGGGCCTTGCCCCTTTGCACAGGACCCCTGTGATCCACGGACAGTGGTTGGACTACATTTAGTAGCTGTATATATTTTGTACATAGTTTATTTATTTATTGGGATTAATGGTGTACATATTTCAATATATCTGCCCGTTTATGATCTCTTCTTTTGGTCTTTGCATTATTTCGGAGGGGGGTGGTTTGGGGGTTGTGACAGTGATCTGTGGGAATGCATTGATGTGTGTGTTGTAGTGGGTGTGGGTGGGTGGGTGTGTGCCGGTAATCTTTTCCCTCCCCTGTGTCGTAGGTGCCGTACTCACCGATGTCTTCCGCGCCGCCGGGCGTGCTCCTGGTATATGAGCAGGAATAGGAGTGCGGGGATGACCTGCAACTCTGGCTCCATACTGCCGGAATCTCGCGTGGAGTGCGTAGAGGTGAGCGTTTTCCCGTTCGTAGTCTGTTTCCGTTGTGTTCTTATCGGCGGTGCTCCCGCCCCGGAAAAGGTGGCAGATTGGTGGGTCGTAATAGGGTGGGCGGTACTTTGTCTGCCGCCGGGCTGTTGGCGGGAACCGCCGCGCTGTTTGTTTGTACCGCTGTGGCGGTCGGAGTGTTAAGTTGGCGGGCTGTGTTGGCGGTTCCCGCCAGGGTCAGAATTGCATATTTTAGACCGCCGGCCTGTTGGCGGCTTGGCCGCCGCTTTATCACCGACCGCCAGGGTCAGAATGAGGGCCTTTGTTCTTCTTTTCTACCTTTTCCTGCAACTGACTCACTCTCTCTGCTAAGCTGGCTGCTAAATCCTTTGATGACACTACCTCTGCTTGGAGCTGCGTGATAACCTTGACTATCTTGTCCAATGTGGCGATGTTGAGAGCACACACAAACCAGGAGGATAATACATTTGTGGGCTCACTATTCTGTCAGGGAGACCAGATCCTCGGGGCCTGTGCACGCTCCCAACATGTCCACCATAAGACAGCTCCAAAACTCTGATAGAAACATCACAGAGCCTAAGAGTGTCCAAGTGGGGAAAAGGGGATTAAGAAGGGAACAGCTGGGAAGGAGACCTGTTGGAAGCAAAAGGTTAAACAACACAATATCATAATATAATCACATTGACTTTCACTAGACTATGGTCCTAAGCATTGTCTTACTATAACCATGGGTAATCTAAGAAGTGACTTTAACTAGACCTCAAAGAACTCTGAGTATCTGGAACAAATCAAGAATGATTAATGCAATGTTTCATATGAGCTTTTCATGAAATATCATCTACAGTCTAGAAATACATGAACTTTCTAGAATACTGTTTCAGAACAAACATTGCATCTTTACATGAGGACAAAAAGCAATCTGAAACATTCCCTGGAAAACTATAGCAATTGTACTAGGGACTTAATATGCACAAAGAATGTATCATCTAGAATTTAGCATCTTTGCAGAAAATCAAAAAGGCCCTGGATAAATATGTGCACTTCAAGAAACACTACACATCAAAGTTTTGATTGCCATGAAATGATCGCGCACACTGTTAGCGATCTGAACACCAAATTTAACATGCGGGAAATGAATCGCCCACACTGTTGATTTTAATAAGAATATGCAAATGCCAAGAAATGATCGCGCACTCTGTTAGCGATCTGAACATCAAGGTTTAAATGCGGGAAATGAATGGCGCACACCTCCGATTCCAACAAGTATATGCAAATGCCATGAAATGATCGCGCACTCTGTTAACGATCTGAACATCAAGGTTTAAATGCGGCAAATGAATCGCACACACTGGCAATTCCAACAAGTATATGCAAATGCCATGAAATGATCGCGCACTTTGTTAGCGATCTGAACATCAAGGTTTAAATGCGGGAAATGAATCGCGCACACTGCCATTTCCAACAAGTATATGCAAATGCCATGAAATGACTGCGCACTCTGTTAACGATCTGAACATCAAGGTTTAAATACGGGAAATGAATCGCGCAGACTACAGATTCAAACAAGAATATGCAAATGCCATGAAATGATCGCGCAAGCCTTTGCCAATCTGAACACCAAGATTTGCATCAGAGCAATGATTCGCGTACTCTGAAAGTTTCAAAAGTAGGCCCCAAAACTCAAGAATCTTTGAGAACGGGGTCGGGGGCCAAGCCCGTCCTCCGTATTACCACCCTGCTCAAGGACACCAAGAGAATGCAGGGCAGGCCTGGAATGTCAAGGTAGGCGTCTGGAACAGGAGCTCAGGAAAATGCTGCTGCTCTGCACCGGGACCTCTGAATAGTGAGCACGTGGAGCTGGGCTGGCTCCCTTATATAAAGTCTGGCCCAGCCCACAAACCACACCCAGTCATGCTGCTGGGAAAGCTTCTAGAAGGTCCTAGAAAGGGACCACACCATGATACACTCTGTAAGCCTGCAGCAATACCTTGCAAATGAACATTATCTGCAAACATCATTAATAGTGGTTTCAAGGTAAAACTCTGCAATGCAAAAGATTAACAAACTGCATATAAACACAATGCATGAATTATGCTCTTGCATAAAGACTGGGTTTTTGCATTTTTGTCGCCCATAGAGCGCGCACTGCCCTGATGTTGACAGAAGTAGATGAAGTCCAAGAAGAGAAAAAAGCTAAATCACAAACACAAGTGGTATGTGGTTACATATTGGTATGAACTGAAAATAGTAGTGTACATTTAATCACTGTATGTCAAGTACAAATACAAGTTCAATCCTCACCGCTAATCACAAATGTTAGAAATGGGGTCTCTGTTTGGCAGTCAGGTTGCACTCTGTCCAAGCAGGGACCCTCACTCTAGTCAGGGCAATAGAGATACACACTCAAGATAACCCCTGCTCAACCCCTTGATAGCTTGGCACAAGCAGGCAGGCTTATCTCAAAGACAATGTATAAAGTGTTTGTACCAACACACACAGTAATACAGTGAAAACACTACAAAATGGATACCACATCAGGTTAGAAAAATAGGCAACATTTATCTAAATCAAGCAAGACCAAAACGACAAAAATCCAACATACACAAGTCAAGATATTAATTTTTAAAAGAATAAGAGTCATACTCTATGGAAAACAATGGGAATGTTGTTGTTACACAAAGTACTTTCGAAAATAAAGCTGCAAGGGCCAGAGTGCATTTAAAAAGTCAACAATGTGTTGATTTCTCACTCACAAGCGAGACTGTGCATTGTTTCTTCTCTGGTCAGGTAGGTGCTGCATCGATTTTCTCTCCTGCAAAATAATGATGCGTCAATTTCAGGATGGGCACCTAGGATCTGCGCAGTTTTGCGGTGATTTTTGAAGCCCAGCGATGATGTGTCAGAAATTCGGCCACACAGTGTTGGAAAACCACACTGTGTGGGGATTGCGTCATTCTCAGCAGCCGCAAGCGGGTGATGCGTAATTTCTCCAGCCACGATGCGTCGATCTCCCAGCTGCGATGCAGATAGAGCATCAATTTTAGCCACAAACTGGGTGGCACATCGTTTCTCAGCCACTTTGTAGGTGGTGTGTCTAAAATTTCCCCAGGATGGCATCCAGTGCATGGATTTGTCCTTGTTCTACCAGCTTCACCTTTCAAGAGCCAAGGGACTGGATGGAGCACCACTTGGAAGAGCAGGAGTCTCAGAAGAGGGTCCAGATGCTGGCACAGGAAGTCTTTGATGGCCCTGAGACTTCAAAACAGGAGGCAAGCTCAATCCAAGCCCTTGGAGATTCTTCACAAGCAGGAATATACCACAAAGTCCAGTCTTTGTCACCTTTTACAGGCAGAAGCAGCAACTGCAGGATAGCCCAACAAAACACAGTCACAGGCAGGGACAGCACTTCTCCTCAGCTCTACAGGTCTTCTCCTTGGCAGAGGTTCCTCTTGGTTCCAGAAGCATAGCTTGAGGAAATCTAGAGTCTGGGGTTTTGGGTCCACTACTTAAACCCCAACTTCAAAGAAAAGTCTCTGTTGTTTACAGGATCCTGCCTTGCCCAGGCTAAGCCCCAGACACACACCGGGGGTTGGAGACTGCATTGTATGAGGACAGGCACAGCCCATTCAGATATAAGTGACCACGCCTCCCTCCACTCTAGCCCAGATGGCTCATCGGGATATGCAGTCTACACCCCAGCTCCCTTTGTGTCACTATCTAGAGGAGATTCACAAACAGCCCAGCTGTCAGTCTGACCTAGACATGGAATACGCAAACAGGCACAGTCACAGAATGTTTTAAGCAAGAAAATGCCTACTTTCTAAAAGTGGCATTTTCAAACGAATAATCTAAAAAACAATTTAATTAAGAGATGTATTTTTCAATTGTGAGTTCGGAGATCCAAACTCCATATTTCTATCTGCTCTCAAAGGGAAACTTCAGTTTAAGGATATTTAATGGCAGCCCCAATGTTAACCTATGAGAGAATTGGCCTTGCAACAGTGAAATCTGAATTTGGCTGTATTTCACTGTAAGGACATGAAAAAACACACAAGTACATGTCCTACTTTTAAAATACACTGCACCCTGCCCATGCGGCTACCTGGGGCCTACTTTAGGGGTGTCTTACATGTACAGAAAGAGAAGGCTTGGGCCTGGCAAGTGGGTACACTTGCCAAGTCGAATTGGCAGTTTAAAACTGCACACACAGACCCTGCAGTGGCAGATCTGAGACATGTTTACAGGGCTACTCACGTAGGTAGCAGAATCAGTGCTGCAAGCCCGCTAGTAGAATTTGATTTATAGGCTCTGGGCACCTCTAGTGCACTTTACTAAGGACTTACTGGTAAATCAAATACGCCCATCATGGATAAACCTATCAACAATATGCACTTTAGCACTGGTTAACAGTGGTAAAGTGCCCAGAGTCCTAAAGCCAACAAAAACTGGTCAGAAAAGTTAGGAGGAAGGAGGGAAAAAGTTTGGGGATGACCCTGCAAAAAGGGGCAGGACCAACACTAATGTATTTAATTCTTTTAGAGTGTCTAACAGTATTGATGTTTAGTAGATTGAATCTATTCAGACATTTTGGTCAGCCTATGGTTTTCATGTATGTTTATAACTTAGTTTTGCACACGATTTATGTGACATTGATTTGGGGATTGTAATAAAGCTTTGAAATTTCACTCGGTTTGGTGATAAATTGCTTATGGTGTTCGATATTGTTTATAGTATAATGTAATTGACTTGTGATTGAATGATTCTGACTACTACACTCTTCGCCAAGTTCAAAGATCCAGTCAACCTCAGTAGGTGAGTTTGGTGACGGTGTCTCACCAGTGCAATGGTGGTAGTTGAACCGGAGTCGGAGAGTAAATTGTTCGCAGATGTTGCATCCAGCAGTTTGTGGTAGCAGAGCTATAGTTTTGTCTTGTGAGGAGAGTCAGAATTTTCCCACATTTTGAGTTGTTCTTGGTGTAGTGTAACTGTTGATGAAATCTCAGCATTGTGTTACAAGTGTACAGTATGTGTTTTGAGTAGGGTTTGGTGCTTGCTGTGCTTTGGCAAATCGCGGTAAAGTGTGATGTATGAAGTGAAGTATGGAATTTGCATACTCCAAGATAATTGAGTAGGGAGTTTGCGTACTCTAAGTGAATGCTGCGCTTTATGCTCAGAAATTGCCCAAATGGTTGTTGTTGTAATGGCTCCTGCGAGGCCTAAGACTCCGGAGTAGTGCACAAGTGCATGGAGACATTCGGTTAATTTGTCTGCAGGCAAGGTGTTGATTGATTGAGAGCTGTCGACAATACAAGTAATATTTCCATTACTGTATGTGTTGTTGGTTGATATTAGGTGAATTCTGAATGCACATGAAGGATCCAAATCAATCAGAGGTTTGCGAGTCAAATCTTGCTTTTGTTTGTGAGAAAGAAACAGCAGGAAGAGTAACTCTTTGTGTGAAAGGCCAATTTCTGTACAGCTTTCAAAGCGTTTGCGTCCTACCCATAGTGAGCAGACAGGTTTTGGTTTTTGTGCTCCCAATATTTTGCATTTAGGTTTGCGTGAGAGGTGTCTGAGACCGCGCTGAAGTGAGTTGCAGCTACTGAATGGAGTGCGTGTGATGTCATTTGGTCTGCGCTGGGATAGGTCGGTTGGTGAGAAGAGCCACACACTGTTTGGCGGCCAAGACTGTGCTGCTAAAGATTGAGAACAGCTCGTAAATAGGATTGTGGGATTGAAAATTACTTCCTGGTTTTGCAGATTTTGTGTTTGTGAATTAGATTTGTGTAAAAATTAAGTTTTTTAAAGCTTTAAGATACGCGTTGAGAGATGTTTTAATTCCAATTAGGAAGGGTGAGCCTACTCCACCTGAAAGTAAACCAGCATTCAAGGTAATGGAAGAGTAAGGAGTTTCAGCATGTCTTTGGGTAAATCAATGATACAAAATCACTGAGAAGTAAGGCACCTTAGCCTTTCCTAGATATGGAACCTTTAATTTGAAGTTTTTGGAGAATCTGAGGAGGGTGTTGTATGAATCAAAGACCCCTCACAGACCTGCACAATTTGTATCAATTGCTGTTTGGAAATTAGTTGTGAGACAAAAAAAGGCTTAGAAATTCGGAAGGAGAATGAGGAAAGCAGAGAAAACACTAGCAGAAGCTAGATGGGATGCAGAGCAGAGAATGTGGAGAGCAGATACATTACATGCAGTGAAGCTATTTCCAGCAATTACTCAGGAAAGTGAGGAAAGTGTTGAGCCTAAAACCAAAAATAAATCTGAGGAAGATACAGAACAGAAATTGGGTGAAAATAAAAGAGTAGCAGATGTTGAGAGTGATTCAGACGATCCATATAATTCAGTTGAATCAGTGAATCAGAATGCAGTCCAGAGTGTTGCTACAGCTCTAGTTGTGCAAAGCCAGGTTCAGATAATTCTAAACGTATATACCGCAAATGTGCCAGCAATTTATCCAATAGTTCCAAATGTTAATATAGTTCAGAATGTTCCATTTCCTTGTATGTTACAGCCAATTCAGAATGTAGGAATAACTCAGTTTCAGTCCGCACCTAATGTACAGACACCTGCATAAGTCATGAACCAGAGAAAGACCATGCCAATGTATTCCCCAGTAGTGACACCACAGAATATTGCCCCACATCAAAATCAAATCAAGCTTTTGATAGAGTAACTGGCCAAAGTAAAGGATTAATGTTCCCGCAAAGTAAATTGAATTTGTCAGGAATATAAGCATTAGAAGTTCCCTTAACCATAGGTCCAGTAGTCCAGTTGTATGCCCAGGGTAATAATGAGAGTGGTCCCCAGATTTCAAATCCAGTATCAGCAATGAATTCCATTTTTGGAACTAATGCAGAAATGGAGAGTCTGAGCACTACTGTGCCAGCCATGACCCCTATGACTTCTTTTAGTTTGAAGCAGACACATAATGGAGTTGGTCCACTGATTGATGTGACATGTCCCCCATGCTCAATGGGATCATCTGTGTTGGCTCAAGAGCAGGCTATGAGAGCCCCATGTAATGTACCACAGTTTGTGCCCAGAAACAATGGTAATAACATTAGTTTACAAGGATTGACAGCCCAATAATTGACTGAACGGTTAGATAGTTTGAGTGGAGCATCAGTTCCAGGAAATACGCCTGAGAGAGAAGGCACATTAAACATGGCTAGATTAAAATTGGAATTAAATTAGATGATTGAAGGAACACTTGAATTGGGCAGATTAGATTCATACAATTAAAATGAATTGCGCTTCATGTGCAAGGATGTCACTCAGTTGAAGAAGAGTTACAGATTGGAATTTGATGTGAGAGACATTGTAAACATGAGATCATCTGGAATGAAAATTGACATTTAGGAGTTGATTCAGAACATTCAAACATGGGGAGCATTAGATCAATAGGAATGCAGAAAAGAGATCAGAAGAAGAAACCAACTGCATCTTCAAATGATGTACAGCAGGCTGAAGGAGCTGTAAAAATGATACCAATGAGAGAAATTCCTGGAGGGAATTTAGTTCATTTTCCTTTGAGCAGACGTGACATACTGTCATTTATAAATGATTACCCAAAGTTGAAGGGAAACCAGTGGAATGGTACTAGAAAACAGATAGGTTTGTCAAACTTGCAAAGTGTTTGTTGGAAGATCTGAACACTTTGTTTGGGATTGTGGTTCCAGCAGATTTGTGGGTTGAGTGTAAGCGGAGTATTGATTGGCCAATGCGTAAGCCACAGAGAGATGCAGTGACAGGTGCGCCATCTGAAAAGGTGATGAAAAACTATTACAAGGTGATTGAGTTTTTGAAAACAAGAGTGTTCCCTAAAGAACTGACAGGACATCTCAAGAGACAAGGGAGTCTGCTCATGACTATTATGAGAGACTGCTGAAAGCATTCAGGCAATACAGTGGCACAGAAATTATTGAACTGAGAGACATGATTAATTTCGTGTTTAGGTTTGTTCAAGGATTGAAGCCTGAAATTAGTAATATAATTAAGAATCATTTGATTTGCTGGCAAGGAAAGCCAATTGATGAGGTGATGCATAATGCAAAATACTGTAGTGATTAAATTGATTTGAAACAGAAAAGGTTGCAGGAAAATGCAGTGGTGATGTAGATTAGGTCTGCTCAAACAGCAGTTATTCAGAGTCCGGAGGGAATGGTGAATGGAGGAGGAATGCAAGCAACACAGCAGCAAAGAAATATGGTGCCTCAGTATAGAGGTAGTGGTCATGGGATTCGATTAGATCCGAATGTGAATGTGGCTGATGTTTAGAACATAAAGAAAATGCTTCCTTGTCATGCGTGCAGCAACGTCGGACATTGGAAACAGGAGTGTTCCTTTAAGAATGTAAATATTTTGGTTCAATGTGTGGTGTTGCGCAGATGTTTGACAACAATCAATTTCAAGAGAGTGAAAAGGCCCAAACATCAAAGCATGAATGTTCCTACTGGAGCAGTCCCAATGCAGATTCCCCAGCAACAAGTACAATTTCTCCAACAGCAAATTCATGTCCCACAGCAAATGCAGATACCACAAGCTGCAATGGTACAGCAACAGGTGATGGTTCATGAACCAAAGAACAAATGCAAACATGAATCAGTTAATCACACAGTACCCGCTGATTCATTTCAGTGATGATAAAATGAGTGAAGAATACATGAGGGAGAGCTCAGAAGAGTAAGAATGTGTGTTGGCTGCCTCATTGAAGGTGGATCAGGGTGGTCTTTATGTGAATGTGAGTGTTATGAGTCATTATGTTTCATTCCTGGTTGACACAGGAGCAACATGTTCCACTGTCAAAGCTGCAGAAGTCCCTAATGTGCCCCTTTTAGGAAGGACCGTTCAAGTTGTAGGGGGAGCAAACCAGCACTTGGTAAACCCCATCACAGAGCCAATTACATTTAAGATAGGAACCTTTGAGGGTGTACACCGATTTGTAGTTTGCAATTTGAGTTCTGTAAGTCTGTTAGGAAGAGACTTGTCATGCAAATTAAAATGTTCCATCACGTCAGCAATGATGAAACTTCCTGTCAAACTAATTAAATGTATCCTCTCATGACATTGTTTCCTGCCTTGACAGTTAAGATCTTGCCTGATGAATTACAAGACTCAGTAACACTGTGGGGCAAATTTAAGAGCACGTAGCACATCCTTGCGCCACATTAGCATCAGTTTTTTTATGCTAATGTGGCCTAACAAGCCCAAAATCGCTGCGCCAGATTTACAAAATCTAAGAGATTTCTTTGCGTCATTTTTTCTGCACTTTTAATGCCTGCTCAGAGCAGGCATTAAAAGGAGGCACGCCATTATTTATAATGAGCCTCAATGGCCTTTGCAGGATTAGCATCAAACATTTTTATGCTAATCCTGCAAATTGACGCTAGTTCCCTAACTACCACCATGGTGCACCATGTCTTAGATACAGCGCACACATGGTGGCATTAGCAGGCGCTAAAGGGCTCGAGAAAAGTGGCCCTGCACCTAGTGCAGGGCCACTTTTCTTAAATCAGGCCCTGAGAGTTTGGGATCTCTCTGGAAAGGATATTGAACTTATTTGAGGTGTTGAACCAGTTAATGTGACTGTAAAGCCAAATGCAGTTTTCCCTCAGAACACCACAGTATCACATGACCCCAGAAGTGATTGAAGGAATTACCTCAGTAACTGTAGATTTTTTTGAGCAGGGAGTGTCAAAATAAGTGATGGGCAGCCCATGTAGTTCACCAATTATGGGTCTGCGAAAGCCAAGTGGGAAATATTGCGTATTTCAGGTATGAGAAAATACTGTCCTGTATTGCCAAATCCAGTAGTGATCCTTATCCAGATTCCATGTAGAGCAGAATGGTTTTCATTGATTGATTTGTCACAAGCATTTTTCTCAGTGCCATTGCATTCAGCAACCATTTGTATTCATGGTGTCATACTCCACAGTGGTTTTCAGTATCTCCGTCCATTTTTAATCAGATCCTGAAGAAGAACTTAGAGTCTTTGAACATGGCATTTCAGTAAGCTTTCGTGCAGTACATTGATGATCTGATGGTTGCAGCCAATACACGTGAAGCTTGCAGACAAGATACCACAGCATTGTTGAATCATTTGGGTGAAAATGGAAACAAGGTTTCCCCTGCTAAATTGCAGTATTGCCAGAAAGAAGTAAAGTATTTGGGTCACCAAATTGAGAAAGGAGCAAGGAAAGTGTCCTGAGAAAGAGTTGCAGCAATTATGCAAATGAATCCCCCTGTTTCACAGAGAGATGTCAGAATGTTTTTGGGCATGGTGAGCTATTGTAGTCAATCGATCCAAAATTTTTCAGTAATTTCCAAACTGTTGCAGAAATTGACACACAAGGAAGTCACAGATCCAGTCCCCTTCAATGCAGAGTGCTTGAAGGTTTTCACTGAGTTGAGAGAGAGTTTGTGCAGAGCTCCAGTTTTGGGAATGCCTGATTATACAAAACATTTTGCACTGTTTTGTCACGAATGTGATGGTTGTGCTCTTTCTGTTTTGATGCAGTCACATGGAAGAATGAACAGGCCAGAGGCATATTTTTCCACCACATTTTATCCTGTCACTGCTGCTTTGCCCAGCTGTTTGAAAGCTGTGATCAGTGCTGGTGTAAGCATTGGTCAATGCGAAGGCATTGTGATGGGACACCCTTTTACTGTCTATGTCCCACATTCAGTTGAAATACTACTAACCAGGTCCCAGACCCAATATCTGAATAATGCCCGCTCACCCGTTATTGATTCTGGAATCACCAAATGTAACAGTCAAGAGCTGTGTGGTTTTGATTCCCGCCACAATAATGCCTGTAAATATTGATGATTCAAATGATACTAATGAGATGGAACATGACTGCCTCGATGTCACTGAAGTGTGCACTAAGCCCAGACTTGAGATTCGGGAAACCCCTTTAGAGGAGAATGACCAAGTTGTCTATGTTGATGGCTGCTGTTTAAGAGACAGTGAAGGTACTCTGAGTATGCAGTTTGCACACTCTCAGGATGGTCGAAGCCTCATGGCTTCAAGGAGTCATTTCTGCCTTAGTAGCCGAAGTAGCCACATTTGTTATTCTTATAAGAGCAAGCTGTGAGTCAATATGGATTTGGTGTTGTCCATGATTTCAGGCAGTTATGGCACCAGAGGGGTTTCATGACCTCTTCTGGATCACCCATTCGAAATGGAGAAAGAATTCATGATTCATTAAATACTCTACAGTTACCCGAGAAAATTGCAGATGTAAAAAAATACCACACATTGAAGGTCAAATGATAATGTAACTTTGGGCATTACCTATGCTGAGCAAATTGCCAGATATTGTGCACTCCATTGCATCACCTTGATTGGATTAATGAAAGTGACACCAATGAGACAAATCAAAATTTCTTGATGTTAGTGATTGACACCTGGGATGAAATTAAGAGACTGCAGGAAGAAGCAACATCAGAAGAAAACAGAGATTGGATAAAAGCAGGTTGTGCACAAAGAGAGGGAGATGATGTGTGGATTTCAAATGAAGGGAAAGTTGTGTTGCCAGATTGTTTGCTGAACTCAATGGTGAGTTTCCTCTCATAACAGCAGGGAGATTAGGAGATACTTATCTAATCTGACACGTCTGAAAAATGACTTGTGACCCAAAAGAGACAACTAGGTGAAGGATTCTCTAAGATAGGATCTTGACTTTGAAACTAGGGAAATGGTTTTGAGAAGATGATCCTGAAGCCTTTATTGATTGTGACTGTGTGCATAATTTGTGCACTTGGATTTTATAAAGCTTATACTTTGGGGAGAAAGCAAAGAGCAAAGAATAAACAGAGGAGGGATGAAATGGAAATGGAAATGGAAATGGAGAATTTGAGAGACAGGTATTAGAAGACAATGAAGAGAATTGACAATTATCGCAAACATAGACCTATGTGTTTTCAAACTACAGATTTTTTATTTTATCTCATTGTAAATGAGAATAGTTATTTTGTGACAGCAGAGATTGTTGGCAAAGAGGGACTGTGAGAGATCAGATTTTATTAATAAATTAGTGCATAGAAGTTAGCATACGGTGACAAATTAACCTGGATTTAAAAGCCTAACAGAGAAAGTAACATGAGTTGTAAAATGAGGATGTTTGAATTATGGTGAGCCATGTGACCACCATTCATATTGTGCACCATGTTTTAACATGAGAGTTTTGCATTTTATTAAATGAAGCATTAAACTGAGCTAATGATAAAATGTTTCATTGAAATGTAGATTAATAATTGAAGTGTTAAAATGAATATGAATTAATCGTACTTATATTCAAATAAATGGATTTCACTAATGTAATTTGCGAGTGTGCAGAAAAATAAATGCTTTTTTAAATAAGTTCTAACAGGTTATGAATAATGTTTGTGGATAAATAATTTGCTTTGCATATATGAATTGTAAGGTGTGCAATAGGTTTATTAATGTATTAAATGAATTAATGTGTATTAAGGGCTCCCTGACTTGACCAGGCCTGAAGGAGATGAATTTTGTTGCAGTAATGGAAAATCACTTGTTTATTCTGTCCTTTCTGACCTAAATTATTTTCCTAAGCTGTTAATATGAATGTTGAATGTCCTATTGTACTGTAGACAAAAGACATGTTTTAGATGGAGTAATGTAACACTATTCATTCTAGCTGTTGAACAGGACAGGGAATCTCTAGTTCTCATGTGAAATGAATTAGTTTAGTTTATTGTGTGCCGTGAGAAAGGATCTTTAGTAACAAATAATTAGAGAATATAATATTTTGTTAGCCAAATGTGAAGTCACCAGCTAACAACCTACGTTTGCTGAGAAGATTCTTAAAGGTAACAGAATTTGGAGGTGCCATCTGCAGTGATTGGATGCTGAAACTGACACCCAGAGAGTGCCCACCTGAAGGACCAATTGAAAGGATTGTGCACAATTTAGTTAGTGAGAAACTTGGAGTTTGCAGTCAGAACTTCACTTGTTAGTGTTGTTGGAGTTTCCTGATGCATTCCCTCATCATAATCTTAATTGCTCTATTCTGTTATGTGGTTCAATACTAATAAGGCCAACTAATTGTGAACTGATGATTGTTTCCTATGTGCGGCCCGTGTTCTGCACTGTCCTGATGCTGCTGTCAACTGATGCCAGAAGAAAGTGATCATCCTGCCTCATGAACTGTTCCTATTTGCTGTCCCATGAGGAGAGATATAACTAAATGTGTTTTCTTGTTTTCTTTAGTTAGTGACTTACACCAGCATATTTTTAGTACGTTGCCCTAGTTAGATGTTTTCCAAATTATTCTTATTTTTATTTTGCTTTTGCCACGTGTTAGCCCTTTCCCACACATGCTTCTCCCAGTTTTGGTTAGTGTTAGAAAAGGCCCAGCTCTGAAACTTTAAATCTGAATTTGAATGTCGAATTGTATTTTGATGATTTACTGATGTCACCATCATCTGCTTTGAATGTTAATAATCATGCACATATAGGGGGTCATTCTGACCCAGGCGGTCAGTGTTAAAGCGGCGGCCAACCCGCCAACAGACTGGCGGTCCAAAAAAAGGTATTCTGACCCTGGCGGGAACCGCCAACACAGGCCGCCGCTTTAACACTCCGCCCGCCACGGCGGCACAAACAAACAGCGCGGCGGTCACTGCCAACAGCCAGGCGGCAGACAATGTACCGCCCACCCTATCACAACTCACCAATCCGCCACCTTTTCCGGGGCGGGAGCCCCGCCAATAAAAACACGGCGTAAACAGACATTTCCAATGGAAAACGCTCACCTCGACACACTCCACGCGGAATCGGGACAGCATGGAACCAGAACTCCACATCCTCCCAGCCATTGCCTTCCTGCTCTTCTTCCAGGATCACGAACGTCGCTGCAGACGACAACGGTGAGTACTGCACCTACGACACAGGGGAGGGGGGAGGATGAAAGGTTACGGGCACACACATACGTCACACGCCCACCCCCACCCTCACCCCCACCGAAATACCTACACACCAATGCAGATTGAAAAGTCAGAGTGACACCCCCAAACCCCCAAAACAAAAATGCAAAGACAAAAGGCAATGATTGTAAAAATAGAACTATATTATATCAATAATTAAGTATAGCGAACTTACCAATAAATAAAGAATTAATACACATCTAGAACTATATATATACAAGTAGCAAAAGTCCGGCACAGTTTTGCAAAGTCCAAATGTCCGTGGGCCAATGCGCAGCAACACATGGGCAAAGCCCACACACGAGATCGAGTCCATTGGAGAGAACACTGCTGGGGCTTCACAAAAATAAAATACTGGCACCTCAGGGGGAAGGGAAGGGGGGGCACCTCAGCCACATGAGTCCACGACGCCAGATCCACGAAGGGCCTCCATGCCCACTGTGCCATCCTGGGGAGTGCAAAGCCACAGTCTCTCAAGTCTCTACAGTGAGTGGATTGCCCACTGTGCCATCCTGGGGGGTGCAAAGCCACAGTCCATCAGGTGGATTACAGAGTCCACTGGTCATGGAGGAGGCATGGTGGGCAGAGTGCCTCGTGAAGCCCTGCCCGACACAGAACCGGGCCTGCCAATGGGCCAGCGGTGCTTGACAGGAGGGCCCAGCGGAGCGGTGCTTGAGATGAGGGCCCAGCGGAGCGGTGCTTGACAGGAGGGCCCAGCAGAGCGGTGCTTGAGATGAGGGCCCAGCGGAGCGGTGCGTGACAGGAGGGCCCAGCAGAGCGGTGCTTGACAGGAGGGCCCTGTTCAGCGGTGCATGTCTTGGCGGGGCCCTGTTCAGCGGTGCCTGTCTTGGCGGGGCCCTGTTCAGCGGTGCTTCTCACGGCGGGGCCCTGTTCAGTGGTGCCTGTCTTGGCGGGGCCCTGTTCAGCGGTGCCTGTCTTGGCGGGGCCCTGTTCAGCGGTGCTCCTCACGGCGGGGCCCTGTTCAGCGGTGCTTCTCACAGCGGGGCCCTGTTCAGCGGTGCCTGTCTTGGCGGGCCCTGTTCAGCGGTGCTTCTCGCGGCGGGGCCCTGTTCAGCGGTGCTTCTCACGGCGGGGCCCTGTTCAGCGGTGCTCCTCACGGCGGGGCCCTGTTCAGCGGTGCTCCTCACGGCGGGGCCCTGTTCAGCGGTGCTCCTCACGGCGGGGCCCTGTTCAGCGGTGCTTCTCACGGCGGGGCCCTGTTCAGCGTTGCTTCTCACGGCGGGGCCCTGTTCAGCGGTGCCTGTCTTGGTGGGGCCCTGTTCAGCAGTGCTTCTCACGGCGGGGCCCTGTTCAGCGGTGCTCCTCACGGCGGGGCCCTGTTCAGCGGTGCTCCTCACGGCGGGGCCCTGTTCAGCGGTGCTCCTCACGGAGGGGCCCTGTTCAGCGGTGCTTCTCACGGCGGGGCCCTGTTCAGCGGTGCCTGTCTTGGCGGGGCCCTGTTCAGCGGTGCCTGTCTTGTGTTTCGAGTGAACCACACCTGGCCAATACTTCCTGCTCAATCAGCATCGGACCTTTCCGTTGCAGGGCCCTCCTGTGATGGAGTCCTGGGGCCCTGGGTCTCCTCCGATACCCCCGGAATGGGGCTGGTGGGGCCCTCATGGCCAGGTCGGCTGCTCCCTGCCTTCTGCGCTTTGCTGCCCTTGCCCTCCTTGGCAGACTCTCCGTGGCCCTTGGCTCCCTTACCCGATGTGGCAGGTGACGGAGCAAGGCTACCCTCCTTGCGGGCAGGCGTATCAGGCCTGTCGCGCCTGCCCTTCAGCTTTTTGCTCCTCTTCCCAAGGGGGGGGGGCTGGCTGTGCCTTTGCTGCTGGCCGATGTCCCTGCACAAGGAAAGGGCGGACTCCAAAAACCAGCCACGACGTTCTTGGGAGTTGCTGGGCTGGTGGTGGCTGAGGTGTTCTTGGAACTCTTACGAGATGGAGGGGGTGGGTCAGGTGAGGAAAAGAGGTCCAGTTTATAGAGGATTAGTTTTTTAGGAGCCAGGGGAAGGGTAGCTGGAGTGGGTATGGGAGTGGAGGAAGAGGATGTGGTAGTAGGAGAGTCAAGTCTGGTGTCTTTGGGTGCAGGTGCTTGGGCTGCAGGCTGACGTGAGGTGGATGGCTGTTGGTTGGGTACCTGCCTGCGTTTGTGTGGTTTGGAAGCGGGGGTGACAGACACACTGGGAGAGGACACAGGGGACGAGTACATGGCAGTGGGGGTGGTGACTGCACGTGTGCGGACTGGTGTGGAGGGTGTGCTGTTGATGGGTGTACTGGCTGATGGTGGTGTGCATGCAGGTGTGAGTGTAGACGTCACAGGGAGGGAGGAGGGAGACGAGGAGGTGGGGGACACAGAGGAGGTAGTGGCTGTTGGCATGTCTGCATCTGTATGTTGCTTGTGTGAATGCTTGTGTGTTCTGTGGTGCTTATGTCTGGATGAGCTTCCCTTGGGTGTTGAGGTGTGTGCAGGCTGGTCTGTAGGTGTGGATGGGATAGGCAGAGGAACAGGGGAGTGGGACTGGGTGGAGGGAGTTAGAAGAGGGAGGCTGGAGACAGGGACAATCGCTGCCGTCAGTGCTGAGGCAAGAGCGTTGAACGATCGCTGATGGGCAGCCTGACCCGAATGAAGGCCCTCCAGGTATGCATTGCTTTGATGCACCTCCCTCTCCACACCCTGGATGGCATTCAAAAGGGTAGACTGCCCAACAATGATGGTCCTCAGGAGGTCAATGACCTCCTCACTGAGGGCAGCAGGGGTGACTGGGGCAGGGCCTGAGGTGCCTGGGGCGAAGGAGATGGCCGCCTTCCTGGCCGTGCGGGCACGGGCCGAAGGCCGAGGGGCTGCTGGGAGGGCGGAGCTGGTGCGCTGGGTGGCGGCTGTACCTGTAGTATCGGTGGGCACGGATGTTGCCGCCACCGCAAGGGAGCTCCCATCCGAGGACGTGTCGGTGTCACTGACGTCTGCACGGGTCCCCGTGGTGGAGCCCCCCTCGCCCTCCGTCTCACTGGTCATGTCGGAGTCCGTTGCATGGCCCTCCGGGGCCATGTGAGATGCAGCTCCCTCTTGCGCCGATGCCACTTCTCCTCCGCCTGATGATGCTAATGCACACATTCACCGAAAAACAAAGAAAATGGGGGGGGATGGAGAAATAAAGACAAGTTGAGTGCATGCATTGGGGACACCGTTGGCGGAGAGGACAGACACAGAAGCCCCCTGCACTACGCTGCGCACTTGGGGTACACTACTCATTCCCTGGGACATGCCCTACAAGCCTATGGGCGACAACTGCCCACACAGAATACACAGGTCCATGAATAGTGTTACTAGGCACCCTACAGAGGTGGGGGGCGGGGGCACAGGACCATACCTCACGGAGGGGCCTAGCCTACAGAAATCGCCCTGGCCTAGGGATACCCACAGCCCTCCTCCCCCACCCAGGCACCTCCACTGCGCGCAAATTTAGCTGAATGTGCTGGTACTCACCCCCTTGTGTCTGCTGTGATGTCCTCAAGCGCCCATCTAAATCGGGGTAGGCCACCGCCAGGATCCGGGACATCAGGGGGGTCAAGGTACGTCTGGCACCCCTCCTAGGTTGGGAGGCCATCCCCAGCAGAGCCTCGGTGGTCTTTCTGCTCCCGCGGCGGATGTCCTCCCACCTCTTGCGGCAGTGGGTGCCCCGTCTGTTGTGGACCCCCAGGGCCCGGACGTCCTTGGCGATGGCACGCCAAATATCGATCTTTTGATGGGCGCTGACCTATGTGACATGTACAGGGGGGGAAAAGAAACATCATCACTTTTCTGCATGCTCGATGTGAGTGGCCCCCCTCCCCAAACTTGCCAGGTGGCACATGCTCTCATCTGTCGTGCCATGCATTCGTAATTCGCTCCCCTCCCCTCCATCGTACATCCACCCCACTCATCACAGGCATTGCCCACTATGCATTGGCCCCCGTGTACTCACCTGTTGGTCTGGAGGACCGTAGAGTAGCGCATACTGGGGGAGGACCCCGTCCACGAGCTTCTCCAACTCTTCGGAACTGAAGGCGGAGGCCCTTTCCCCAGTCGCAGCAGCCATTGTCACGTCCAGACCGAGGTCACAGCAGCACTTGCAGTATAGGTCCTCTCCTGTGGATGGTCAGGTCTCGTGTGATTAAGCAGAGAGAGAATGGCGGTCACGCCCGCGGCGGTGCGTACCGCGGCGGTGCGTACCGCGACCGCCGGCGCACATCGTCATTGGCTCCTGAAACCCATAGGGTTCAATGTTAACCAATGCTGCTTTGCGCCGCGGTCTTCGACCGCCTACCGCCACGGCGTGCCATGCCAGCGCAATGACCTCACTTCACATTGTCACACTTCACAGGTCAGGCAGCCGCCATTTCAAGGGCCCACATGGCTTAATTCCTACTGCGTCACACATGGCTAGGCCTTGCATCGACACTCATACAAGCCATTCAATCCAGAGAGATTTGTGTACTGTGCAGGCTGTGGGAACTTACCTGTGGGTTGATTGACTCTGTGCTCCATGTTGTCCTTCCTAGGCACCGTCCGCTGGGACTTGCGAGGAGACGGAGGAATGTTCCCGTGTACAGACCGCTGGTGGACCTGTCGACAATGGAAGAACGACATGTCATACTCACCTACAGACTCAACACTGCCACTATACAGGAACTGTGTGCCCAGCTGGAGCCAGACCTGATGTCACCCATCCGCCAACCCACAGGGATTCCGCCTCTAGTGCAGGTGCTGTCAGTACTCCATTTTTTGGCTAGTGGATCATTTCAAACTACAGTGGCCATTTCATCTGGGATGTCTCAGCCTATGTTTTCAAGGGTGTTGTCCAGAGTGTTGTCTGCCCTGATGAAATACATGCGGAGCTACATCATTTTCCCTGAGGTGGGTGACTTGCCTACAGTGAAGGGTGATTTCTATGCCCTTGGACACATTCCCAATATCATTGGTGCCATTGATGGTACCCATGTGGCTTTGGTTCCCCCCAGCAGGAGTGAACAGGTGTACAGTAACCGGAAAAGTTATCATTCCATGAATGTCCAGGTGGTCTGTTTGGCTGACCAGTACATCTCCCATGTAAATGCCAAGTTCCCAGGGTCAGTGCATGACGCGTATGTCATGTGAAATAGCAGCATCCCTTATGTGATGGAACAGCTACAGAGACAGCATGTGTGGCTAATTGGTGACTCTGGTTACCCCAACCTGCCTTGGCTATTGACCCCAGTGAGGAATTCCAGGACAAGGGCAGAGGAACAGTACAATGAGGCCCATGGGCGTACTAGGAGGATTATAGAAAGAACCTTCGGCCTCCTGAAGGCCAGGTTTAGGTGCCTGCATATGACAGGTGGATCCCTAATGTACTCACCAAAGAAGGTGTGTCATATCATCGTGGCCTGCTGCATGCTTCACAACCTGGCTTTGCGACGCCAGGTGCCTTTCCTGCAGGAGGATGGTCCAGATGGTGGTGTTGTGGCCGCTGTGGAGCCTGCTGAGAGTGAAGAAGACGAAGAGGACGACACAGACAACAGGGACAGAGTGATACTGCAGTATTTCCAGTAACACACAGGTAAGAATCTACTCCTGCATTTTATTATATCTGTAACAGTACTGGCTCTCTACTGTCTGACCTTTCACCCCAATGTATGGTAACTTAGTTGTGAATTTGCCTTCCTATTTCAGTGATGTGGTACCCACGGAGTGCCCTCTGGTTTATTTCCCCATGGGCTACCGCTGTGTGACACTGGTATGTTGTCATCACAATGTATGTGGACATTTTTGGTTGGTTATATCGAATACATTTGGTTTAAAAAAATAAATAGCAGACTCCAGATGGTTTTTGTGCAATATTTGTGTTTATTGAAGTGCAGAAATTGGGGTATAATTAAAAAAGGGTGATGGGTGATGGTGGAGGCATGTCCATGGCAGAGTCCAGACTCACGTTCGCACAGGTGCATTTTCCATATGCTTGTGGAAGGTGGAGCAGGGGCAGTTCAAGGTTGGACAGGGTGAACAAGTGGGACAGTGGGATGACATCCGGGGGGATCCGTGCATGGTGGGGGTCTTGACATCCTACTCTGTCTTCTTCCTCGATCTCAGGCCTTTCTTGCGGGGTGGTTCATGTTCTGCAGGGGGTGGGGTCCGGGTGGGCCGTTGCTGTTGTGTCGGGGCCTCCTGACCACTAGCGCCGGCAGAGGTGGTGGGCTGTTCTTCCTCCATGCTAGTGGCAGGGGCCCTTTGGGGGGCCACATGGTCCCGCAATGTGGTGACCATCTGGTTGAGTGCCACCACGATTGTACCCATTGCGGAACTGATGCTGCGCAGTTCTTCCCGGAACCCCATGTACTGGCCCTCCTGCATGGCCTGGATCTCCTGGAACCTGGCCAGGACCGTCGCCATCGTCTCTTGGGAGTGGTGGTACGCTCCCATGATGGTGGTGAGGGCCTCTTGGACAATGGGTTCCCTAGGCCTGTCCTCCCTCTGTCGCACAGCAGCCCTCCCAGTTCCCCTTTGTTCCTGGGCCTCTGTCCTCTGGACGGTGTGCTCACTACCACTGCCCCCAGGTCCCTGTTGTTGTTGGGGTGGTGGGGTGCCCTGTAGTGGTAGACACACCGCTGCTTGACCTGTCCTGGAGACAGAGGCATGGGCCCGCTGGGTGGGTGCTGTGCTGGGGTTTCCAGAGGGTGGTAGGTCTGCTGGGGCCTGTGGCTGCTTGAGGGGAACCGACTGTCTGGAGGTCCCCGATGGTCCGGGCTGGTCATCAGGTTCTAGGTCGACAGAGCTGCTGTCATCACTGGGGGCCTGTTCTGGGGGTGGGATGGACATTTCTGGACCCTCCGGACCGGTGTCTTGGCGTTCGGGCCCTGCAGGGGTAAAAGAGTATGGTTATTGCTTCTGTGTGTGCCATGGCGTGCGAATTGTGGGTGCCCTTGTCCCCCAGTGCTGGCATTCCCTTGTGGGAGGAGTTGTGAGGGTGGTTTGGGGGGGGGATGGGTATGTGCAGTGGTCATGCTTAGGTGATGGGTGTCCATGGTTTGTGTTGGCATTCAGGGGTTGGTGTTGGTTTGGGTGGGTTGTGCTGGTGAGACATTAGCAGGGAGGATATGTGCTGGGGGGTTGGGGGTGAGGGTGGGGGTGTGGGTTGGCATGCTGGTGGTTGGAGGGGGTGAAGTAGTTGAGATTAGACTTACCAGAGTCCATTCCTCCGCCTACTCCAGCGAGGCCCTCAGGATGCAGGATGTTCAAGACCTCTTGCTCCCATGCTGTGAATTCGGGTGGAGTGGGTGGGGGTCCGCCGCCAGTCTTCTGCACAGCGATGTTGTGTCTTGACACCATCGCCCGCACCTTCCCCCGTAGGTCGTTCCAGCGCTTTCGGATGTCTTCCCGATTTCTGGGATGCTGTCCCACAGCGTTGACCCTGTCGACGATCCTTTGCCATAGCTCCGCCTTCCTGGCTATTGTGGTGTGCTGCACCTGTGTGCCGAAGAGCTGGGGCTCTACCCTAATTATTTCCTCCACCATGACCCTGAGTTCTTGGTCCGAGAACCTGGGTGTCTTTGGGGTGCCATGGGGTGGTGTGGATGAGGTGTGGGTGGTGTTTGTGGTGATGAGTGTAGTGGTGTGTGGTGTTTTGTGCGTAGATGTAGTGTGGGGGATGATGTTGGGTTCCTGGGTGTGTTGTGGTTTGCGTTCCCTGTGCTCTCTCTCTGTGTATTGCGCCTTGTCTCTGAATTTCTATTTGTGGGGGTTTGTGGGTGATGTGGGTGTGTGTTTTATATCGTATTGATTGTGTGGGAGTGGTGTTTGTATGTGTATCAGGTGTGTGTATTTTGAATTATCCAATGTGACTGTGTTTTGTAAAGGTGTGTGTATTTTGACCGCGGCGGTGTGTACCGCCAATGGGATACTGCGGTTGAAAGACCGCCGCGTGGATTGGTGGGTCGTAATGGCATGGGCGTATTTCTGTTGGCGTGACGGTGGAGGTTTGGTCATCTCCAGTTTATCGCTGACCGCTGATGTGGCGGCCTTCAGTGGAGGTCGGGTTTTTGGCGGTTTGGCAGTTGTGGGTCAGAATGACCTTGGCGGGTAACCGCGGCCGCGGCGGTGTTATGGCGGTCTTCTGACTGGCGGTAACTGCCTTTTACCGCCAGGGTCAGAATGACCCCCATAGTATTGTTGCTAATTTATATTATTATTTTGGAGTGTCTAACAGTATTGATGTTTAGTAGGTTGAATATTTTCAGATGTTTTGGTCAGCCAATGGTTTTCATGTATGTTTATAACTTAGTTTTGCGCACTATTTACGTGGCACTGATTTTGGGATTGTAATATAGTTTTGAAATTTCACTCAGTTTGGAGTTTGATTTAGTGTTAAATTGCTTATGGTCTTCAATATTGTTCAATATCGTTTATGGTGTAATGTCATTGACTTGTGATTGAATGATTCTGAATACTGCACTGTTCACCAAGTCAAAAAGTCCAGTGAACCTCAGTAGGTGAGATTGGTGATGGTGTCTTACCAGTACAACAGTGGTTGTTGAACCGGTGTCAGGGAGTAAATTCTTCCCAGACGGTTGCGCTCCAGCAAGTGGCTAAGAGCTAGACCCATCAGATTGGGCACCTTGATTATTCTCTTTTAGTATTGATTAGCTTTCAGTGATTCAAACATCCATAAGGACTTGGGCAGTGAAAGTAAGGAGGATTCACATAGAGGAATAGGCAGTCACAGTGTAAACTAGGATAAGGATGGGATAGAAGAGATTTATGAGGAATAAATATGTGTATCTAACTCTGTGGTGGATAATGTTGAGGCATAGCTTTTCGAGTGATGACCTGTGCTGTGGTAAAAGTCCTTCTGTGTAGGACATTTCACAGGATGATAAACATGTCCTTGTGTTAAGGAGAATGAGCTAGCTTGAGTATGACTTGTAGACTGAGCACTAATATTGCAGTACAAGGGGACCATTATGCTTTCTAGATACCAATGATATCAGTAATTGTAAAATGGAAAACTGTATAAAAAAGATAAAAAATAAACTCAAATTTCTGGCTGGCTACAGATGAGGTGCTGTCTGGAAACAAACGCAATGAAAACTGGTAAATATATTAGTTTTAATTCCGAACTTGTATGCATAGGCTATCTAATAATTCTTTCACATACACATTTATGTCAAGGTCTGCAAAACATATTTTGCATTAAATCCACTTTCTCCGCAGTTAAGGGTTTTACATGAAACTTTCAACTTGTGTTTGCTCAGCAGGGTTGGCTTTAGGGAGGTGAGGCCAGTGCAGCTGCACCTGGTACTGACTTTACTGTTTAAAAATAAGTTTTGATTTAAAAGCGTGTGAACTTCCTTGTGCAGCACTCTTGAGACAACAATAACAATGGCAAGTTGTTGGCAAGTGGATTATTGGTAAGGGCAGGTAAGTACCTACATTTAGAAATAGGACACTAACCCCCACTAGGTCCAGTTAGGGCTCAAGAAATTAACCCCAGCTCAACCCTTGGCAGCTTGGCAACGAGCAACAAGGCTTAACTTAGGAGACAAAGGCCCTCATTACAACATTGGCGGTAAATCCTGCTTACTGCTGTGCAGAAGACCGCCAACACACCGCCGCGGCCGCGGAATCCCGCCACAGCTATTACGACCCACAGCTCAGAATCCGTCAAAATCTAGACACCCACACAAGTCCGCCACACCAAAGGTCAGTGATAAACTGGAGATAACAAAACCTCCACCGTCACGCCAACAGGAATACGCCTACACTATCACGACACACAAATCCATGCGGCGGTCTTTCAACCGCAGTATTACATTGGCGGTACTCACCACCGCGCTCAAAATACACACACATTTACAAAACACAACCACATTGGACAGTTCCAAATACACACACCTGATACACATACACACACCACTCCCACACACCCAATACAATATAAAACACACACCCACATTACCCACAAACCCTTACAGCGAACAATTTGGAAGAAGCAGAGAGAGAGCAAAGCAAAGACCACACCAGCATACAGAGGCACACACCATCACTCATACACATCCACGCACAAAACAACACACACTCCTAAACATCACCCCACACATCACAACACACACCACCTCACACATCACTCACACCACCCCATGGCACTGCAAAGACACCCCGAGTTTTCTGAGGAGGAGCTCAGGGTCATGGTGGTGGAAGTCATCCGGGTATAGCCACAGCTATTCAGATCACAGGTGCAGCACACCTCCATAGCTAGGAAGATGGAACTATGGCGCAGAATCGTGGACAGGGTTAACGCAGTGGGACAGCACCCAAGAACACAGGATGACATCAGGAAGAGGTGGAACGACCTACGGGGAAGGTGCATTCCGTGGTCTCAAGACACCACATTGCGGTTCAGAGGACTGGCGGCGGACCCCTACCTCCTCCCCCACAACTAACAGCATGGGAGGAGCAGGTCTTGGCTATACTGCATCCTGAGGGCCTCGCAAGAGTAGCTGGAGGAATGAACTCTGGTAAGTCAAATCTTTCACTACTTCATCCCTGTTGGAAAATGGGTTATTGGTAAGGGCAGGTAAGTACCTACACTTAGCAATGGGCCACTAACCTCCACTTAGGTCCAGTTAGGTCTCAGTAAATTAAACCCAGCTCACCCGTGGTAGCTTGGCAACGAGCGACAAGGCTTAACTTAGGAGACAGAGTGTAAAGCATTCAAATATCACAAAACAGTAATTAAATAAAACACAGGAAACAGTTTAAAAATCCATAACCAATTCATGATGATAGATTATATTTATGTCTTTAAAATGACACAAAAACAAATAAAATCGGATAAGGAGAACCGGAGTTATGCATTTTTAAAGAATTATTGTTTTTTTAGCACCTAGAAACAAAAAGCGCCAATCGGGTCATCTGGTTGCACCTCGACCGGGGCAAAGTCAAAGTTTAAGGCCGACCGCTATATAGCCCTGATCGGTTACAGGCCGCGGGAGACTTGGTTAAAAGTTTACCTTCACACATAGATGGTCATTACAACCCTGGCGGTCGGTGTTAAATCGGTGGTAAGACCGCCAACAGGCCGGCAGTAACATTTTTGCAATTACAACTGTGGCGGAAACTGCCAACAAAGACAGCCACTTTAACACTCTGACTGCCACGGCGGTACAAACAAACAGCGCAGCGGTCGCCGCCAACAGACAGGCGGAGGACAAAGTATCGCCCACAGTATCACAACAGGCCAATCCGCCACCTTTTCTGGGACGGATTCACCGTGGATAAAAACACGGCTGAAACAGGACTTCGAAGGGAAAACGCTCACCTCTACACACCCCACGAGGAACGAGGACACCATGGACCCAGAACTCCGAATTCTCCCTGCAATTGTCTTCCTGCTCCTCTACCAGGAGCACGAACGCTGGCGGCGAAGACCACGTGAGTACTGCACCTACGACACAGGGGAGGGGGGAGGGAAAGAACAGGAACACACACATGCAACACCCCCACCCCCACCCTCACCCACTACAACACACACACTAATACAGCATGATACATCACAGTTACACCCCCCAACCCTCCCCGGAAGAATGCAAAGACAAAAGGAAATGAGGTGAACGATTGTAATATATTAAAATCAAGTAGGCAAAAATATATATATCTACACCATGTACAAAATATATACCAAGCATAGTAGTCCAGGTAGTGCTCCAATTAAGTTCGTGGAACACTGGGCCCACACGGTATGGGCGAGGCCCACACAAGATCCCCGACCATGACGGAGAGAACACTGCAGGGGCATCAGAGAGCAATGAAACAGGCACCTCAGGGGGAGGGAAAGGGGGGGCACCTCAGCCGGTTGAGTGCACGACGCCAAATCCACGAGAGGTCCACATGCCCACTTTTCAATCCTGGGGAGTGCAAAGCCACAGTCTCTCAAGTGGATGACAGTCTCCACTGGTTCTGGAGGGGGCTTGGTGCACAGAGTGCTTCATCCCGCTAAGGACAGAGGTAGTGGATGTATCTCTCCACTGGTTCTGGAGGGGGTTTGGTGCCCAGAGTGCTTCATCCTACTAAGGACAGAGGTCGTGGATGGATCTCTCCACTGGTTCTGGAGGGGGCATGGTGCCCAGAGTGCTTCATCCTGCTAAGGACAGAGGTAGTGGATGACAGTCTCCACTGGTTCTGAAGGGGGCTTGGTGCACAGAGTGCTTCATCCCGCTAAGGATAGAGGTAGTGGATGGATCTCTCCACTGGTTCTGGAGGGGGCATGGTGCCCAGAGTGCTTCATCCTGATAAGGACAGAGGTAGTGGATGACAGTCTCCACTCGTTCTGGAGGGGGCTTGGTGCCCAGAGCGCTTCATCCTGCTAAGGACAGAGGTAGTGGATGGATCTCTCCACTGGTTCTGGAGGGGGCATGGTGCCCAGAGTGCTTCATCCTGATAAGGACAGAGGTAGTGGATGACAGTCTCCACTCATTCTGGAGTGGGCATGGTGCCCAGAGTGCTTCATCCTGCTAAGGACAGAGGTAGTGGATGGATATCTCCACTGGTTCTGGAGGGGGCATGGTGCCCAGAGTGCTTCATCCTGCTAAGGACAGAGGTAGTGGATGTATCTCTCCACTGGTTTTGGAGGGGGCATGGTGCCCAGAGTGCTTCATCCTGCTAAGGACAGAGGTAGTGGATGCATCTCTCCACTGGTTCTGGAGGGGGCATGGTGCCCAGAGTGCTTCATTCTGCCCGTGACGGACTCAGTAGAGTCAGTGGCCTTGGCCCTAATGGGCCAGTGGTGCTTGAGATGGCGGTGCCCTTCAGCAGTGCTTGAGACGGCGGTGCCCTGTTCAGCGGTGCTTGAGACGGCGGTGCCCTGTTCAGCAGTGCTTGAGACGGCGGTGCCCTGTTCAGCGGTGCTTGAGACGGCGGTGCCCTGTTCAGCGGTGCTTGAGGCGGCGGTGCCCTGTTCAGCGGTGCTTGGAGCGGCGGTCTCCTTTGCAGTGACTCAGCTGCTGGCGGTCCTTCAAGGCCCAGCGGGGCTTGTGCTGGCGGTCCTCTCTGTTCCAGGGTGGCTTGTGCTGGTGGTCCTCTCTGTCCCAGCTGGGCTTGTGCTGGCGGTCCTTCATGGCCCAGCGGGGCTTTTGCTGGCGGTCCTCTTTGTCCCAGCGGGGCTTGTGCTGGTGGTCCTCTCTGTCCCAGCAGGGCTTGTGCTGGCGGTCTTTCATTGCCCAGCGGGGCTTTTGCTGGTGGTCCTTCGTGGCCCAGCAGGGCTTTTGCTGGCGGTCCTCTCTGTCCCAGCGGGGCTGGTGCTGGCGGTGGCCTCCTGGGCAGCTGGGCTGGTGCTGGCGGTGGCCTCCTGGGCAGCTGGGCTGGTGATGGCGGTCTTTCATGGCCCAGCGGGGCTTTTGCTGGTGGTCCTTCATGGCCCAGCAGGGCTTTTGCTGACGGTGCTCTCTGTCCCAGCGGGGCTTGTGCTGGCGGTCCTCTCTGTTCCAGCGGGGCTTGTGCTGGCGGTTCTTCATGGCCCAGCGGGGCTTTTGCTGTCGGTCCTTCATGGCCCCGCGGGACTTTTGCTGGCGGTCCTCTCTGTCCCAGCGGGGCTTGTGCTGGTGGTCCTCTCTGTCCCAGCGGGGCTTGTGCTGGCGGTCCTTCATGGCCCAGCGGAGCCTTTGCTGTTGGTCATTCATGGCCCAGCGGGGCTTTTGCTGGCGGTCCTCTCTGTCTCAGCGGGGCTGGTGCTGGCGGTGGCCTCCTGGGCAGCTGGGCTGGTGCTGGCAGTAGCCTCCTGGGCAGCTGGGCTGGTGCTGGCGGTGGCCTCCTGGGCAGCTGGGCTGGTGCTGGCGGTGGCCTCCTGGGCAGCTGGGCTGGTGATGGTGGTCCTTCATGGCCCAGCGGGGCTTTTGCTGGTGGTCCTTCATGGCCCAGCAGGGCTTTTGCTGACGGTCCTCTCTTTCCCAGCGGGGCTTTTGCTGGTGGTCCTCTCTGTCCCAGTGGGGCTTGTGCTGGCGGTCCTCTCTGTCCCAGCGGGGCTTGTGCTGGCGGTCCTTCATGGCCCAGCGGGGCCTTTGCTGTTGGTCATTCATGGCCCAGCGGGGCTTTTGCTGGCGGTCCTCTCTGTCCCAGCGGGGCTGGTGCTGGCGGTGGCCTCCTGGGCAGCTGGGCTGATGCTGGCAGTAGCCTCCTGGGCAGCTGGGCTGGTGCTGGCGGTGGCCTCCTGGGCAGCTGGGCTGGTGCTGGCCTCCTGGGCAGCCGGGCTGGTGCTGGCGGTGGCCTCCTGGGCAGCGGGGATTATGGTGGTCTTTTCCACCGTGCTGCTCTTCCCAGACTTGCTGACTTTCTTGTGCCCCTTCCCCACCTTGGAAGGTGTCGCAGCTGAATCCACACTCCCACCTGTACCCCTGGGAGCGGCTTTGGTGGCTGGAGTCTTCCCCCTGTCCCGCCGGGCACTGGCCAACTTCTGATGCTTGACAGGTGGGGGACTGTCTGTGCTGTGGCTCCGTGCCACACTGGTTGCCCTGGTGGCCAGTGCACTCCAGATTCCGGTGACTACAGGCACCACTGGTCCCGGAGATGTTGTGGCTGAGGTGCTAGTTCGGGCCCCAGGAGACGGACGGGGTGGGGAGGTGTGGGAAAGAGGTCAAGGTTGGACAGGAAACGTTTTTTGGGAACACTGGGATGGGTAACTGGAGGGGGTTTGGGAGTGGAGGAAGAGGTTGTGGTTGTAGGAGGTGTTCGTTTGCTGACTTTGGGTGAAGGTGCATGCGCTGGAGGCTGTCGTGAGGTGGATGTCGGAGTCACCAGATCCTCGGGGTCTGTGCACGTTCCCAACACGTCCACCACTGAACAGCTCCAAGACTCTGATAGATAAATCACAGAGACTGAGAGAGTTCAAGAGGGGAAGAGGGGATTAGGAAGGGAACAGCTGGGAAGGAGACCTGTAGTAAGAAAAAGGTTAGAACACACAATATGAAAATTATATCTCCTGAAATCAATACTAGACTATGATTCTAAGCCTAGTCACTCTGAAAACATGAACAATCTAAGAGTTAAGTTTAAAATGACTAAGTTTCAAGATGGTCTGATACCTGTAAGGAAATCAAGATGAATTAAATAACTTTCTTATTCAAGTACTTTCCTTTACATGAGAATCAGAAAAAACATTCTGATTAAATTTTAAACCAGTCATATAAATCCTGTTTTGAGAATGTATACTAGGACCATACAATATTGCATCTAGAAACTCTGGCCTTCTGTGTACTCTTAAAATGTTTCAACACAAATTGTGCATATTGCATATATATATATATATATATATATATATATATATATATATATATATATTAAACACCATAAAAGGATTGTGCACCATGAATAATACAATATGTATTCAGGAAACAAATCACATAACTTGTCAACTCGAATATTACATAATAAATATCTTAGAATAGTGGCATACAATAAACAACATGAAATAAACTCGAGGAGAGAATTGTGTGTCTTGCCGATTCGAGTGTCACCATGTAAAATACCAAGAAATGGTAGCACGCAATGAATATCAAAGTCAAATCATCATTAATCGAATTGCGCGTCTTGCCGATTCGTAAAACACGATGTAAATGTCAAGGAATAACAGCTCACAATAAATAACAATTTCAAAGTACAATGAAATGAATCGCTCTTCTTTTGCAGATTCTTAAGCCACCATGTAAATGTCAAGAAATGGTAGCACGCAATGAACAACAAATTTAAATCCTCATGAAACGAGTTGCGCGTCTTGCCAATTCGTAAAACATCATGTAAATGTCAAGAAATAGTAGCGCGCAATGGACAACCATGTTTAAACACCATAAAACGAATTGCGCATCTTGACGATTCTTAAGCCACCATGCCAATGTCAAGAAATGGTAGCACGCAATGAAGAACAAAGTCAAACCGTTATGAAACAAATCACGCGTCTTGCCTATTTGTAAACTACCATATAAATGTCATGGTAGCGCGCAAGTAATCTGTTACTCATTTAAGAATTAAACCAAGAATATGAAAAATCTCAATCACGGTGTCGGAACAGTCCAACCACCATCTTACCGCCTGGAACAATGATCACCAATGAAGGATGAAGGGCAGAAGATTGGAAGATCCAAATAGGCCGCCGGGACAGGAGCTCAGGAAGAAGCTGCTGCTCTGCACCGGGACCTCTGAATAGTGAGCACTGGGAGCTGGGCTGGCTCTCTTTTATAGAGTCTTGGCTCAGCCCAGAACCACGTCCAGGCATGTTGCAGGGAAAGTCTCTGGAAGGCCCTGGAAAGGGGCCACACCCTAACACACTCTGAAAACCTGCCGCAATACCTTGCAAAGGAACAGTATTTGTAAGCATATTAAAAATAAGTTTTCAGGATTGAACTCTGCAATGCAAAAGGTTAAACCACAACATATCAGCACAATGTATAAATTACGGTTGTTTTGAGAGTGCTGGGTTTTTGCATTTTTGTCACCAATAGAGCGCGTACTGCTCTGATGTTGACAGTGGATGGCTGTTGGGTGGGTGTGTGCCTGTGTTTGTTTATCTTGGGAGGGGGGCGTCACAGACACACTGGGAGAGGACACAGGGGACATGTGAATGGTAGTGGGGGTGGTGACTGCACGTGAGCGGGGTGTGGTGGTGGGTGTTCTGGTGATGGTAGTAGTGGCTGCAGAGGTAGTGCATGCAGGTGTGAGTGTAGACGAGACTGGGAGGCAGGAGGGAGATGAGGAGGAGGGGGACACAGTGGAGGCAGTGGATGTTGGTGTGTCTGCATGTGTGTGATGCTTGCGCGAGTGCCTGTGGGATATGTGGTGCTAATGTTTGCCTGAGCTTCCCTTGTGTGCTGACGTGTGTGCATGCTAGTCTGTAGGTGTGCTTGTAATAGGCTGGGGTACAGGGGATTGGGTCTGGGTGGAGGAAGGTGGAGGGGGAGGCTAGACACAGGGACAATGGCTGCCATCAGTGCTGAGGCCAGAGTCTGAAAAGCTTGCTGAAGGGCCGCCTGACCAGAATGAATGCCCTCCAGGAATGCATTTGTTTGTTGCAACTGCCTTTCTACACCCTTGATGGCATTAAAAATTGTAGACTGCCCAACAGTGAGGGACCTGAGGAGGTTAATGGCCTCCTCACTGAGGGCAGCAGGGGTGACTGGGGCAGGGCCTGAGGTGCCTGGGGCAAAGGTGATGCCCACCCTCCCGGGTGAGCGGGCACGGGCGAAGGCTGAGGGGCTGATCGGAGGGCGGTGCTGGAAGGGGGGGTGGCGGCTGTACCTGTAGATGGGGGTCACAGATGTTGCCGCCACCACAAGGGAGCTCCCATCAGAGGACGAGTCTGTGTCACTGGTCTCAGCTCCTGTCCCTGTCGTGGAGCTCCCCTCACCCTCCGTCCCACTGGTGAAGTCCGATTCCGTAGTGTGGCCCTCCATGGCCATGGGGGATGCAGCCCCCTCGTGCTCAGGTGCCACTGCTCCCCCACCTGATGATGCTAATGCACACAAGTACAGGGAGACCACAAAAAGGGGGGGAAGACAGAAGAAAGACATGTTGAGTGCATGCATTACCGCTACCGTTGGCGGACACGACAGACACAGAAGCCCCCTGCACTACGCTGCACTCTTGGGCTCCACTGTTCAATTCCTGGGAAATGGCCTACTAGGCTATGGACGACATCTGCACACATGGATGACACAGGGGTATGACTAGGTGTACTTGGCACTATACAGAGATGCGGTTGGGGGCCACATGGCCTGCCTTACGGAGGGACCTTGTCTACGGAACTCACCCTGGCCTAGGGAAACCCACAGTCCACCTCCCCCACCCAGACACTTCCACTGCGCGCAAAATCAGCAGAATGCGAGTGTACTCACTCCCTTGTGTCTGCTGTGATGCCCTCAAGCGCCCATCCAACTCCGGGTATGCCACCGCCAGGATCCTGAACATCAGGGGGGTCATGGTGTGATGGGCACCACTCCCACATTGGGAGGCCATGCCCAGCTGAGCCTCCGACGTCCTTGGCGATGGCACGCCAAATATATTTTTACTGGTGGACGCTGATGTACATGTTTGTACAGAGGGAAGAGAAAGTTATTACCAACTGCACTGTCAAAGTTATTGGCCCCCATCCCTACCCTTGCCAAGTGGCACATGCACTCACCGTTGTTTCATGCACGCTGCAGTCTCCCCCCTTCCTTCTTACATCCACCCCTCTCGACACAGGCATAGCCCATACAGCATGCTCCCAGTGTACTTGGCTGTTTGTCTGGAGGACCGTAGAGTAGCGTGTACTGGTCCACGAGTTTCTCCAACTCCTCCGATGTGAAGGCAGGGGCCCTTTCCCCAGACACTTGAGCCATTGTCTCTTCCAGCCCGAGGTCACAGCAGCACTTGCAGTGTAGGTCCTCTCCTGTCAAAGATCAGGTATCGAGTGATTGAACAGATAGAAAATGGCGGTCACGTCCGTGGCAGTGCGCACCGTCACCGCCGGCGCACATCGACATTGGCTCCTGGGACCCGTAGGGCCCAATGTTAACCAATGCAGCATTGCGCCGCGGTCTTCGACTGCCTACCGCGACGGTGTATAACGCCAGGGCAGTTACCTCACATCCCATTGTCCCACTTTACAGGTCAGGCAGCCGCCATTTCAGGGGCCCACATGGCTTCATTTTCAACTGCGTCACACATACCTAGGCCTAGACTCAACACACATACAGGCCACTTTTTAGATTATGAATGGTGTTCTGTGTAAGCTGTGTGCACGTACCTCTTACTGTGCTCGCTGTTGTCCTTCATAGGCACCGTCCGCTGGGACATGTGAGGACATGGCAGCATCCTCCGGTGTACCGACCGTTGGTGGACCTGTCGACAATGGAGGAAAGACATGTTATAATCACCTACAGGCTTGACCGTGCCACAATCCAGGAACTGTGTACCCAGTTGGAGCCAGACCTGATGTCAGCTATCCGCCATCCCACAGGAGTCCCCCCTCAAGTGCAGGTGCTGTCAGTGCTCCATTTCCTTGCAAGTGGGTCATTTCAAACAACAGTGACCATAGCATCACGGATTGTCCCAGCCTATGTTTTCTAACGTGTTGTCCAGAGTGTTGTCTGCCCTGCTGAAACACATGCTGAGCTACATCGTTTTCCCTCAGGTGGAGGATTTGCCTACAGTGAAAGGTGATTTCTATACCCTGGGACAGATCCCCAACATCATAGGTGCCATTGATGGGACACATGTGGCTTTGGTACCCCCCCACAGGAGTGAACAGGTGTACAGAAACCGGAAGAGTTATCATTCCATAAATGTACAGATGGTATGTTTGGCAGACCAGTACATCTCCCACGTGAATGCCATGTTACCTGGCTCAGTGCATGACACCTACATCCTGCGGAGTAGCAGCATCCCTTATGTGATGGGCCAACTCCAGAGGCACCGTGTGTGGCTATTAGGTGAGCACCCGGAAGCTAGTCAGTGGGAATGGTTGTCTGGGTCTGGGGATATCCCTCCAGGTTAGTGTGTGTCTAACAGTTGTCCCTCGCCATTTGCAGGTGACTCTGGTTAACCCAACCTGTCATGGCTACTGACCCCAGTGAGGAATCCCAGGACAAGGGCAGAGGAACGCTACAATGAGGCCCATGGGTGAACTAGGAGGGTGATCGAGCGGACCTTCGGCCTCCTGAAGGCCAGGTTCAGGTGCCTCCATATGACAGGTGGATCCCTATTCTACTCACCAAAGAAGGTTTGCCAGATCATCGTGGCCTGCTGTATGCTTCACAACTTGGCTTTGCGACGACAGGTGCCTTTTCTGCAAGAGGATGGTCCAGATGGCGGTGTTGTTGCAGCTGTGGAGCCTGCGGACAGTGAAGACAAGGAAGCAGAGGAAGAAGACATGGACAACAGGGACTCAGTGATCCAGCAATATTTCCAGTGAAACACAGGTAAGAATACAGACCTGCCTACTACATGTACTTAAACACTACTACCTCTCTACTGTCTGTCGTTTTCACCCAGTTTATGATCACTGAGTTGTCATTTTCCCTTACGATTTCACCGATCTGGGTCCCACAGTGTGACATCTGCTTTGATTCCTCATGGACTAGAGCTGTGTGACATAGGTATGTTAACATTACAAATAAAAGAGCTTTTTGCCACAGTTATTGCTAATACAGTATTCCGAAATCACAGACTGACTCCAGATTGTTTTGTGCTTTAAGGGTGTTTATTTAAGTGCTCAATATTGGAGGGGGTTGTAAAATGGTGAGGGGTGATGGCGGAGGAATGTCCATGGCAGAGTCCAGTCTATTAGTCTCACCGGTGCATTGCCCAAATGGGCATAGGAAGTGGAGCTGGGGCAGTTTAAGGATGGACAGGGTGATAAAGTGGGACAGTAGGATGACAATCAGGGTGGTCTCATTTGTTGGCGGGGGTCTTGGCATCGTTCTCTGTCTTGTTCCTGGATCTCAGGGACTGTTTGCTAGGTGGTCCTCCCTCTGCAGGGGGTGGGGTGCTGGTGTGGTGGTCCTGTGGCAGTGCCTCCTGTCCACTCGCGCCGGCGGAGGTGGTGGGAAGTTCATCGTCCAGGCTAGTGTCAGGGGCCCCTTGTAGTGCCACAGTGTCCCTCCCGGTGTTGAGTACTTCCTTAAGCACCCCTACAATGGTGCCCAGGGTGGAATTGATGGTTCTGAGTTCCTCCCTGAAGCCCATATACTGTTCCTCCTGCAGGCGCTGGGTCTCCTGAAACTTGGCCAGTACCGTTGCCATCGTCTCCTGGGAGTGGTGGTAGGCTCGCATGATGGAGGAGAGGGCCTCGTGGAAAGTGGGGTCCCTGGGCCTGTCCGCCCCCTGTCGCACAGCAGCCCTCCCAGTTCCCCTGTGTTCCTGGGCCTCCGTCCCCTGGACCGTGTGCCCACTACCACTGCCCCCAGGTCCCTGTTGTTGTTGGGGTGGTGGGTTAGCCTGGGATCCCTGTAGTGGTTGACACACTGCTGATTGACGTGTCCTGGGAACGGAGGTATGGGCCCGCTGGGTGGGTGCTGTGCTGGTGTTTCCAGACGGGGGAAGCTTTGTGGTGGCCTGTGACTGGGAGTGGGGAACCGACTGTCCCGAGGTCCCCGATGGGCTGGGCTGGACATCTAGATCCAGTTGGACAGAGGTGGTGTCATCACTGTAGGCCTCTTCTGTTGTTGGTGTGGACATGTGTGGACCCTCCTGTCCGGTGACATTGGGTAGGGGTCCTGCAGGGGTATAAAAGGATGTTTATTACATCTGTGTGTGGCATGGTGTGCAATGGGTGGGTGACCGTGTACCCCAGTGCTTGCATTCCTGTGTGGGACCTTCTGCGATGATGGTTTAGGGGGGTGTATGGGTATGTGCAGTGGGCATGCTTTAGTGATGGGTGTCCATGCTTTGTTGTTGCATGCAGGGCTTGGTGTTAGGATGTGTGGTTTGTGATGTTGGGACATTTGTGAGGAGTTAGAGTGATGGGAGTGAGGGTGAGGGTGGGGGTATGTGCTAGCATGCAGGTATGGTGGGGATGTAGTAGTTAAGATTTGACTTACCAGAGTCCATTCCTCCACCTACTCCTGCGAAGCCCTCAGGATGCAGAATCGCCAAGACCTGCTCCTCCCATGTTGTTAGTTGTGGGGGAGGAGATGGGGGTCTGCAGCCATTCCGCTGAACCGCCAGGTCGTGTCTTGAGACCACGGAACGCACCTTCCCCCATAGGTCGTTCCACCTCTTCCTGATGTCCTCCCGATTTCTTGGGTTCTGTCCCACTGCGTTGACCCTGTCCACTATTCTTCGCCATAGCTTCATTTTCCTTGCAATTGAGGTGTGCTGCACCTGTGATCTGAATAGCTGTGGCTCTACCCTGACGATTTCCTCCACCATGATCCTGAGCTCCTCCTCCGAGAACCTGGGGTGTTGTTGCTGTGCCATGGGGTGTTGTAAGTGATGTGTGGGGTGGTGTGTGGGGTAATAAATGTGCTGATATGTAGTGGTGTGTAGTGTGAGGTGCGTGGAAGTTCTGTGGGTGATGGTGTTGTGTGCCTGTGGATGTTTGTATTGTTGATGGTGGTGTCTCTCTCTGGCCTTCGTTCGTGATTTGTTGCGTAAGGGTTTGTGGGTGATGTGGGTGTGTGTTTTATATAGTATTGGGTGTGTGGGAGTGGTGTGTGTATGTGTATCAGGTGTGTGTAGTTAAAATTGTCCAATGTGTATGTGTTTTGTAGGAGTGTGTGTATTTTGAGCGCGGCAGTGTGTACCGCCAATGGAATACCGCGGTTGAAAGACTGCAGCGTGGATTCGTGTGTCGTGATGGTGTGGGCGTATTTCTGTTGGCGTGACAGTGGAGGTTTTGTTATCGCCAGTTTATCACTGTCCTTTGGTGTGGCGGACTTGTGTGAGTGTTTGAATTTTGGCGGATTCTGTGCTGTGGGTCATAATAGCTGCGGCGGTTTTCCGCGGCCGCAGCGGTGTGTTGGCGGTCTTCTGCACGGCAGTACGTGCCTTTTACCGCCAAGGTTGTAATGAGGGCCTTAGTCTCTTTTCTGAAGATTTTCTTCAGCGGGATGAACCTGCCAGTCCAATCTGACCTCCTGGAGCCCTTCTCCTGATACGCATCGTGGGAATCCTCGTGGAGATTTTTACCTTCGGACTTAGTTGTTTTTTCGAGGTGAAAATCCTTTGACTGGGGTAAACCTGGATCTTGATCCGACGTCCCTGGAGCCCTCCTCGGATACGCTGGCTGGGAGGTCCCGGTCAACTTTTTACCTTCGGACGTAGTTTTTTTTCCGGAGATTTTCTTTACCGGGATGAACCTGCAAATCAGGCTGGGTCGCGGTTGAGGCAAGCCGGCTAGAGTTGCCACGGCGGGTCGGTCCCTCTATGGAGCTTTTTTTCAAAAGTACTCCAAACTTCTGGGGCTTCTCTCAGATGTTCTTTTAAGGTTCTTTTGGGGTCCACAGCTCACTCGAAGGGTCCAGAAGCTCTGAGATGATCCTTGGGGGTGCAGACTACAACTCCCAGAATGCACCTGGCGCAAACTCCTTTTTGGCCATTGGGCAGTGGTCAGCTGGTTGATTTCTTCAGGAGTTGGCGCAGGGGACTCTGGTTAGCAATCTTTCACCTGTAGCAAACAGGGAGTCCCTCCTTGAACCAGTTGAAGCCAGGCAAAGTCCTTCTTGTGGTGAAGCCCAAGTGTGCAGCTGGTGCACTCCTTCGGAGTGCAGGTTCCAGGTGAAGGCTTGTGGTCCAGCAGGGCTGTCCTTCTTCTTCTGTAGTTCTTCCTGGTAGGGATCTGGTAGGGAACTGAGGTGTGGGTGCAGGTCTGCCAGTTTTATCCTTGCTCCTGGGTGAAAAACAGGGGGGTCCTGATTCTCCAGTCAGGTGCAGGGTCCTTCCCCCTGTGATGACCACTTGTATTGTATTGTATTGTATTGAGCATTTATAAAGCGCATTCCGGCCCTCGGGCATCGAAGCGCTAACTGGGTGAGGCAATAAAGAGCTAAGCAGAGGAGCTCCCAAACTTATTGAGGAAACAGCCAGGTCTTGACCAGTTTCCTGAAAGTTAAATGATTGTGTTCTTGCCTTATAATCAGTGGTAGAGAGTTCCAAATTTTAGCAGCTGCGATAGTAAAAGGTCTATCTCCCCATTTTACTTTCTTAGTACGGGCTATTTGAATTTGATAGGCACCGGCCGAACGCAACAAGCGATTAGGCTTATGCCATTTCAGCTTGGTGGTTAGTGTTGTAGGCCCAATCCCATGAGCCGCTTTGTGAGTGATGCAGAGAGCCTTAAAAGAAAGCTAATGGGTGATCGGAAGCCAGTGTAGATCTTTAAGGCCCCTCTTAACAGAGGCCCCACGAGGCAATTTTAGTAGCAGCCTGGCCGCAGTATTCTGCATCAGCTGAAGTCTGTGCAGAGATTCTTTATTCAGATTGAGTAAAAGCGCATTCCCATAATCCAATCTGGAAATGACCAGAGCCAAAATAACGGTGGTTCTACTGGTCTGAGGAATAAAAGGGAGAATTTTTTTAAATTTCTTCATTGTCCACAAACAGGACTTAATTATCAAATTAACCTGAGGTTTAAATGACAATTGCTCATCGAATACTACTCCTAAATTTCTTGAGTGAGACCGTGGAACAGGAAGCGTCCCACACTCTTCCGGCCACCAGCTAGAGGTCCAATGTACCCTGTCAATTCCGAAGCACAAAATCTCGTTTTTTTCGCAGTTGAGTTTCAACCAGTTGGACTTCATCCAGTGACTGACTGCCGTCATACAGGCGTTGAAGCGAATAGCCACTTCTTCAAGATCATTATCAATAGGGACAATGATTTGAGTATCGTCAGCATAAGAGGTAGGAATGAAGCCAAAAGAACGAACCAACTCCGCCAGTGGTGCCACGTACAAGTTAAATAACGTCAGGCTCAAAGAAGAGCCCTGTGGAACCCCACACGGCAAAAGATAGGGGAAAGACCTAAAATCACCACAGCTAACTGTGGCCCACCTGTCAGATAAAAAAGATCCAATCAATTTGAGAGCCTGGTCTCTAATGCCTACCTGATATAGGCGGTCTAGCAGGATATGGGGAGCAATGGTGTCAAAAGCTGCCGACAAGTCCAATAGCACCAGAAAGGCCCCCTGCCCCTTATCCACCAGTCTACGTATAGTGTCAGATGATGCAATGAGAGCAGATTCAGTACTGTGGGCTTTCTGAAAACCATGTTGTGAGTTGTCCAAGCTTTAGAACCCGACAGGAAATCCATCAATTCATTATTAAGGTGCTTTTCCAGAATTTTGGCCGCATAGGGGAGAAGGGCTATAGGACGTAAATTCGTCAAGTCATCAGGTTTACCCGCTGCTTTCTTTTTTAGCGGAATGATAGTAGCTTCTTTCCAAACCCTAGGGTAAAGACCCGATGCTAGCACTTCCTGAAAAATAGGGGCCAACATAGAAACCACTAACTCTGGTACTAGTTGGAGAATAGCCGGGGGGCAGGGATCCATGGGGGAGCCCGATTTGCCTTCCCGGAGCAGTTTAAACAGAGCCTCCGAAGAGGGCATCTTAAAGTTAGAGAGTAAAAATGGGTCGTCTGGCGCCCCTTTGGTAGTCCCCTCAGGGTGCAGAAGAGCAGTCAGTCGTGGGGATGGGCTAGTTAATGTCTCCTCCAGCCTAAAGCTGGAGTAAATGTCTAGCACCTTACATTTAAAAAATGTAGCTACTTTGTTACAAAAATCTTGGGAATTTTCTACTCTGGGTGAACCTGACGGGGTGGTAAGAATGTTGACAGTTTTAAATAGTTCTCTGGAAGAGTTAGCTGCTTCATTAATTTTGCACGTGAAATAGACCGATTTGGCTACCTGACAGGCTTTTTTGTAATTGTGGAGTGCAAGCTTAAGATCCGCCCTCTCAACTTCACCAGGGCTGAGTTTCCAGCAGCGCTCTTTCTGCCTATATATCCTCTGCAGGGATTTAAGGGCTTGGGAAAACCAGGGTTGATTAGGTTCTTCCTAATGCGAGAAGCAAAGATTCTTACGGGTGCTAGCGTGTCCATTGCTTGTTCAATGCCTAGATTAAATCTAGCAAGTGGAGGCAGCCTGGACAGCTTGGGCTCATTCCAGTTAAGTAGAAGTGCCGCTGTCAGTGGTTCTACTTCAATTTTTCTCCAGGATCTTATCCGTTTTTCATGGAGAGTAGCTATTAAGGGCTGCTGTTTGGCCAGAAATTTAAATGTCAAAAGGGCGTGATCTGTCCATTCTAATGGGGTAGTAGAGAGATAAAGTGATTCTTCAGGACGAGTGAAAATCCCATCAAGGGTATGACCAGCTCTATGCGTGGCCATCCCATCCTTTAAAACCCAATTTAGTGCCCCCATAAGGTTGAGAAATTCCGCAGCCAACAAATCACGAGTATTGTCAAAATGAATGTTAAAATCTCCCAAAATAATGGCTTTAGGGGCCATGATTAAAGGTTCCAGTACAGAGGGCCATATCGAAAGAAACTTAGCAACAGGGCCAGGGGGGCGATAAATTAAAAGGCCTTCCCAGACTAAAGATGTATCACAGAGCAATTTAAAGGCCATAGCTTCACAGACCTCTGTAGTGTAACTCGCGTTATTCCAAGTACAAGTGAGCTCAGACCTACAGATAATGGCTAGGCCCCCTCCTCTGCCCGTATTCCTGTCCACCCTGTAGAAGGAGTAGCCAATAGGGGATGCTTCGATAAAATCGGGATCCGAATCAGGCCTTGCCCTTCCTGGGAAGTGTGGCAAAAATAAATCCCAGGAGGCAACATTCTTCAAAAATCCATCATGGCTGAATCTGATTTTCTGAGGTTACATCTGGCTGAGCCCACCCACTGGTGTGGCTAAAAATCATAAACACACCCCTCTCCTGCCCTCTCCTAATCTAATCAAGGGGGCACCTAGTTGTCTGGGGCTTCAGGATGAGGGGGTGTGGCTGGGGTGCTCCAAATGTCCTTCTCTGCCTTTGAAGACCAGTTTGGCAGCCCTCCCCCTTCCTGCCTCACCATCTGCTGAGGGGAAGTTCCCTCCCACAGACGCACCTCTTTGTGTGAAGCCAGGCCACTTCACACCTCATCAAGGCCAGGCTGCCAGAGGCTGGCCAATCAGGGCACAGCAGCAAAAACAATGCAGGGCTGAAATTGGCAACTTTTCAGGTAAAGTTTAAAACTCTTTACCTGAACAAGTTATATTAAATCCCACAAATGGAAGTTGTGGGATTTATTATAACAATTAATTTTATACCAAACTCTTGGTATCCATTACTTAAGGGGACTTTTAAAATTAAAATAAAGTCTCCCCATTCTAGCCTATGGAGGCCATTCACTACAATGAGGGAAAACGAATTTGACTGTTTTTACCTCACCAGGGCTTATAAAACTATTTTTATAAGGTCCTTGCTTATTGTTACATGGCACCCATTCCTAGGGGCACATAGGGCACACCTTAGGGGTGACTTATATGTAAAAATAAGGTAGTTTAAGACTTTGGAACTACTTTTAATTCCAACGTCGAATTTGCATATAACTTCAAGTTAAAAATGGCACTGGGCACCTCAGCAGTGCACATATGGGTGCACTACCTATGCTGTGGTCCCTAACCCTACATGCCCTACCATATACTAGGGACTTATAGGTAGGTTAACTTAGCCAATTATAATTAGCCTAATTTGCATATTCATTTTACACAGAGCACAGGCCCTGGGACTGGTTAGCAGTACCCAGGGCACCATCAGAGTCAGGAAAACACCATCAAAAAGTGGAAAATGGGGGCAAAAAAGTTAGGGGCCTCTGCAATCAGCCCTGTTTTCTCACACAAGCCCCCCCAGCCCACACACCCAGGAGACTCAGCCCAACCCTGGGAGAGTCTGCCTGGCTTCTCAGGCGAGGAAGACAGTAAAGAGAACAAGCTGTCCCTTTGCAGGGCCTACTCTGCCTTACATCCTCATGCCAGGGTCACTCCCTCTGGGTAGTGAAGTCATCCCAACAGTGAAAGGACCCATCTCAAACTGAAACTTCCCTCTAGGGGGTCTTCCTCCTCTGTCTCTGCCAACTTGGGTAGTGAGGTGCCCACCTCCCCTACTCCTAACTTTGCTAGGGCAACACCTAGCTTACCCAAAGAGGTCACCCAGCACTTGAGCAACCCCACCATGACCAACAGGGTCAGGGGGCCTACTTTGGTTTTGGCCCTGGTGTCTGCCTCCCAGGCCAAGTACAGTGCTGCCAGGAAGGCAAGCACCCAGCAGAGGCTACTGACAGCAGGGCTACTGACAGCAGTCAGTATCCAGAACCACACCCTAAGCTCTCCACTGACAGGTGGCAGAGCTGCTTTAGGGGCAACTGTGGGGTCCTGACACCCCTCTTGCTGTATAGAGTGGGGGGCTACCACCTCTTGTGGCAGACACTCTCCTTCCACTCTCCCTTCTGCCAGTATAGGGGCAACACCCTGCATCTGGACAGCTGCCTGACTACTCAGGACTTCCTTGGGGTCAGGTGAGGCCTCACCAGTGCCAACTCTGGGCTCCCCCACTACTGGGGCAGAAGGCCTCTGGCTCCCTGGAACTCTCTTTAAGAGTGGCCCACCCTTCCTTTTCTTCTTTCCTTTTCTTGGGGACCCCTGTCTCCTAACTGTAGGGACTGACTCCCCAGGACTTTGGGTTGGGGGGCCGCCCTGGGCGACCGCACAATTTGGGGCCAGACTCACCTCTGGGAGGTCATTGTCCGGGATACAATCCAGGGGGAGGTCAGCACTGACTACCACCCTAAACCAGTCAAGGATACCCTCCCTCTCTAGGGGCACTATGGCTACAGGTTTGGAGGTGACCTCCCCTGTGGCTATCCTGACTTTCCTGGTCTCTCCTGGGACATACATGTCTGTGTTCACTAACCGGTCACTCACTATAGTGTGACTGGCACAGGTGTCTCTCAGGCCAGTGGTAGGGATCCCATTCACCTGAATGGGGTGGAAGTGCCTACTCACACCCTCAGGGATCACCAGCTTACCATCTGGTCCTGTCTCCCAGTTCAATGCTAGGAGGACTTCATCATCTGAGGAATCCTCCTCCATGGCTACACTGGACAGCCCAGTGCTAACCAGCTTCTTTGGACAGGCTGCATCTCCTCTGAAATGACATGTCTGCTAACAGTCAAAGCAAGCCTTACTGTCCAAGAGCTTTTTTAACCCTGGGTCTCCCTGTCTCTGCTTGTCAGAGTGGGAGTAGGATACACTCTCCACCTTCTTAGGGTTCTGGGGTACACAGGGAGTCCCTGTGGTGGGCTTACCACCTCCCTCCCTAGGTTTTTGTGGACCTGACCCCCCCCTTCTTGGAGTCTCCCCCCTGGGACTTGACAACCACCCTGGTTATCAACCACTCATTAGCTGCCTCCCCTAGCTCTCTAGCGTTGGTCAGCTTAGAGTCCACTAGATGCTGGCGTAACCTTTCTTGGGTACAATTGGTCAAGATGTGCTCTATCATGATCAGATTGTATAACCCCTCATAAGTATGTACTTTGTTACCAATAATCCAGCCCTCTAGTGCCTTAAGTGAGGTGTCTACAAAGTCACCCCAAGACTGGGTACTGACCTTCTGGGTGTCCCTGAACTTCATTCTATACTGCTCTGTGTTCAGACCAAACTTCTTGGTTAAGCACTTCTTCATACTAGGTTATGAATCTGCCTCCTCCCCCCTTAAGGCCAGAAGCCTATCCCTCCCTGAGTTGGGGACCAACTCCCATAAAAGTGAACCCCAGTATTGAGGCCTAACCCTTCTCATTTGGAGTGCCCTCTCAAAGGCCTCCAACCACTTGTCTATATCATCCCCCTCTACATAAGCAGGAACCACCCCCTTAGGTGATCTGGGGCGAAAAACCATACCCATGGACGCCTCAGCTTCTTTGTCGCTGCCACCATCTCTTTTCTCTTTCTTTGCCCACTTTTTCTTTTCTAGGGCCAGCTTCTCTGCCTCCAAAGCTATAAATGCTAGCTGGGCCTCCAGCTCTCTTTCCCTGAGGGACAGGTTCTCTCCTCCTGAAGGGGCCCCCTTCCCCCAACTAGCATTGGGTATGGCCCTAGTGATTGTGTGTAGTGAGGACCGGTCTTCCTCATCCTCACTTAGGCTCAGATGCCCTCCCTCCCCTGAGTTGTTGGAGCTAGCATCCTCCCCTACTTCTTCCTCCTCTGGAGCTTCCTCTGAGGCTACTTCTTGGGCCTCAGCCCATGCTGTCAGGGATTTAATCAGGACATGCTTCCTGAGATCAGTGGTTGCAGTACACAACCCCCTAAGCTGGACTACTGTCAGTGTGGGTAGGCTAACCAGATCAAGCTCCATGGTTTCCTAGTTTTGTGTCAACAAAAAACTTTTTGCAAAAATTGGAAACAAGAATTTAGAAAAATCACAAAAATTCAATAATTGAAATTAATCCAAATTAAAAATTAAAAACAATCTTTGCACTAGGACATTTTAAAGGATTTTTAATTTGTTTTACTTAAAACTGTAATGTGACACTGAACACAAGTACAGGATCCCAGCACTGCGCACCAAAAATGTTGAAAAATGGGTTATTGGTAAGGGCAGGTAAGTACCTACACTTAGCAATAGGCCACTAACCTCCACTTAGGTCCAGTTAGGTCTTAGTAAATTAAACCCAGCTCAGCCCTTGGTAGCTTGGCAACAAGCGACAAGGCTTAACTTAGGAGACAGAGTGTAAAGCATTCAAATATCACAAAACAGTAATTAAATAAAACACAGGAAACAGTTTAAAAATCCAAAACCAATTTTGAAAATAGAGTATATTTTTATCTTTAAAATGACACAAAAACGAATACAATCGGATAAGGGGAACCGGAGTTATGAATTTTTAAAGAATTATTGTTTTTTTAGCGCGTAGAAACAAAAAGCGCCAATCGGGTCATCTGGTTGCACCTTGACCGGGGCAAAGTCAAAGTTTAAGGCCAACCGCGACTGAGCCCTGCTCGGCTACAGGCCGCGGGAGGCCTCGGTTAAAATTTTACCTTCACACTTAGGGGGTCATTCCGACCCTGGCGGTGCCGGGGACCACGGAAGCACCGCCAACAGGCTGGCGGTGCTTCCAGGGCCATTCTGACCGCGGCGGTAAAGCCGCGGTCAGAAAAGGGGAACCGGCGGTTTCCCGCCGGTTTTCCCCTGGCCCAGGGAATCCTCCATGGCGGCGCTGCTTGCAGCGCCGCCATGGGGATTCCGACCCCCTTCCCGCCACCCTGTTTCTGGCGGTTCTTACCGCCAGGAACAGGATGGCGGGAACGGGTGTCATGGGGCCCCTGGGGGCCCCTGCACTGCCCATGCCCCTGGCATGGGCAGTGCAGGGGCCCCCTAACAGGGCCCCATAAGGATTTTCACTGTCTGCTTTGCAGACAGTGAAAATCGCGACGGGTGCCACTGCACCCGTCGCACCCCTGCAACTCCGCCGGCTCCATTTGGAGCCGGCTTCCTTGTTGCACGGTCTTTCCCGCTGGGCCGGCGGGCGCCCTTTTGGCGGTCGCCCGCCGGCCCAGCGGGAAAGCCAGAATGGCATCCGCGGTCTCCTGAGCGCGGAGCGGCCATTTGGCGGTGACCGCATGGCGGGCGGCGACTGCCGCCCGCCGCGGTCAGAATGACCGCCTTAGTCTCTTTTCTGAAGATTTTCTTCAGCTGGACGAACCTGCCAGTCCAATCCGTCCTCCTGGAGCCCGTCTCGGGATACGCGTCGCTGGAATCCTCGGTGGAGATTTTTACCTTCGGACTCAGTCCTTTTTTCGAGGTAAAAATCCTTCGACTGGGGTAAACCTGGATCTTGATCCAACTTCCCTGGAGCCCTCCTCGGATACACTGGCTGGGAGGTCCGGTCAACTTTTTAGCTTTGGACTTAGTCTCTTTTTCGGAGATTTTCTTTACCGGGACGAACCTGCAAATCAGGCTGGGTCACGGTTGAGGCAAGCCGACTAGAGTTGCCGCGGCGGGTCGGTCCCTCTATGGAGCTTTTTTCAAAAGTACTCCAAACTTCTCCAAACTTCTGGGGCTTCTCCCAGGTGTTCTTTTAAGGTTCTTTTGGGGTCCACAGCTCACCCCAAGGGCCCAGAAGCTCTGAGATGATCCTTGGGGGTGCGGACTACAACTCCCAGAATGCACCTGGCGCAAACTCCTTTTTGGCCACTGGGCAGTGGTCAACTGGTTGATTTCTTCAGGAGGTGGTGCAGGGGACTCTGGTTAGCAATTTTTCACCTGTAGCAAACAGGGAGTCCCTCCTTGAACCAGTTGAAGCCAGGCAAAGTCCTTCTTGTGGTGAAGCCCAAGTGTGCAGCTGGTGCAGTCCTTCTGGGTGCAGGTTCCAGGTGCAGGCCAGGGGTCCAGCAGGGCAATCCTTCTTCTTCTGTAGTTCTTCCTGGTAGGGATCTGGTAGGGAACTGAGCTGTGGGTGCAGGTCTGCCAGTTTTATCCTTGCTCCTGGGTGAAAAACAGGGGGGTCCTGATTCTCCAATCAGGTGCAGGGTCCTTCCCCCTGAGATGACCACTTCCTGGGAAGTGTGGCAAAAATCAATCCCAGGAGGCAACATTCTTCAAAAATCCATCCTTGGTGAATCTGATTTTTGGAGGTTACATCTGGCTGAGCCCACCCACTGGTGTGGCTAAATCATAAACACACCCCTCTCCTGCCCTCTCCTAATCTAATCAAGGGGGCACATAGTTGTCTTGGGTTGCAGGATGTGGGGGTGTTGCTGGGGTGCTCCAAATGTCCTTCTCTGCCTTTGAAGACCAGTTTGGCAGCCCTCCCCCTTCCTAAATCACCATCTGCTGAGGGGAAATTCCCTCCCACAGGCACATCTCTTTGTGTGAAGCCAGGCCACTTCACACCTCATCAAGGCAGCCTGGCCAGGCTGCCAGAGGCTGGCTAATCAGGGCACAGCAGTAAAAACAATGCAGGGCTGAAATTGGCAACTTTTCAGGTAAAGTTTAAAACTCTTTAACTGAACAAGTTATATTAAATCCCACAATTGGAAGTTCTGGGATTTATTATAACAATTAATTTGATACCAAACTCTTGGTATCCATTACTTAAGGGGACTTTTAAAATTAAAATAAAGTCTCCCCATTCTAGCCTATGGAGGCCATTCACTACAATGAGGGAAAAACGAATTTGGCTGTTTTTACCTCTCCAGGGCTTATAAAACTATTTTTATATGGTCCCTGCTTATAGTTACGTGGCACCCAGCCCTAGGGGCACAAAGGGCACAACTTAGGGGTGACGTATATGTAAAAATAAGGTAGCACAGGCCCTGGGACTGGTTAGCAGTACCAAGGGCACCATCAGAGTCAGGAAAACACCAGCAAAAAGTGGAAAATGGGGGCAAAAAGTTAGGGGGCCTCTGCAATCAGCCCAGTTTTCTCACAATCCCCCACCCTACCTGCATGCTATCACATACCCCGAGGTCAGTGAGCCCCCCACCAGCACTGCCGCTCAGGACACTGCCGCCAGCACTAAGGTCAGTGAGCCCCCAACCAGCACTGCCGCTCAGGACACTGCCGCCAGCACTAAGGTCAGTGAGCCCCCCACCAGCACCGCTGCTCATGACACAGTCGCCAGCATTGCCGGTACAGAGCCCGCCGCCAGCACCGCTAGCGGCCACGCCACATCTTGAGCCAGTGGCACCACCGCAGACATGGCTGCCATCCCCAGTGGTCATTCGTAAGAGGCTGGTGGTCAGTTCCAGAGGCCTGGCCAGCTTGCATGTTGCACCACCGTCAGTGGACTGTCACATCCACTACCTCAGTCCTTGGCAGGATGAAGCACTCTGGGCGCAAAGCCCCCTCCAGAACCAGTGGAGAAAGGCATCCACTACCTCTGTCCTTGGCAGGATGAAGCACTCTGGGCACAAAGCCCCCTCCAGAATCAGTGGAGTATCACATCCATTACCTCTGTTCTTGGCAGGATGAAGCACTCTGGGAACAAAGCCCCCTCCAGAACCAGTGGAGACTGTTATCCACTTGAGACACTGTGGCTTTGCACTCCCCAGGATAAAGCAGTGGGCAACCCACCCACTGGAGAGTCTTGAGAGACTGTGGCTTTGCACTCCCCAGGATAAAGCAGTGGGCAAACCACCCACTGGAAAGACTTGAGAGACTGTGGCTTTGCACTCCCCAGGATAAAGGAGTGGGCAAACCACCCACTGGAGAGACTTGAGAGCCTGTGGCTTTGTACTCCCCATGATAAAGCAGTGGGCAAACCTCCCACTGGAGAGACTTGAGAGACTGTGGCTTTGCACTCCCCAGGATACATCAATGGGCATCGAGCCCCCTCGTGGAGCTGGCGTTGTGCACTCATCCGGCTGAGGTGCCCCCCTTCCCTTCCCCCTGAGGTGCCTGTGTTTTTTTCGATCTGATGCCCCTGCAGTATTCTCTCCATTTCGATCGGGTATCTTGTGTGGGCCTCGCCCATACATTTTGGGCTCAGTGGTCCACAGACTATATTGGTGCAGTACATGGAATTTAATTCTTGGTGTACATATTTGTTTATAGTGTATGTAAATTTTTGATTAATGGATTTCACGTGATTACAATCGTTCAACTCATTTCCTTTCGTCCTTGCGTTCTTCCAGGGGGAGTTTGGGGGGGTGTAAATGTAATGTTTCAGCAGATATTGGTGTGTGTGTTGTTTTGGGTGAGGGTGGGGTTGGGGTTGTTGCGTGTTGCGTGTGTGTGTCACTCTTTTTTCCCACCCCCTCCCCTGTGTCGTAGGTGCAGTACTCACTGTGTTCGTCGCCGCCGTCGGTCCTGCTCCTGGTAGAGGAGCAGGAAGACAATCGCAGGGAGTATTTGGAGTTCAGGCTCCATGGTGTCCTGGTTCCTCGTGGAATGTGCAGAGGGGAGTGTTTCCCCTTTCAAGTCCTGTTTCCGCCGTGTTTTTGTTCGCGTTGAATCCACCCCCGAAAAGGTGGCGGATTGGCCTGTCATAATAGTGTGGGCGGTACATTGCCTTCCGCCTGTCTGTTGGCAGTGACCGCCATGCTGTTTGTTTGTACCGCTGTGTCGGTCGGAGTGTTAAAGTGGCTGTCTATATTGGCAGTTTCCGCCACGGTCAGAATTCCATTTTTTTTACCGCCGGCCTGTTGGCGGTTTTACCGCTGCTTTACCACCGACCGCCAGGGTTGTAATGAGGGCCAAAGTGTGTAAAGCATTCAAATATCACAAACAAGTAATTAAATAAAACACCGGAAACAGTTTAAATATTTTTATCTTTAATTTGACACCAAAACAAATAAAATCAGAGAAGGGGAACTGAGATATGAATTTTAAAGAATAATTTTTTTTAGCACATAGAAAATAAAAGTGCCATTCGGGATATCATGTTGCACCTCGACCGGGGCGAAGTCAAAATCTGAGGCCAACCGTGATGGAGCCTTGCTCAGCTATGTCTAAGATTTGGTCAAAAGTTTACCTCCGGGCTTAGTCTTTTTCTTGAAGATTTTTATCACTAGTACTAAGTCACCAATCTGAACCGACCGCCCTTGAGTCCTTTTTGGATATGTGTTGCAGGAGACCTCGGTGAAGAATTCTACCTTCAGATGATTTTTCAAGACGGAAATCTTCGACTGGGCCAAAGTTGAAATTGGATCCGACGTCCCTGGAGCCCTCCTCAGATACACTGTGTGGGAAGTCCCGGTCAACTTTTTACTTTGCTCTTTTTTGGAGCTTTTGCTCTCTGACGTTGGACGGCACTCCACAGCACGTCAATTTCGACTCAACATCGTTGGATTGCCTTTCAGGAGCCCCCAGTGAAATCCTGAAAGTCTGGGGCTCAGGAGCTTTTCAGTGGGATGAACCTGCAAGTCAGGCCAGGTCGTGTTCGATGTAAACTGGCTTGCCTCCCGAAGTAGAGTCGGTCCCTTTATGGAGCTGAGAAGTGTTGCAAATATCAATCCCAGGGAGCAACAGTTTTTAAAAATCCAAAATGGCAGCAATTCAATGTTGGGGGTTAGTTCTGGCTGAGTCCACCCACTGGTTTGGCTAAAATTCCTTAACACACCCCTTTCCTGCCCTCTCCTAATCTAATCAAGGGGGCACCTGGTTGTCTGGGTTTGCAGGAAATGGGGGGGGTGGGGGGGTCCTAAGCTGCTCCAAATGTCCTTTCCCACAGAGCTGAAGTTGACAACCTTCAGGTAGAGTTCTAAAACTCTTTCCCTGAACTAGTTATATTAAATTCAACAATGGCATGTTGTTGGATTTATTATAACAATCAGTTTGATACCAAACTTGAAATATGTAGCTCCTTTCGGGACTTCATTAATTAAAATTAAAGTCTTCCCATTTTAGCCTATGGAGCCTATTCACTACAATGAGGGAAAAACTAATTTGGCTATTTTCCCTCACCAGGGCTTACAAAACTTATTTTATAAGGACCCTGCTTACAGCTGCACTGCCTCCAAACCTGGGGGTGCCTAGGGCACATCTTAGGGGTGACATATTTAAAAATTAGATAATTTAAGTATTTGGAAGTACTTTTAATTCCAAAGTGAATTTGAAGGTAACTTTAATTAAAAAGCAGCCAGCAATGCAGGTCTGCCCTTTAAATGACACTGAGCACCTCAGCAGTGCACCTAGGTGTGCATACCTGTGCTCGGGTGCCTAAACCTACATGCCCTACCATATACTAGGGATTTATAGGTAGATTGATCCTGTCAATTATAATTAACCTAATTTGCAGATCCACTTTACAAAGAGCACTGGTCCTGGGACTGGTTAGCAGTACCCAGGGCACAGCCAAGAGCCAATCACCACCAGTATCTGTCCAAAATGTTTGGGCGTGACCGACTCAAAATGGAGGACTTTCCTACATAAGAAAACTCTGGTGATTAATGTTCCTAATGGTGAGAAATCAAAGTTTGTCTAGTGGCAGTTTTGACTCATCAAAAAGTATCATTGAGGGTTAATATGCCTGCTGCAAAAACATGTACCATGTACATCACATAACTGAGTGTGGGTGAGCTATGTGTAGCACCACAGAAAAACAAAATGCACGTCAGAGAGAGGCTATGGGGTGAAGAGGTGTACTGCTGGAGAGTGGTAGTGAGGGAATTAATGGAGAAGGAGGTTATGGGGGATGCCAAAAGGTACTGCCGCGCCGGGCGCCACCAGCACTGAAGCGGGCCCTTTTGCCCAGTGTTAAACAATGTTAATCCAGAGCCCATGCCACTCCAGATTATTTTTCAGTGTCATTGCTCTTGCGCAAGATAAAAAAAGAGATATTTAAATCTACAGTTTGTGTTTTTCTAATGTAAAAAAAACTGTGGAATCGTGCTGACTTTGGCAATGTCCGGAAAATTCTTACTGTGTCCTGCAAGGATCACAATGAATGCAGTTTGTGTATTCTATTTGCTCTTTTGTGTTGATGTAGTCATGCAGAGATTAAGATCATTGCTGTGTAAAGACTGAATTTCTTTAATTGTTTAACTAGTTCGCCTTGTTTTCACTTGGGATTGGTGCCATTTCCCACGTCTATTTGCTTCCACGAACCAATAACAGGATTTCCAAAAAACATGTCATCATTCACGTCCACATAAATATTCAAATTTACAATGAGGGATGGAATTAATTTTGAGTTTACCTAGGTGCATCTGTAGATCTATGCACTAAAAAACCATATTTGAATTAGAATCTAATGCAGTTCTGTGTAGAAGTTTGATTAAATGACAGGATTTTAGTGCGTAATAAAACACCTAGACAAGTCGAAACATCGAGTTGTAACGAACTATTTATTAGATTTTTTTAAAAATGTGCAAGTATTTATCATTGCGGTAAATGAGTACTGGCACCCATCAATTCAACCACAGCAGCAAGCAGACACACATGACATCTTTCCCTGTCTTTTATATCTGCCTGTTGCACATTTTCAGTACATTCTGGAAGAGTTAGAATGCAGAATCCTCCATTTTTAATGCCTGCTTTCTAAGCCTTCTACTTGGCTGAGACAATCACAGCATTGCATATTGTGCTAACATGTCTCATTAGGAGACGATATGTATCAAATACATACAACAGATACATTTTCTAACAAAAAGAGTACTTAGAGTCTTTCGAGATAATTAGTATGATTCATAAACTAACCATCCTGTGAGTTTAGTTTGGTGTATTTCAGCATAAATTCAATAAGCTGTAACAGTGATGGATATCATTAGTGTACAAGGTAGATCACATCTTCACCTAATTCATGATAGCTAAATACACGGCTACACGGCTCCACACTGGAAGAAACACAAAAAGTAAAAATTTGCACCTGTCTAGTGACGCTGTAGTAATTCCCAGACTCGGTAGCAGATATCCTCCTGATTAGGTAACAGCACAATCCAACCACAGAACTGAAGCAATAGGCTTGCTGAAATAATGATTACAGTGTAATCGAGAACAACATTGTTAGATGCAATTGTTAAAGAAAACTTTTTTAAGTACATCAAAAATATTTTCGTCGAAAATAGTGTGACACATAAAAGAGATCATTTACATACTTAATATAAAATTATATTTCAAGTAAGCATTTGATGATAATGCAGAATGGGTTTCTATTAGAATAGGAAGTTTTCTTTTCAAAATGGCTTCTGAATTCATGCAGTACTTACTGCCACATACTGAAAACAATGCACCTTATGCACAACATTGAAAGCATTGTAAAGGTGTGGACTATCACATCCAGTGGCCAATAGTGTGCTGGAAAGAGAAATACGTGTGTATGCTGACCCAAAATGTGATTGACAGTGTCTCTAAGCAATAGCTAAAGAGAGCTATCTAACGAAGACAATGGTTGAAGGTGGCTAACCCATTCCCACTCTCTGTATGCTGATTACAAGACACCAGTGCACTCCGGTCCGGTGTACCTACAAGACACTTATATTCAGATGTAACAGCAACACAAAGGCATGTCCCGGCGCGGCTAGCGTCTTGATCACGGGTGAGGTAAATGTGAACACCTAAATTGTGAATAAAGAAGTGTCTTGTAGGTACACGACACCGGAGTGCAAGTCATTTTCTGGGGAGCTGTGTGCTACGTTAACCAAGACGGAGCTTCAAGATTTTAGCAGGACTCCTTACCCGGAAGTGCACCGCCACATGGATTTCCTGGCCCAACAAGGCCCTAGTGTTGGAGGAGAAAAAAAAAAAAAAAAAAATATATATATATATATATATATATATATATATATATATATATATATATATATTACACACACACACATATATATATGAGGGGTGTTTCTGGATTGTCAGTGTCAAAATATATATATGTACGTATGTATGTGTGTGTGTGTGTGTGTGTGTGTGTTATAAAATGCCCATTTGTAAAAAGGGTATGTTAGAATAACAACAAGAACTATACAATTATGGATAACCAAATATAAAAACATTAAAAGGTTGACAATTGACTGCCTATGTTAGAGAAAGGCATGACATTAGTCAAGTTATTTCAAGTAGTTGAATTAACTGATTAAGAGGAAAGTATAGGTGATAGAGATTGAAAGTTGTTTGATACGGAGAATGAATACATTACACCCTGTGAAGCCAAATGATAAGCTTGATTTGAAGTGTTAGATTTAGAAATAAAATAAAACTACAATGGATATAAAAGGAAGATTGAATAACAAGTAAGTCACAAATAGGAAAACAAGCATTGCTAATGCGAACCGGCAAGACGGATCAGTATTGCCAATACGTGTTTATAGTTGTTTGTCAAGATCAATATTGTTGCTTCCATATTTCTGTGAGTGTTTTTAGTGACCACTAGGAGGCGCTGAAGAGCAGCAAACTGGTGTTTAAACTTGGCTTTGTCCGTAGCAGAAAGGATGACAACCTGTGGGTGAGTTAGACACACAAATGGATGAAATCAACAAATAGGAGCAAAACAACTGAGAGTGACATCAAAGCAATCTAATTTTGAGCAAGGATTGGTTCCGTGAAGAATAATATACTGTGCTGTCTGCGATAGATGGCTGCAACTGTCTGTTGTGAGACCGCAAAGAGGAACTAAAGGCAAAATATGTTTCAATAATGGTGGAACCACAAGACTAGTGGCCTACCTGGAGTTATTGACTCAAAGTGTAAATTCGGAGGCAGGAAAATCTATTTATCTGAGAACAATAGTCATTAAAATTTAATGTCAAAAGATAGAAATGGTTTCATGGTGTTTGTGACTACATATTTTATTAGTGTTTCAATTAGGGGAAAATCTACTTTGCTGTTTTCTAGAGGAAATACAAGTGGATAACACGAAATACACTTATAAATAATAATTCATAGACTAGTAAAATTTGTTGAAAAGGACGAAATAACATTAATTGGTAGGAATAAAAAAAACATGCGTACATTTATCAAGTAAGAACCAGATTAATGGATTGGACATTATCAATGCCAAAGGCTGGAGTGCCGATGCTGGTAAGGAAAGGTAAACACTAGCAAGGTAGCATCAGAGAGTCATTTGAATTGATAATATCGACGACAAAAATAGTATTCCCAGAGAGAGCTGTGTTTTTACACACACAACTAGCCTGTGTTATCAAGAAACATTGATGAACACGTCTGATACCTAGACACACTGATATGCTATGGATCTGCTGGTGTTTGAGAAAGAACTTTAAAATGGCGTACAAAATACCAACAAAGCAAAGGAAATAACCATGTTCAATTAAGGCACGGTGCTCTACTCCATTTGTGTAACTGGTCTTATCTTTTTGCGTGACAGTGTGTTTTCACAGTTTTATTTGAATACAAATCTGTTGATGACAAAGAGCTCTTGTTTGTTTATGAATGAGGCAAGCTTTAGAAAACCACAAAGTGCTGCTTTGCCAACAGTCACTGACTCATGAAAGATCATGTTTAGAGTTAAGTTACCAATGGCGGCAGATCATGTTGTTATAAAGTTCATGTAAGTGACCCCTGACCTGATTTTAGGTCGGGTTTCACTCCCCATGCCGCGCAGCTCCTCCTGACTGCCTCCGTGCCCTCTACCCCACCCTCGCTGCAAGTTCTAGGCCCTCCACCACCCGCAGGCACCCGCCTGCGCCTCATCCCTGGTGTCTAGAGGCTGCCGTAAGTATTGTGTGTCTGTCCTGTAATTTGTCTTTCTTTTTGTGTCTCCTTTCCTTTTTGTGCCTTTATTGCTGTCTGCCCTCTTTTCCTTTGTTTTGTGCCTTTTATTGCTTTCGCCTTCTTTTCTCTTCTTTTCACTTGTTTTTGGCTTTTTCAGCCACTCTCTCCATTTCCCTTTTCCCACCGCTGCGTCCCCTGCCACCCTGCCACCCTCGTGCCCCCATTCGCCCACCGCTCCCGCCTCCCAGCTGCTCCTCTCTCCCACCTCCCCTTCTTAATGTCGGCCACTGCGTGGCCGCGCAGCTGGTGCGCCAGAGGCGCCCCAGAGGCAAGCCCACCTGCGCCTGTCCACGCCTGGACCGCGCCCAGCGCCAGAGCCCCTGGCCCCCACATCACCCACGCCACCCGACGCTGCTACAATGCCAACAACCTCCTAGCCCTCAACACAGGCTGCTCTGCCTCCTGCTTCCAAGCCACCCCGAAGACCACCCACGGACCCTTCACCTGCAGGATCTGCAGCTTCTCCTGCCCCCAAGCCACCAAACACCTCACCAGAACCAAACGCAACCACCTCAACTGCATCATCCTCAACACCCGCTCCGTCCATAAGCACACTGTAGAAATTTGGGACCTACTCACCTCATCATCCCCGGGCGTCGCCTTCCTCACCGAAACGTGGATGAACCCCTCCTCGGAAGCCGAGATCGCCATATCCATCCCTGAAGGCTATAAGATCACCCACAAAGACCGTTCCAACAGACCGGGGGGAGGGATCCCCACTGTCCACAAGAACACCATTAGAATCTGAGCCAACACTAATGATGCCTTTGACGCCGCAGAACACTTACATTTCCAGATTTATATCAACACCAACACCACCCTCAGAGGAGCCCTCGTCTACAGGCCCCTGGCCTCAGTTCAGTGACTTCATCGCCAACTTAATCAGCACCCACGCCCTTGCCTCTACTGACTACATCCTCCTCGGCGACCTGAATTTTCACCTCGAGAACGCCAACAACAGCACACCACCGCCATGATCGACAACCTCACCAACCTCGGTCTCAAACAACTTGTCACGACGCCCACCCACTCCGCCGGCCACACACTCAACCCCATCTTTTCCGCCACCAGCCATGTCACCTTCAGCCATACCACCGAACTCCATTGGACTGACCACCGCTGCGTCCACTTCACCTTCCAGAAACCCGCCACACACCACCACCCACAATGGATTCCCCACCTCAGCTGGAACAAGGTCACTGAAGACCAGCTGATCTCCACCTTCGCCCGTGCCCCGCCTCCCATCACCACCGACCCCAACACAGCCGCCCTTAACCTCAGACAATAGATAGACCACTGCGCCAACACCCACTCAGGAAACCCCCCAACAACCGCACCAACACAGATGCCATCTGGTTCACCGCCGACCTTCAGGCCTCCAAGCAGGAGTGCTGAAGAATCAAGAAGATGTGGCGCCACAAACAAACAGAGAGCAACCACCCGCAAGCACCACCAACTAATCCGAACCACCAAGAGAGCCTTCTACAAGGATCGCATCGACAACAATGCGCACAACAGCAAAGAACTCTTCAGCATCGTCAAGGAACTCGCCAACACCAGGTCCTGCTCCATCGACCCCCCTCCCTCACAAGACCTCTGCGACTCCCTCTCCACCTTCTTCCACCGCAAGATCATGGACATCCACAACAGCTTCAACACCTCGACCACCACAGCCACCACTAACCCCAACACACCCAGCCACTCCAACCTCCTGCTCTATTGGACCCAGATCAACAACGAGGGCACCATCAAAACCATGAGCACCATCCACTCCGGATCTCCCTCCGACCCCTGCCCCCACCACGTATTCAACAGAGCAAGCCCCATCATCACCCCCCAACTCCGTATGACCATTAACAGCTCCTTCGAGACCGCCATCTTCCCAGGAGCTGGAAGCACGCCGAAGTCAACGCCCTGCTAAAGAAACCCAAAGCGGACCCTGCAGATCTCAGGAACTACTGACCCATCTTCCTCCTCCCCTTCCCGGCAAAGGTCATCGAAAAGATCATCAACGGCCAACTGACTCCTTCCTGGAAGACAACAATACGCTGGACGCCTCTCAATCCGGATTCTGGAAAAACCACAGCACCGAGACCGCCCTCATCGCCGCAACTGACAACATCAGGACCATGCTCGACAAAGGCGAAACTGCGGCCCTCATCCTCCTGGACCTCTTGGCCACCTTCAACACTGTCTGTCACCACGCCCTCTGTACATGCCTCCACGATGCAGGAATCCACCACGAAGCCCTGGACTGGATCACATCCTTCCTCTCCAGCTGAACCCAGAGAGTCTGCCTCCCTCCATTCCTCTCTGAAGCAACCAAGACCATCTGCGGCAAAGGATCCTCGCTCCGCCCAACCCTTTTTAACATCTACATGACACCGCTCGCCAACATCGTCCAATCCCACAACCTCAACATCATCTCCTACGCTGACGACACCCAGCTGATCCTCTCACTCACCAAGGACCCCGCCACCACTAAAACCAACCTCCACGACGGAATAAAGGCCATCACCAACTGGATGGGGAGAAGCCGCCTAAAACTGAACTCAGACAAGACGGAGATCCTCATCTTCGGCTCCAACCGCTCCGCATGGGACGACTCCTGGTGGCCAGCCACCCTTGGAACCGCACCAGCGCCCACCAACCACACAAGCAACCTAGGTTTCATCCTAGACTCATCACTTACCATGACCCAGCAAGTCAACGCCGTCTCATCCTCCTGCTTTAACACATTCCGCATGCTCCGCAAGATCTTGAGATGGATCCCCACTGAAACAAGAAGGATGATCACCCACGCCCTCGTCCGCAGCAGCCTGGACTACGGCAACGCACTCTACGCAGGGACCATGACCAAGCTCCGAAAAAAACTGCAGCGTATACAGAACGCCTCTGTACGCCTCATCCTCGACATCCCACGCCACAACCACATGGCTCCCCGTCAACAAGAGGATCATCTTTAAACTCCTCATCCACGCTCACAAAGCACTCTACAACGCTGGCCCTGCCTACCTCAATGAGCTGCTCACCTTCCACACTCCCAACCGACAACTCCGCTCTGCCAACCTCGCTCTCGCCACCGTCCCTCGCATCCACCGAACTACAGCCGGCGGCAGATCTATCTCCTACCTCGGTGCCAAGACCTGGAACTCCCTCCCCAACCACCTACGACAGACCCAGGACCTGCTGACCTTCAGGAAACACCTCAAGACCTGGCTGTTAGAGCAGTAGCACTTCTCCCTCCACCCCCTCTCAGCGCCTTGAAACCCTAGCGGGTGAGTAGCACACTTTACAAATGATTGATTAATTGATTGATTGATATGGCAGAATATTGAAAAGGGGATTAGCTTTAAATTAATCTGCCCTTTTGAAGTCTGTTGGACCTGGCCCTTTTTTCAGGTTCATCCCCAGACTGTTTGCCACCTTCCTCCTATTTTTACTGACCTCTTGCTGTTGACTCTAGGACTCTGAGCACTTTATCACTGCTGATCGGTGCTAAAGAGCAGGTGCTCTCCCTTCTAAAGTTGGTATGATTGGTTTATACCTAATTGGCACATTTAATTTACCTGTAAATTCCTTGTACAGTGGTATCTCTATACCCAGAGCCTGTAAATAAAATGCTACTAGTGGGCCTGCAGCTCTGCTTGCGCCCCCCCACAGAAGTAGCCTTTCAAACCTGTCTCAGGCCTTCTAGCGCAGGGCCTGAGGGCACAGTTATACCACAGGGACCTGACATCTAAATTTACTTGCCAGGCCCAGAACTCCCCTTTTACTACATGTAAATCACCCCTAAGGTATGCCCTAGCTTTGCTAATGGGCAGGGTGCTAAGTATGTAGAAGGCAGGACATGCGCCTGGTTGTGTGACTTGTCCTGGAAGTGACAAACAGCCTGTTTGGTTTCACACTGCTGTGAGTGCTGCCTCCTCATAGGATTGCATTGGAAATGCCCTGCCTTATGTCTAGGGGCATTGTCTGATTTATGAGGAGTAGCATAGGCATGTATGGTATGGTTATAATGGTAGTGAGAAATGCTGCTTACTGGTGTAGGTGGATTTTTTATTATCATTACAGAAATGCCACTTCTAGAAAGTGAGCATTTCTCTGTGCTTATGACTCTGGTGTTTTGCAGGGACTCACCAGGAACCACCTTGGACTGCTGCTGCTGTGCTGACCTGTGACCTGTGAGTCACTAGGAGGAACTGCCACTGTCCACATCACTTTTGTGCTGGCCTGCTGCTGGGCCCTGCCACCCTGTGCTCCACCGTGGTGTCCCCAGAGGCTGGGTGCAGTGGCCGCTGCAACCTTTGGAATTCCAGTGCTAAAGCACATGATGAGCTCTCTACTTTATTATCCTAAAGCACCTTGAGAGTGCCTTCTTCAAACCGGCCGAAGCATCAGGAGAGCGCTTTCTGTGTTATTGTTTGAGCACCTTGAAAGCGCTTCCTAAACTCTGTTGGACAGGAAAATCGCTGCTGTGACCTTAGCAGTTTGTTGGATGAAGCATGTCTGAAGCATTCTGTGTTAGTTGCCCTGGGGGCACTGGGAACTGAACAGTGGAGGGACTGTGCTCCTGGTGGTGCCCCCGGGGTGAGGCCTGCTGAGGAAGGCACCCCGTGGGACAGGAAGGCATCCACTTTGGTGCCTGTTCACTGCTGCAGCTTGGGCTGACTATGATTGACTTGTGTACCAGTAACTGGGATTATTTTCAAGTATTCCATCAATCACTTTTTTATCTTCTTCTTTTACAATATGATGCTATAAAACACATAAAAAGGGCATATGAAATGTGCTGAATACTCAAAAATATTATACATTTACCATATTTATCATGTCAATGGATTTCACAACTTTAAAATGTTCCTCTTTCAACTTGACGATATTTATGTAGCATCAGAATGCATTTGTTAGATTGACAATAAAATAATCTATAGACTTTGTTAGAAATGGGTTTTCTGGTTGGCTAGGATATACACCGAAGCCAGGCAGAACCCACCCACTCTAGTCAGGGTGAGGGAGTTACAGACCCAAGAAAACCTCTGCTCACCCCCTCGGTAGCTTGGCACAAGCAGTCAGGCTTATCTCAGAGAAATGTGTTAAGTATTTGTACACACACAGTAATACCCCAACAGTTTAAAGAAATGGCTACATTTTATCTGAAGAAGAGAGGACCACAACAACAAAATTCGAACATACACAAGTAAAGGTATCACTTTCTAAAAGTTGAAAAGAGTCTTAATCCATAGGAATCAATGGTTATATCCTTTTAACACACAGTACCTGGGATGCGCCAAAACAATGACGATGAAATCCCAAAGGAGTTGAAGTGTTGGAAAAGCAAGCAATGCGTTGGTTCTTTCCTGGCAAGTGAGGTAATGCGTTGGTTCCTTACTGCAGAGCTGGGTTGATGAGAAAATGACGGCCAGAGATGATGCAAGGAAAGTCCAGACACGCTGTGTTGATAGATCTGCGCTGAAACAGGGATTTTTTTAGCCACGGGACAGGCGCTGCATAGATTTTTCTGTGGCGGTGCACCAACCTGTGGATTTTCTTCTTTAGGTCCCCTGCTTCCACTTCCAATGGCCCAGGAACTGGAGTTGGCACTAGTGGTGGGCAGAACTCACAAAGTTCTACCGAATTCTGCAAAGTTGTCTAAAATCTTTGTGAAATTCCACAGAGTTCCATGTGTGGCAGATTGCCGGCTGCCTGGCCCTAGGAACGGTAAAATATATTACCTGTGCCCTGGAAGCAGCCCTCACACTGAGGTGACATCCCTCAAGCATGTCTCCCGCTGTCTCTCAGAGTCCAGTGTGGTGTTTCCAAGTGCTGAGATGCTGTGCGTTCATCATCCCTTCCTGCCGACAGGTTACTCCTCTTTCTTGTGTCTGTCTCCTGACCCAGGCTCCTCCCTCTGCCCATCTCATGTCTCCTTTCAGTGGGCTGTATTTTTAAGGGGCGCTCTGTTGTGTCAGGTAGGGCAGTTGCTTGGAGAAAGCAGAGCTATCCCGGTATGGGCATTGCAGCCTTGGCCCCCCCACTCTGACTCTCGTAATGCCAGGCCCTGTGCACTACCACCCACTAAGTATAAGCTCACTATTTTCTTTCAATAATTGCAAACTGTTGAAGGGCAGAGGAAGAGGAAGACACAACAACCACAGTGAAAGTATGCAGTTCAGAATAAATGTTTTTAAATTCTCGCTAACTTTTTGTGACAAATTATCACTAAAAAGAAGGGCACGAGCACACATTGTAACTCCTGTGCACCCTTGTGAAAAACTTTCAGTACAGTTGCTTCCATCACAGCACAGATTGAATGCGCTAATGATCTTGTTCTGCCACACAGCTGCACCCAACACCTATGTTGGACAGCCCAATTGAGAAGATGAATCGCTCCCTACAATTACGATTTCCCTTTAACGGGGTAGTAAGGTGGCCACTTGTCCTCAAATTAATTCAGCCCAATGTCCTTTATCAATCTTTACCTTCAAGGTCTCAACACAACAAATCCCACCACCAAACAAATTCTGGGAGTAGTCTTGGAGTTTCAGGGGAGAGGGGTTTCTCTTTATGTGGAAAATGACTTTGGATTGGAAATTTGGCAGTATCTCGGCCAACCTTACAGCACTACTTAGAAAATCAAAGTGCTTATTGGTTGTTAGGGTCTGCACATGGCCTCTCTGGTACCTTTAAAAAAAACTGCCTAGAACTGTCTTACTTACCTGGCGGGAGTTGTGTAAGATCAGACAGCTTATCATTATTTATTACCTAAAGTACATGAGTTGAATTAAAATTTGGTTTTGACGGTGATAACAGCTTATAGTGGCTGTGCCGGTTGTTTTTTTACCAAAATACGTTTCTGGTACCCAGCAGTAATTGAGTCAGTAGAATGCCAATTTCAACTACGGTGCTGTAGTATCCTGAGCATTCTAGTTCCCTGTATATTGTTTGAGCTGGTGTCTGGCGGAAAGCTGAGAGTGAATAATAGGATGCATATTGTGCTTTTGGTCAGAGGCACCATTCTAATGTGGTCACTGCAGTAGCTACATTATGTTAAGGTGACAAACGTGCTGAGTCCTTCTTCTGTTTTACTATTTAAAATACCCAATAGTGCTCAATAAATGATGCAATGTATATGTAATTGAGCAAAGCCCGGATTTCCAAACTCTGATTCATCTAACTCAACCCAAAAAGACTCGCAGTTGTAGCATGCTGCATCATTAATATTGCAAGAACTAGCTACCTAAAAGTCTAAAACCATTTGCTTTCACACAAAACTAGGGGTGGGTGAGTGGCACACCAGTGAACTCTGCTCCACCACTGGACTGCAGAGTTCTTTGCCGAACTCCGTGCTCCGCTTGGAGCGTGGAGTGCCAAAGACTCTGTAAACTCTGCCAGCAAAGCAGAGCTCACCGCCCACCCCTAGTTTGCAACACTTGGCAAATCAGGACTCCCAGCAGAAGAGGCCAGGCACTGACCGATGAAGTCTTTGATGTCCCTGAAACTTCTAACAGGAGGCAAGCATAGTTCAAGTCTTTGGAGAACCTTGCGAAGTAGGATGTAGAAAGCAAAGTCCAGTCCTTTTACTCTCAGGGCAAAAGCAGAAAATGGCAGGCCAGATAACAAAGCAACAGGCAGAGTATAGCATCTAGCTCTTCTTCCTGGCAGAATTTCCTCTGTCCAGAAGTGTTCTGAAGTTGTGGTCTCAGAAGTCCAGTACTTATACTCATTTCTGCTTTTGAAGTAGGCAAACCTCAAAGGAAAGACCCCACCTTTCCTGTCCTTGCCCCAGACACACTGCTGGGGATAGGAGACTGCTTTGTTTAAGGACAGACACAGCCCTATTCAGATGCAACTGTTGGCTCCTCCCACCACTCTAGCCCAGGAAGACCTATCAGGATATGCAGGGCACACCTCAGCTCCCTGTGTGTGACTGTCTAGAGTGAATTCACAAACAGCCCAACCGTCATCATGACCCATTCATGTATTCCACAGTGAGGTTAAGCAAGAAAAGTGACATTTTTAAACCTACAATATAAATAACAACTTTACAACAGATGTATTTTAAAACTGTGAGTTCATAGACCCTAAACTCCACATCTCTATCTGCTCCCAAAGGGAAATTACACTTAAAAGGCAATCCCCACGTTACCCTACGGGAGAAATAGGCCTTGCAATGGTGAAAAACGAATTTAGCAGTAGTTCACTATCAGGACATGTAAAGCACACCAGTACATGTCCTTTGTTTTAAATACACTGCGCCCTGCCCACAGGGCTGCCTTGGGCCTACCTTAAGAGGTGACTTACATGTAGTAAAACAGGAAGGTTTTGGCCTGGCAAGTGGGTGCACTTGCCTGGTCGAGATGGCAGTTAAAACTGCATACAAAGACAGTGTTAGTGACATGTCTGAGACATATTTACACTGCTAGTCGTGTGGGTGGCACAATCAGTGCTGCAGGCCCACTAGTAGCATTTGATTTACATGCCCTGGGCACACACAGTACTTTACTAGGGACTTACTAGTAAATCAAATATGCCAATCATGGGTAAACCAATTAGCAATACAATTTAGACAGGAAGCACTTGTACTTTAGCACTGGTCAGCAGTGGTAAAGTGCCCAGATCATAAAGCAAGCAAAAACTAAATTCAGCTCAGGATCAAAAATAGGAGGTATGAAGTCAAAAAGACAGGGGGAACCCTGAAGATAGGGGAGTTTCTAACACCCTATAAATTAATCACACAGTTGTCGAATTCAAGCCCATTCATAAAAAACTGAAAGCACACCTATATACCGGTCCTACTGAATCCTTAATACACCACCTATTACTCAACCAGGTAGAAGCAATTAAAAGACCCACATAGTGGCTGTCTTGAAACCCTCACTCAACCATGAACAAGGGGTATCTTGTGCATAACACAATGGCTGTCTTTCAGCCCTCACTACAGCATTAGGCAAAGATGATTTTCAACCCTCATTATAGAAATTCGCAATGTATGTCTTACCACCCTCATCCAATCAGTGGCAACAAAGAACCTTAGGAATTTAGCAATGGGTCTCTTTCAACCGACCTGATCCCAAAATAACACTTCAATAGAAACCATCCAGCCTGAGCTGTCAATCCAGGTCCTCTCTGAACCTGAACACAAGCAACCACAGACTGGTTTCAGCCCGTTTGGCACACTTCAGTCAGGTGCATCTTGGATCCAGTGGCACAGAGTGCATGGGACCCACGTCTGCTCATACCTGTCACACTTACGGCATCACAAGAAAGCCTGAAAAAAACGAATCAATGGAATGATTGAAATTATCATATTGATAAATAGTATGCATTGCTCTCATAATGACATCAGCAGACTGTCTAAGTAGCAAACGATTTGGAAAGGTTTTGAATGAATATATTTAATTAATTATTATATTACTACATTTTTAGTTCATTTTTACCATAAAACAAAACAGATTTAAACAACGTGTAGTTTAAAAGCACCCTCTCTAGTGCAAGACAATATCAAAATAAAGTGTTTTATTTTGCTTGTAATAAAGTTAGTCCAAATAGAAAATTCTTGACAGCCTGGACTTTTCTAGTGTATTCATTTCAGAACTTGTGTTCCCAAGCTAGACCAAAGGAAAGATACATGTTCCTATACCCAGCATTAAAATGCATAAGATCTTTTTTTGGTTGCTTTTGAACTTGAGTGCAGGTAAAAGTGTAACTTGCACATGTGTAACGCGTTCATAATCGCATAGATGAGTTGCTCACCAAAAGTTTGGCTGTGCTAGTGTGACTTACGCAGGGTGTGTGCAAGATAACTGAAGCACAAACAAAATGTGAGGAGGCCCTGGAAAATGGGCAGATGAGGTGAAGCGGCCAATTCACTCAAAATTAGTGTTTTCCACACTGTGAGTCCCGAACCACTGGTGGCTTGTGAGACTATTTTTGGTGGGTTGCCAAAGTTCAAGCAATAAATAAATGTGCCATTAAATTCTGTATTTATCTTGTCGCTTTGCTTGAAAGACAAAGGTTGTGTGTCAGGCTTTGTCTTCCAAAAGATTCTGGCTTTTTTAACATGGTGATTGCCATCTGCGTACTCCTTTCACTTTACAGTCAGAAAAAGAAAAGTAAAGAGAATTATGTGCCGGAATACAGGTGTGTGAAAGGAATGACTGTAGGATGTCATTTATTGTAACACACAACGGAATGCAAATAGCTGCAAATGAACTGTACACATTGTGCAGTTAGGAAAACAAAAATGAAGTCAATTTTTTGTGATTTTGAAGTGTAATGGAAACAAAGATTTTAATAAGAATTAGTAGGATCAAAACAAATCAAACCTCTTTACTTGGCGGTGCACCATTGATAAATATTCATTGAAACCTGATTTTGTCTTTAATTGATAATGTATTACCACCAGTGCTTTAGTTACCTAGAATAATCACCCACCTTATGTTCATTAAAGCTAGGTGGGTCGCAAACGTTTGTCATTGTAAAAAGAGGGGCATGATTCTGAAAAGTTTGGGAACCACTGCTCCTGATGCAATATTTGAAGCACACAAAAGTGGCCAAGGATTAGCAGTGCAAATAAGTTCACAAAGAACAAATGAAACATACCCATTTGCTCATTCACTAATACGTTTGCTGCAGTTCACCTCACCTAAAGCTGCTTGTCTAAGGACGAAGAATTGGTAGAGGAAAAAAATTATAAAATGCATATTAGTTTCATGATTTTTGGAATGGGCACCTGTTTACGAAGAACATCTATTTATTGCAGGAAAATTACATAATGTTCTGCAGTGCAAGTCCTGTTTTTTGAGCTGAAAAAAAACCTATTATGAATATTGGTATAACATACAACATGCAGGGGGCGTGGCCAACTGACGAGCAAGATGGGTACTTGCTAAAACCGCTCCCGTCCTTTACCAACCTCATCCCCTGTAATTCGGTTCTGATCTGTTTCTCCTGGCCTTTGGGGTCAGAGGCTGCCGAGGTCCCAAAAAAGCCTTTCATGGTGTCCAACTGTGAGTAATTGCCCCCTCATGAGGTCAGGTCTGGTACAGCATTGGCAGCCACGGCCTTGTGTCAGGCACCAGCAGCGGAAGTGTAGCGCCGAGTGCAACTGCACAGCCGAGGCCTCTGCCAGCACACAAAACTGTCCGTGAGCGCCCCCTTAAGTGGCTGAGTAGAGGACAACTCTTTGCATCACCAGGGGTGTAGGAGACAATACATGTCTGGGGGGGACAGCCTTGGGGACTTTTAAATCGACCCTATACAAATGGCATGTTGTTTGCGAACTGCAGGCTCCGATAAATGTACACAATCATATATATTGGAAGTGAAATTGGGAGAAAGGAAGGCATGTTGTCACAGTCTGAAAGTATCTTTTATTGTTATTGTTAGAAATGGGGTCTTTGGTTGGCAGTCAGGTTACCCCCTGTCCAGGCAAGGACCCTAACTCCAGTCAGGGTAAAAGAGAATCACCCTCAGCTAACCCCCGCTCACCCCTTTGTTAGTTTGGCACGAGCAACAGACAACTTCAAAGTGCTAGGTGTAAAGTATTTGTACCAACACACACAGTAATTCAATGAAAACGCTACAAAATGACACAACACAGGTTTAGAAAACTAGAAAATATTTATCTAAACAAAACAAGACCAAAACGACAAAAATCCACAAGATGCAAGTCAAGTTATCAATTAAAAAGCTAAAAGAGTCTTCATGTAGTTTTAAACACAATGCTAACCCTATTAGCATGAAAATGTATCTGGGTGCGTCAAAAATAACCCAGCACAGGTGAGTGTGCATCAAAAAGGGCTTAAGATGCGTCAATATGACTCACGAGCGAGACCTTGCATCGTTTCTCCTTTCGTTGAGTCGGCGTGCATCATTTCTTCTCTCCGCAGGAGAGCGATGCGTCAATTCGAACCGCACTCTAGGGTCCGGGCAGGCCTTGCATCATTTTGCAAGCCCACCAATGTTTTGCGCCAGAAATCCAGCTGCACAATGATCTGAAAACCACGCAGTGTGGGTTGCGATCTCACCAGCCTCCACCAGCGATGCTGCACATCGTTTCTCCAGCCGCAGGCGTCAATCTTCCAGTCGCGTTGCAGGCGAGCGTAAATTTTTAGCCACGAAGCCAGCGGCAAGTTGATTTTTCAGCCGCAGATCGGAGTCACGTTGATCTTTTCCCCGCACAGTGGTCGGTGCGTGGATTTCTCACTCTTGGACGGCCAGCTTCTCCTTTCAGGGTCCCAGGAACTGGATGGGCACCACTTGGCAGAGTAGAAGTCTCAGCAGAGGCTCCAGGTGCTGGCAGAGAGAAGTCTTTGCTGTCCCTGAGATTTCAAACAACAGGAGGCAAGCTCTAAATCAAGCTCTTGGAGAGTTCTTCACAAGAAGGAAGGCAACACAAAGTCCAGTCTTTTCCTCTTGCACAGGCAGAAGCAGCACCTGCAGGATAGCTCCTCAAAGCACAGTTACAGGCAGGGCAGCTCTTCTTCCTCAGCTCTTCAGCTCTTCTCCAGGCAGACGTTCCTCTTGGTTTTCAGAAGTGTTCTAAAGTCTGTGGTTTTGGGTGCCCTTTTTATACCCATTTTTCCCTTTGAAGTAGGCTTACTTCAAAGCAAAGTCCCACTTGTTTGTGAAATCCTCCCCTCCCTCCTAGCGCAGATGGCTCATCAGGAAATGCAGACTACACCCCAGCTCCCTTTGTGTCACTGTCTAGTGAGAGGTGCAACCAGATCAACTGTCAAACTGACCCACACAGGGAATCCACAAACAGGCAGAGTCACAGAAATCGTTTAAGCAAGAAAATGCTCACTTTCTAAAAGTGGCATTTTCAAACACACAGGGTGGATGACCACGGAAGCACCGCCAACAGGCAGAAAAGGGATCCGGCGGTTTCCCACCGGATTTCCCCTGTCTGGGCTGAATCTATGGAGATTCCGACCCCCTTCCCGCCACCCTGTTTCTGGCGGTTTTTACTGCCAGGAACAGGATGGCGGGAACGGGTGTCGTGGGACCCCCCTAACAGGGCCCCAGCATGATTTTCACTGTCTGCTTAGCAGACAGTGAAAATCACGACGGGTGCAACTGCACCCGTCGCACACCTGCAACGCCGCAGGCTCCATTCGGAGCCGGCTTCTATGTTGCAGGGCCTTTCCCGCTGGGCCGGCGGGCGCTCCTTTGGCGAGCGCCCGCCGGCCCAGCGGGAAAGCCAGAATGGAGCGGCCAAATGGCGGTGACCGCATGGTGGGCGGCTACTGCCGCCTGCCGCGGTCAGAATGACCGCCACAATCTTAAAATCAACTTTACTAAAAGATGTATTTTTAAATTGTGAGCCCAGGGACCCCAAACTCCACATGTCCATCCACTCCCAAAGAGAATCTACACTTTAATCATATTTAAAGGTAGCCCCCATGTTAACCTATGAGAGGGACAGGCCTTGCAACAGTGAAAAACAAATTTAGCAGTATTTCACTGTCAGGACATATAAAACACATTACTATAGGTGGTCATTACAACCCTGGCGGTCGGTGTTAAAGCGGCGGTAAGACCGTCAACAGGCCGGCGGTAAAAATTTTGCAATTATGACCGTGGCAGAAACCGCCAACAAAGACAGCCACTTTACCACTCCAACCGCCACTGCGGTACAAACAAACAGCGCGGCGGTCACCGCCAACAGAAAGGCGGGAGACAATGTACCGCCCACACTATTATGACAGGCCAATCCGTCACCTTTTCTGGGGCGGATTCACTGTGGATAAAAACACGGCAGAAACAGGAATCCCGAAGGGAAAACGCTCACCTCTACACACCCCAGGATGAACAAGGACGCCATGGACCCGGAACTCCAAATCCTCCCTGCAATAGTCTTCCTGCTCCTCTACCAGGAGCACGAACGCCGGCGGCGAAGACCACGGTGAGTACTGCACCTATGACACAGGGGAGGGGGGAGGCAAAAAACAGGGACACACACACGCAACACCCCCACCCCCACCCTCACCCATCTACAACACACACACTAATGCATATCAATACATCACAGTTCCACCTCCTAAACCCCCCGGAAGAATGCAAAGACAATAGAAAATGAGTGTAACCATTGTAATATATTAAAAGCAAGTAGGCAGAAATATATATAAACACCATGTACATAATATATACCAAGCATAGTAGTCCAGGTAGTGCTCTAAGAAAGTCCGTGGAACACTGGGACCACACGGTATGGGCGAGGCCCACACAAGATCCCCAACCATGACGGAGAGAACACTGCAGGGGCATCAGAGAGCAACTAAACAGTCACCTCAGGGGGAGGGAAAGGGGGGGCACCTCAGCCGCTTGAGTGCACGATGCCAAATCCACGAAGGGGCCACATGCCCACTGTTCAATCCTGGGGAGTGCAAAGCCACAGTCTCTCAAGTCTCTACAGTGGGTGGGTTGTCCACTGTTCAATCCTGGGGAGTGCAAAGCCACAGTTTCTCAAGTCTCTACAGTGGGTGGGTTGCCCACTGTTCAATCCTGGGGAGTGCAAAGCCACAGTCTCTCAAGTCTCTACAGTGGGTGGTTTGCCCACTGTGCAATCCTGGGGAGTGCAAACCCACAATCTCTCAAGTCTCTACACTGGGTGGTTTGCCCACTGCTTTATCCTGGGGAGTGCAAAGCCACAGTCTCCCAAGTCTCTACAGTGGGTGGTTTGCCCACTGCCATATCCTGAGGAGTGCAAAGCCACAGTCTCACAAGTGGATGACAGTCTCCACTGGGACTGGAGGGGGCATGGTGCCCAGAGTGCTTCATCCTGCCAAGGATTGGGGGTAGTGGATGCTTTTCTCCACTGGTTTTGGAGGGGGCATGGTGCCCAGAGTGCTTCATCCTGCCAAGTATTGGGGTAGTGGATGCTTTTCTCCACTGGTTCTGGAGGGGGCTTGGTGCCCAGAGTGCTTCATCCTGCAAAGGATTGGGGTAGTAGATGCTTTTCTCCACTGGTTCTGGAGGGGGCTTGGTGCCCAGAGTGCATCATTCACCCTGTGACGGACTCAGTTGCGTCAGTGCCCTTGCTGCTCATGGGCCAGCGGGGCTTGAGATGGCGGTGCCCTGTTCAGGGGTGCCTTGTGCAGCGGTGCTTGAGATGGCGGTGCCCTGTGCAGCGGTGCTTGAGATGGCGGTGCTCTGTTCAGCGGTGCTTGAGATGGCTGTGCCCTGTGCAGCGGTGCTTGAGATGGCGGTGCCCTGTTCAGCGGTGCTTGAGATGGCGGTCTCCATTGCAGGGTCTCAGCTGGTGGTGGTCCTTCAAGGCCCAGCGGGGCTTTTGCTGGCCGTCCTTCATGGCCCAGCGGGGCTTTTGCTGGCGGTCCTTCATGGCCAAGCGGAGCTAGTGCTGGCGGTCCTTCATGGCCCAGCGGGGCTTTTGCTGGCGGTCCTTCATGGCCCAGCGGGGCTTTTGCTGGGGGTCCTTCATGGCCCAGCGGGGCTTTTGCTGGGGGTCCTTCATGGCCCAGCGGGGCTAGTGCTGGCGGTCCTTCATGGCCCAGTGGGGCTTTTGCTGGCGCTCCTTCATGGCCCAGCTGGGCTTTTTCTGGTGATACTTCAAGGCCCAGCGGGGCTAGTGCTGGTGGGGGCCTCCTGGGCAGCTGGGCTGGTGCTGGCGGTGGCCTCCTGGGCAGCTGGGCTGGTGCTGGTGGTGGACTCCTGGGCAGCTGGGCTGGTGCTGGCGGGGGCCTCCTGGGCATCTGGGCTGGTGCTGGGGCTGGCCTCCTTGGTAGCTGGGCTAGTGCTGGTGGTGGCCTCCTGGGCAGGTTGGCTGGTGCTGGCGGTGGCCTCCTGGGCAGCTGGCCTGGTGCTGGCGGTGACCTCCTGGGCAGCTGGGCTAGTGCTGGCGGTCCTGTCCTGGGCAGCTGGGATTGTGCTGGAGGTGGGATCCTGGGCATCGGGGAAGATGGCGGTCTTCTCCGCCGTGCTGCTCTTCCCAGACTTGCCGGGTTTCTTGTGGCCCTTCCCCACCTTGGAAGGTGTCACAGTGACTCCACACTCCCACCGGGACCCCTGGGAGCAGCTTTGGTGGCTGGAGTCTTCCCCCTCTCCCGCCGGGCACTGGCCAACTTCTGATGCTTCACAGGTGGGGGACTGTCTGTGCTCTGGCTCCGTGCCACACTGGGTGCCCTGGTGGCCGGTGCACTCCAGATTCCGGTGACTACAGGCACCACTGGTCCCGGAGATGTTGTGGCTGAGGTGCTAGTTCAGGACCTATGAGACGGACGGGGTGGGGGAGGTGTGGGAAAGAGGTCAAGGTTGGACAGGAAAAGTTTTTGGGACACACTGGGACGGGTAGCTGGAGGGGGTTTGGGAGTGAAGGAAGAGGTGGTGGTTGTAGGAGGTGTACGTTTGGTGACTGGGTGAAGGTGCATGCACTGGAGGCTGTCGTAAGGTGGATGGCTGTTGGGTGGGTGTGTGCCTGAGTTTGTGTATCTTGCGAGGGGGCGTCACAGACACACTGGGAGAGGACACAGGGGACGTGTGAATGGTAGTGGGGGTGGTGACTGCACGTGAGCGGGGTGTGGTGGTGGGTGTGCTGGAGAGGACGTAGTGGCTGTAGAGGTAGTGCATGCAGGTGTGAGTGTAGATGAGACTGGGAGGGAGGAGGGAGACGAGGAGGGGGATGCATGTTGGTCTGCAGGTGTGCTTGGGATAGGCTGAGGTACAGGGGATTGGTTCTGGGTGGAGGAAGTTGGAGGGGGAGGCTAGAGACGGGGAAAATGGCTGCCATCAGTGCTGAGGCCAGAGTCTGAAAAGCTCGCTGAAGGGCCGCCTGACCAGAATGAATGCCCTCCAGGAATGCATTGGTTTGTTGCAACTGCCTCTCTACACCCTGGATGGGATTTAAAATGGTAGACTGCCCAACAGTGAGGGACCTGAGGAGGTCAATGGCCTACTCACTGAGGGCAGCAGGGGTGACTGGGGCAGGGCCTGAGGTGCCTGGGGCGAAGGTGATGCCCACCCTCCTGGGTGATCGGGCACGGGGCAAAGGCTGAGGGGCTGCTGGGAGGGAGGTGCTGGTGGGGGGGGGTGGCAGCTGTACCTATAGATGCGGGGGGCACAGATGTTGCCGCCACCACAAGGGAGCTCCCATCAGAGGACGAGTCCGTGTCGCTGGTGTCAGCTCCTGTCCCCGCCGTGGAGCTCCCCTCGCCCTCCGTCCTACTGGTGAACTCTGAGTCCAAAGTCTCGCCCTCCAGGCCCATGTGGGATGCAGCTCACTCGTGCTCTGGTGCCACTGCTCCTCCATCTGATGATACTAATGCACACAAGAACAGGGAGACCACAAAAAGGGGGGGAAGACAGAAGAAAGACATGTTCAGTGCATGCATTACCGCTACAGTTGGCAGACACGACAGACACAGAAGCACCCTGCACTATGCCGCGCTCTTGGGCTCCACTGTGCAATTCCTGGGAAATGGCCTACAAGGCTATGGACGACATCTGCACACATAGATGACACAGGGGCATGAATAGCTGTACTTGGCAGTCTACAGAAGTGGGGTGGGGTGCCACATGGCCTGCCTTACGGAGGGGCCTTGCCTACGGAACTCGCCCTGGCCTAGGGAAACCCACAGCCCACCTCCCCCACCCAGACACCTCCACTGCATGCAAAGTCACCAGAATGAGAGTAAACTCACCCCCTTGTGGCTGCTGTGATGCCCTCAAGCGCCCATCCAACTCTGGGTGGGCCACCGCCAGGATCCTGAACATCAGAGGGGTCATGGTGCGACTGGCACCCCTCCCACGTTGGGAGGCCATCCCCAGCTGAGCCTCCGCCGTCTTCTTGCTCCAGCGGCGAATGTCCTCCCATCTTTTCCGGCTCCGTCTGTGGTAGACCCCCAGGGTCCGGACATCCTTGGCGATGGCACGCCAAGTATCTTTTTTCTGGTGGGCGCTGACCTACATGAAATGTACAGGGGAAAAAGAGAAGTTCTTACCAGCTGCACCGTCAAAGTGATTGGCCCCCATCCCTACCCTTGCCATGTGGCACACATTCACCGTCTTTCATGCACGCAGCACTCTCCCCCCTTCCTTCTTACATCCAGCCCTCTCCACACAGGCATAGCCCATACAACATGCTCCCTGTGTACTTACCTGTTTGTCTGGAGGACCGTAGAGTAGCTTGTACTGGGGGAGGACCCCATCCACGAGCTTCTCCAACTCCTCTGATGTGAAGGTAGGGGCCCTTTCCCCAGACACTCGAGCCATTGTCTCTTCCAGACCGAGGTCACAGCAGCACTTGCAGTGTAGGTCCTCCCTGTCGAAGATCAGGTATTGAGTGATTGAACAGATAGAAAATGGCGGTCACTTCCGCGGCGGAGCGTACCGTCACCGCCGGCGTACATCGTCATTGGCTCCTGGGACCCATAGGGTACAATATTAACCAATGCAGCATTGAGCTGCGGTCTTCGACCGCCTACCGCGACGGTGTAGAACGCTAGCGCAGATACCTCACATCCCATTGTCCCACTTTACAGGTCAGGCAGCCGCCATTTCAGGGGACCACATGGATTCATTTCCAACTGCGTCACACATACCTAGGCATAGACTCAACACACATACAGGCCACCTTTTGTGTATGATTTGTGTTCTGGGTAAACTGTGGGTACGTACCTCTGAGTTGTTTGACTCTGTGCTCGCTGTTGTCCTTCATAGGCACCGTCCGCTGGGACATGTGAGGAGATGGCGGCATCCTCCGGTGTCCCGACCGTTGGTGGACCTGTCGACAATGGAGGAGCGACATGTGATTATCACATACAGGCTTGACCGTGCCAAAATCCAGGAACTGTGTACCCAGTTGGAGCCAGACTTGTTGTCAGCAATCCGCCATCCCACAGGAATGCCCCCTCAAGTGTAGGTGCTGTCAGGGCTCCATTTCCTTGTAAGTGGGTCATTTCAAACAACAGTGGCCATAGCATCTGGGATGTCCCAGCCTATGTTTTCCAACGTATTGTCCAGAGTGTTGTCTGCCCTTCTGAAACACATGCGGAGCTACATCGTTTTCCCTCAGGTGGAGGATTTGCCTACAGTGAAAGGTGATTTCTATGCCCTGGGACACATCCCCAACATCATAGGTGCCACTGATGGGACCCATGTGGCTTTGATTCCCCCCCCCCCACAGGAGTGAACAGGTGTACAGAAACCGGAAGAGTTATCATTCTATGTATGTACAGATGGTATGTTTGGCAGACCAGTACATCTCCCATGTGAATGCCAAGTTCCCTGGCTCAGTGCATGACGCCTACATCCTGCGGAATAGCAGCATCCCTTATGTGATGGGTCAACTCCAGAGGCACGTGTGTGGCTATTAGGTGAGCACCTGGAAGCTAGTCAGTGGGAATGGTTGTCTGGGTCTGAGGATATCCCTCCATGTTAGTGCGTGTCTAACAGTTGTCCCTCACCATTTGCAGGTGACTCTGGTTACCCCAACCTGTCATGGCTACTGACCCCAGTGAGGAATCCCAGGACAAGGGCAGAGGAACGCTACAATGAGGCCCATGGGTGAACTAGGAGGGTGATCGAGCGGACCTTCGGCCTCATGAAGGCCAGGTTCAGGTGCCTCCATAAGACAGGTGGATCCCTATTCTACTCACCAAAGAAGGTGTGCCAGATCATCGTGGCCTGCTGTATGCTTCACAACTTGGCTTTGCGACGGCAGGTGCCTTTTCTGCAGGAGGATGATCCAGATGGCAGTGTTGTTGCAGCTGTGGAGCCTGTGGACAGTGAAAACGAGGAAGCAGAGGAAGAAGTCATGAACAAAAGGGACTCAGTGATCCAGCAATATTTCCAGTGAGACACAGGTAAGAGTACAGACCTGCCTACTACATGTACTTGAACACTACTACCTCTCTACTGTCTGTCGTTTTCTCCCAGTGTATGGTCATTGAGTTGTCACTTTCCCTTACAATTTCACAGATGTGGGTCCTACTGTGCGACATCTGCTTAGATTCCTTATGGACTAGAGCTGTGTGACATAGGTATGTTGACATTATAATTGAAAGAGCATTTTGTCACTGCAATTGATAATACACTATTTCGAAATCACAGACAGACTCAAGATTGTTTTGTGCTTTAAGTGTGTTTATTTTAGTGCTCAATATTGGAAGGGGTAGTGAAAGGGTGAGGGGTGATGGCGGAGGAATATCCATGGCAGAGTCCAGTCTATTAGTCTCACAGGTGCATTGCCCAAATGGGCATAAGAATTGGAGCTGGGGCAGTTTAAGGATAGACAGGGTGACAAAGTGGGACAGTAGGATGACAATCAGGGTGGTCTCATTTCTTGGCGGGGGTGTTGGCATCGTGCTCTGTCTTTGTCCTGTATCTCAGGGACCCTTTGCGGGGTGGTTCTCCCTCTGCAGGGGGTGGGGTGCTGGTGTGGTGGTCCTGTGGCGGGGCGTCCTGTCCACAAGCGCCGGCGGAGGTCGTGGGCAGTTCATCGTCCATTCTAGTGTCAGGGGCCCCTTGTAGTGCCACAGTGTCCCTCCTGGTGTTGAGTACTTCCTTCAGCACCCCTACGATGGTGTCCAGGGTGGAGCTGATAGTTCTGAGTTCCTCCCTGAAGCCCAAATACTGTTCCTCCTGCAGGCGCTGGGTCTCTTGAAACTTGGCCAGTACCGTTGCCATCGTCTACTGGGAGTGGTGGTAGGCTCCCATGATGGAGGAGAGGGCCTTGTGGAGAGTGGGTTCCCTTGGCCTGTCCTCCCCCTGTTGCACAGCAGCCCTCCCAGGTCCCCTGTGTTCCTGGGCCTCCGTCCCCTGGACCGTGTGCCCACTACCACTGCCCCCAGGTCCCTGTTGTTGTTGGGGTGGTGGGTTATCCTGCGTTCCCTGTAGTGGTGGACACACAGCTGATTGACTTGTCCTGGGAACGGAGGTATGGGCCCGCTGGGTGGGTGCTGTGCTGGTGTTTCCAGAAGGGGGAAGGTCTGTGGTGGCCTGTGCCAGTGTGAGGGGAACCGACTGTCCCGAGGTCCCCGATGGGCCGGGCCGGACATCTAGATCCAGTTTGACAAAGCTGCTGTCATCACTGTGGGCCTCTTCTGTTGGTGGTGTGGACATGTGTGGACCCTCCTGTCCGGTGACGTTGGGTAGGGGTCCTGCAGGGGTATAAAAGGATGGTTATTACATCTGTGTGTGTCATGGTGTTCAATGGGTGGGTGACCGTGTACCCCAGTGCTTGCATTCCTGTGTGGGACCTTGTGTGATAATGGTTTAGGGGGTTGTATGGGTATGTGCAGTGGGCATGCTTTAATGATGGGTGTCCATGCTTTGTTGTTGCATGCAGGGATTGGTATTGGGATGGGTGGTTTGTGATGTTGGGACATATGTGAGGAGTTGGGGTGCTGGGAGTGAGGGTGGGGGTATGTGATAGCATGCAGGTAGGGTGGGGGATGTTATAATTAAGATTTGTCTTACCAGAGTCCATTCCTCCAGCTACTCCTGCGAGGCCCTCAGGATGCAGAATCACCAAGACCTGCTCCTCCCATGTTGTTAGTTGTCGGGGAGGAGGTGGGGGTCCGCCGCCAGTCCACTGAACCGCCTGGTGGTGTCTTGAGACCACGGAACGCACCTTCCCCCGTAGGTCGTTCCACATCTTCCTGATGTCCTCCCGATTTCTTGGGTGCTGTCCCACTGCGTTGACCCTGTCCACTATACTTCGCCATAGCTCCATCTTCCTTGCAATTGAGGTGTGCTGCACCTTTTCTCCAAATAGCTGTGGCTCTACCCGGACGATTTCCTCCACCATGACCCTGAGCTACTCCTCCGAGAACCTGGGGTGTCTTTGCCGTGCCATGGGGTGGTGTAGGTGATGTGTGTGGTGATAAGTGTGCTGATATGTAGTGGGGTGTTGTGTGAGGTGCGTGGAAATTCTGTGGGTGATGGTGTTGTGTGCCTGTGGATGCTGTTGTTCTTGCTGGTGGTGTCTCTCTCTGGACTTCGTTCGGGATTTGTGGTCTTGGGGGTTTGTGGGTGATGTGGGTGTGTGTTTTATATTGTAATGGGTGTGTGGGAGTGGTGTGTGTATGTGTATCAGGTGTGTGTATTTCGAATTGTCCAATGTGGTAGTGTTTTGTAAGAGTGTGTGTATTTTGAGTGCGGCGTTGGTACCGCCAATGGAATACCGCGGTTGAAAGACCGCTGCGTGGATTCGTGTGTCGTGATAGTGTGGGCGTATTTCTGTTGGCGTGACGGTGGAGGTTTCGTTTTCACCAGTTTATCACTGACCTTTGGTGTGGCGGACTTGTGTGGGTGTCTGAATTTTGGCGGATTCCGAAATGCGGGTCATAATAGCTGTGGCAGAATTCCGTGGCCGCGGCGGTGTGTTGACGATCTTCTGCACGGCGTTAAGCGGCCTTTGCCGCCAATGTTGTAATGACCGCCTATATGTCCTAACTTACCCCCACACTGCACCCTGCCCTTGGGACTACCTATGGCCTACCTTTGAGGTATCTTACTTGTAAGAAAAGGGAAGGTTTAGGACTGGCAAGTGGGTACACTTGCCAAGTCGAATTTGCAGTTAAAAACTGCACACACAGACACTGCAGTGGCAGGTCTGAGACATGATTACAGAGATACTTATGTGGGTGGCATCCCTAGTGCGCTTTACTAGGGACTTACTAGTAAATCAATCATGAATAACCCAATTACATACACATTTTGTATAGGAGCACTTGCACTTTAGCACTGGTTAGCAGTGGTAAAGTGCCCAGAGTAACAAAAACAGCAAAATAGAGTCAGGCCCACATCAACAACCTGGGAAACAGAGGCAAAAAGTTAAGGCAGACCACACCAAGGATGAAAAGTCTAACAATTATTTACATTCACAAAGTAACTAGCTCAAATGTGAAAATAACATGTTGAATAACCTTGCAGCTTGGTGAACCAAGCAAATAAAGGTAGGAGAGTAAAAAGGAAGAACATACCCTTTGTACCCCACACCCATCATGCTCCTCACTTCATGCCAATTGGAACCGCACTGGAGATATTTAAAAAGCAACTAGGTACAACAGTTGTAAGCTGCTCAGAAACCATAGTTCTAATACTTCTACTCCTATGTGTGATCTTGGGGAGCTCAGCTCCACATCAGTCATAACTGGAAGCATTTCAACTGAAGAAGCTCAGGCTATATAAACATGGGATTCTTTAACGCCTGTATAAACTGCAGTCACTAATTTCTTTAGAAACGGCTATTTGTGATGCACCAAGTCACTGAGTATAAAGAAAATACATTCAATGATTATAAACAAAAGACATCAGAAAATGATTATGATAAGGTTATTACAGTCAAGTTCTGACATCACAGTGCCTTCTGCCAGAGCTAGCAGCCAAGGTGAAAGGCAGATCAGGTCACAGAGCATAATTAATGCAGCTGTTTAAAGCAACAAATGGAATGTTGCTTTTCTTTCTTCTGCTCTATTTTAATAGTTTGCAATGACAGAAGCTATGCACTAAGGTTTTAAGTGATTTGTAGGTAGGTTGGTGGTGTGACCATGTACTATATGGGGTAAAATACCCCCTGCATACATAATGATATTTGAAGTCACCTTGAAGTTCATACCTTCTAAACAAGCATTGGCAAAGCCAATAGGTCTTGCCTATGCAAGATCTATTGCCTATGCCAATGTGTTTTAGCCATGTTGCACACTAGTAAGGCTACTATTCAACCTGGCTAAAAGTTAATGGTGTAAAGGAGAATGATGTGTCATCGACTGGTGTGGCGTAGTGTCATGGTGTAAGTAGAGTGTCCTAGAATGGAGTTGTAAACTAGCTCTAAAGGAACAGGGGTCTCTTGAGTAAAATGCAACACCACTCCAATAAACAATGATATTAAAGTAGTATCCAAATGGAAGGTTTCATGCATTTATTCAATCAAAATATAAAAGATCAAATGTAGTGGGAAAACATCAACAGGGTAAATCAAGAAAGACTTTGGTGTCTGGGCATTACACAAGTTATCTGGATGACTCAGTTTCACCAATTACAAGACAAATGCAAAAAGTAACCTATATAGCACAGTGGTTAGCATTCACAATAATGATTTATAAGCTTTCATACACATTCATATACATGAATGACTCAAACGGTGAATCAAGAAGTCATTAGCTCATAATACCTATGCTTATGCCAACTTATATACAATATCACAAATTCAAGTAAAGGTACTTTAGCCAACGACGTTTTGATCCCCTAGACAAGTATCAGGATCATCCTCACCCTTAGTTAAGCTAGAGATAAAAGGGTTACAGGGTGCTTGTAACCAAAAAGCCAAGATAAATCTGACTCATGGCTCACATGAGTGAGAAGGCAATCAATGGAGATCTGAATCTCTAATCAAGGGCCAATGCTATAAAGTAGTAGTAGAGTGGATTAGTGTCAGAGTGTAGTAGAGTGTCGTAGAGTGTCGTAGAGTGAAAAGGCATAAAGAAGAGTGAAGTAGCATAGAGTGAAGTAAAGTAACGTGAAGTGGCATAGAGAGTTGGGCAGAGTGTTGTTGAGCATAGTACATTGTTGTATAGTGGAGTGGCATTGAGGGTTGTGGAGTGGCGTGGAGTAGTGTTTTAGATTGAAGAGGCATAGAGTGGCGTGGAGTGGCATAGAGTGGAGTAAAGTGGAATGGAGTGGCGTATCAGGAGTTGTGTAGGGAGTTAGAGTGGAGAAAGTATTAAAGTTTCATGGAATAGAGTGTCAGAGTCTAGTATCATGGAGTGTAATGTCAGAGTGAAGTGTCATAGAGAAGAGTTGAGTGGTCTAGAGTGAAGTGGCATGGAGTACAGTGGTGCAAAGTAGATTGGTGTAGAGTTAAGTGGTGTAGAGTGCATTAGTTTTGAGTAAAGTGGTGTAGAGTGCACTGGTTTAGAATAGAGTGCAGTAGCATAGAGTGGTGAAGAGTAAAGAGGTGCAGAGTGGAGTGACACAGCATAGATTACAGTGGTGCAGAGTGCAGTGGTGCAGAGTGATGTGTCAGAGTAATGCATGGTAGAGTGGAGTGGTGCAAAGTAGAGTAGACTGGTGTAGAGTGCAGTGGTGGAGTGCAGTGATGCAGAGTAGAGTGGCGTAGAGTGTAGTGGCATAGAGTACGTTGGTGTAGAGTCAAGTAGAGTGGCAGTGTTGCAGAGAAGAGTGGCATAAAGGGCAGTGGTGTAGAGTGGCATAGAATGCTTGCCATTGAATGCAGTGACGTAGAGTGATGCAGAGTAGAGAAGAGTGGCATAGAGTACAGTGGTGCAGAGTAGAATAGAGTGGCATAGAGTGCAGTGGCATAGAGTAGATTGCTACAGAGTAGACTATAGTGGTGAAGAGTAGAGTGTTGCAGAGTAGGGCATAGTGATGTACAGTGCAGTAGCATAGAGTGGTGCAGAGCAGCTTGGAGTAGTGCAGGGTACATTGGAGTGGTGCAGGGTAGATTGGACTGGCATAGCATAGAGTGGAGTTGCGTAGATTGCAGTGGCATAGAGTAGATGCTTTCAAAGTAGAGTGAAGTGCCCTAGAGTCGAGTGGGGTAGAGCAGGTTAGAGTGCAGTGGCACAGAATAGAGTGCAGTGGGGCAGAGCACCGTAGCATTGAGTGCAGTGGCGCAGAGCAGATTGGCGTGGAGTTCAGCAGCAGAGTGTGCAATGTTGCAGATTGGAGAGTCATAGAGTACAGTGGTGTATTGTAAAGTGGCAAAGAGTGCATTGCCATAGAGTGCTGTGGTGCAGAGTGCAGTGACATAGAGTGCTTTGCTTTTGAGTAAAGTGGTTAAGAGTGCACTGGCGTAGAGTGCAGGGGTGTAGTGCACATTGGTTAGAGTAGAGTAGCATAGATTGCAGTGGCATAGTATAGAGTGCTGCAGAGTAGAGTGGTTTAGAGTGGAGTGGTACGGCATAGATTGCAGTGGGGTAGAGTAGCACAGAGTGGAGAAAAGTGGTGTAGGGTGCAGTGGCATAGGGTAGATTATTTCAGAGGACAGTGAAGAAAAGATAGAGAAAAGATAATATACTTCAATATGCTTAAGTGTGTAATGATAACAACAACATAAATAATAATGCTAGACATAACGGTCCAAAATGAAATATGGCTTCTCCCTGTTAGCCATGCTATAGTCAAACCCTTCATTACCTAGATAAAAAAAAACATTAAACATAAATGTTAGAAAAATTACCCTTCTAATGGCTAAATTGTGCAGTGTGAAAAGGTGAAATCTGGGCTCAATCTCGACTTCCCTGTTTCACAAACTGGTGTGATCTTAGGCAAATACAAATATTGTGTTTCACAGAGTCCCCTTTCTAGTCTGCAGGTGTCAGACTGAGTGGGACTCTGTTTCCTCTTTAGATCGTCCTCATTGTCCTGCAGCGCTCCTCTTCAAGGCGGCAGGTAATGCAGATAGCAATTGTCTAAAACTATTTTCTCCTCCTGGCTCCCTTTGTTCTCATGTGCACTCTTAATGCCCACAGCTGTAAACAGGACAAACAAAAGGGGAGAGGGTGTGGGGGGCCTCCTGACTCACCTTCATTCTGTTACCATTAGATTGGAGGCATGGCAGTGCAGGGCTATTATAAGTAGCACTTTTGCGTGCTAATGGCCCTTTGAATAACAGAAGTAAGAAGGGAGTTTCTTTTGTCCCCTTGTCTCCCCCACCCTCATCCCCCGTGTCCCCCACCCTTTAAAATCTGGTGGGGATACATCCCCAGTGTCCCCCACACTTCCTCCGCCCATGTGCGCCACTGAGACCCCTCTGAGTCCCAATGACGCAGGACGTCCTTCAGGGTTCGGAGGAGCGGCGGCCTGGAGTTCTGATATCAGGCTGCCGGCAGGTTGATAGCCTGGAAGGAGACGCTGCATGAGCAATCACAGGCAATCGACAAACTCAGGGGCTGCCCTGGCAGTGCTCCAATTTAGGTCCGTAAATTTTCTGAAAATGTGGGCCCCCTCATGAATTGAAGGGGGCCCTGACAGGGTAATGAGTGGGTGGCCGAAAGGAATGAATGCAGCATGCTGGTTGCAGACAGTGCGCTGCTGTGATCACCCAACAGTGTGTTTATGCTTGGCATGGGGGCCCCCCGCATTTACAGTGCAATAATAACGGAGGGCCAGGGAGCATGCTGGGAGATAGCCATTGAACCTCTGTGTACCTGAAAGGCCCAGTGAAGCAATGAACCCCCTCCCCTCATAGCACATGAAAGAAGCAGAGACACAGGCAATATGGCAGTGCAGACACCAAGGGCCGGGGCAGCAAGGGCCCAATCCAGGGAATGCCTCTTTCGTCTGGAGTCAGACCCCCGTCTGTCCCTCATAGAGTAGGGTGAAGGCGAGGACAAAATTGTCACACCACTGTGAATGGTTCAGCAGGAGTTCCAGGGTGAAGGCCCCAAATTTAAAACTTGAAACGATGGGCAGAGGCTGGCTGCATAGCGATTAGAATTGTGCTGACTGTGCAGGCCCAGTTTAATGATGCCTCAGGCACTCTGGAAGAGTGCAGAGCCCATGGCGAACAGATCCTACAGACACTACTCATAGACTGATGAAATCACAGCGTAGAGGGAAATGAATGAGGATCCGGTGCGACCCATTGGAACGAGGCATGGGAGTTGTGAGCTCTAGGACAACAAGAATCGTGCTTGGCCTTGGAGCAAATCCAGGGCATCCGGGGTGTCACGAACTGCACATGGCTTCTCCCCTCTGGATGCAGGATTTGAAAAGACACCCGAACTTCTGCTGGTTCTGGATAATCCCAGATAGGGGCGACCCTTTCTAGTAGCCACGGTGCCGCTTGACAGAAAACGCCTAAGCAGACCGTACCCTCCAGAAGGAGTCCCAGAGGAAAAACCCCAAGAAATGGGGAAAAAAAATCAAAACAGGAACTCCTGAAAAGGAAGAAAAGACGGGACTTGAAAACAGGACAAAAGGCAAAAATCACCAACAGGGAAACAGGAACGACGAACAGGAGTGAAGAGCACCACCAAAGGGAAGTGTTGGCAACGCAAGGCAGAGCAAGACTGAGGGGGTGATTCCGAGACTGGCGGGCGGCGGAGGCCGCCCGCCAGTCTACCCCCGACAAAATACCGCTCCGCGGTCGCAAGACCGCAGAGGGTATTTTGAGATTTGCCCTGGGCTGGCGGGCGGCCGCCAAAAGGCCGCCCGCCAGCCCAGGGCAAATCTACCTTCCCACGAGGACGCCGGCTCCGAATGGAGCCGGCGTAGTGGGAAGGTGCGACGGGTGCTGTTGCACCCGTCGCGTATTTCAGTGTCTGCTTTGCAGACACTGAAATACTTTGTGGGGCCCTCTTACGGGGGCCCCTGCAGTGCCCATGCCGTTGGCATGGGCACTGCAGGGGCCCCCAGGGGCCCCGCGGCACCCCCTACCGCCATCCTGTTCCTGGCGGGTGGATGGCGGTAGGGGGTGTCAGAATCCCCATGGCTGCGGAGCGCGATCCGCAGCCATGGAGGATTCTCCCGAGCAGCGGAAAGTCGGCGGGAGACCGCCGACTTTCCGTTTCTGACCGCGGCTGAACCGCCGCGGTCAGAATGCTCGACGGGGCACCGCCAGCCTGTTGGCGGTGCTCCCGTGGTCGGTGACCCTGGCGGTCACCGACCGCCAGGGTCAGAATGACCCCCTGAGTGACTTATATACTGGAAAAACAGGAAGTGACCTCACAGGAAAATGAAACGACACCATCTTGAATTGGGAAAAGCCCATAGAAAAGGATAGGAAAAAAGGAAGTAGTATAAAAGAAAAGGGCATGCTGGGAAATGGAAACAGGAAGAAGACAACATGGAGACCAGCAGGAATACAGAGAAAATTAAGTACACAGAAACCAAGAAGAAAGGAAAGAAAAAGAAAAGAAAGAGACCACCACGACAGAAGAAAAGAGAATCCCCTAAAATAGGCAAGGGCAACGTGACCAGGAGCACAAAACGTGCTTCCTGGAACGTGTCGCCAAAACGGGGAAAAGACGTGGAGGACGGCGCTCCGAAAATAGGAAGCTTGATCCGACCGCGGTCGGAGAAAGAGACGCCGTGGTGAGGCAAAGCGTCACAGTAGGTCCCCTCCCCAAGGCCCCAAGTTTGTCAGGGTGACGGGCAAAAAACAGCCGAACCAAGTGGGGAGCATGGACGGAGGAGGCATCGTCCCAAGAGCAGTCACTGAGAGGGTAGCCCTTCAAGTGGATCAAAAACTGCAGTCTGTTCCGAAAAAATCGGGAATCACAAACTTCCTGTACTTCATATTCAGGATGGCTGCCCACAGAAAGAGGCGGAGGACGTTGGAAGTGTCGGTGGTATGGATCAGGAATGAAAGGGTTCAATTGAGACACATGAAAAACTGGATGAACCCTCCAAGTCTGAGGCAACTGCAGTCGAACAGCAACAGGAGTCAAGATTTGCAAAATCCGAAAGGGTCCATAAAAACGTGGTTTGAATTTATTGAGAGAAAATCCGAGGGTAGAAATCTGAAGGAAAGCCATACTTTGTGGCCTACTTGATACGAGGGTGCCGTCTGACAATGACAATCCGCTTTCTGTTTCATTGCTTGTTTAGAAGCTAAGAGAGTTGTGTGGATTAGGCCCTGGATTTGTCGGATCCGTTGTGCAAAAGAAGTGACTGCAGGAACAAGAGAAGGTTTACAGGGAACAGTGGACATGGCCCTGGGATGAATCCCATAGGTGCAATAAAAAGGTGTAGCCTTGGTCGCACAATGAACTGTGTTGTTATAGGAGAATTCGGCAAGGGCAAGAAAATCCGAACAATTACTTTGAGCGGCATTACAGTAACATCTCAGATATTGTTGGAGTTCCTGATTCACTCGTTCAGTTTGACCATTAGTTTGTTGATGGAAACCAGAGGATAAGGACACCTCAGTGTTTAACAAGGCACAGAAAGCTCTCCAGAATCATGATACATATTGTGGCCCTCTGTCCGAAATGACCTCTTGCGGAAGACCATGGGGGCAAAAAATATCTCGCATGAATATGCGACTCATTTCAGGAGCTGTTGGTAATTTCTTCAAGGCTGTGAAGTGTGCCATCTTTGTGAAGGAATCAACTGTTACCATAATTACATGGTTACCAGAAGAGGATGGTAAGGAACAAATGAAATCCATGGAAAGAGTACACCAAGGGGATGAGGTAACAGGTAAAGGCATTAATAAACCTGCTGGTTTAGTTCTGGGTGTCTTGGTCTGGGCACATACTGGACATGCTAAGACATAGGATTCTGTATCTTTCTTAAGGGAAGGCCACCAAAAAGATCGTTGCAGCAGCTCCTGGGTCTTCTTGATTCCTCGATGTCCGGCTACCGGGGAATCATGACACATTTGTAATGCCTCCCTCTGTACCTTTTTAGTAGGTAAGAAAAGAGCCTTATGATGATAGAAGTAATCATCTTCCTTCTGTAAGAAGGGTGTCAATTTATTCCATTCTGCAATGGGAAGAAACTGGTACTCAGATTTTACGCGTTCTTCAAAAGAATGAGTAGCTCCTATGATTGTACTGGACTCAATAATGTGTGGACAGGAGATCTTAGCGGCGTCAGGATATTGACGGAATAAAGCATCTGCCACTAAATTCTGGGAGCCAGGTATGTAAGTTATCAAAAAATCATACTGGCTAAAGAAGTCCCATCTTGCTTGGCGACTGTTGCGACACTGGAAACTTCTAAGACATTGTAAATTGTGGGGGTCAGTCCTGGCTTCAAAAGGCTCTCTGGTACCCATCAAGAAATGCCTCCATTCCTTACATGCTACTTTGAGAGCAAGTAATTCTCGTTCCAGTACTGAATAATTGCGTTCTGCTTCTGTCAAAATATGAGAAAGATAGAATATAGGATGTTCTAATCCATCATTGTCTTGTTTCTGAAGCAGAACTGCTCCTATGGCTCTGTCAGAGGCATCTGTCACAACTATACATTTTTTAGTAGTGTCAGGATGTCGCAGAATGGGTGCTTGGGTGAAGGACTTCTTTAATTCTTAAAAGGCCCGTTGAGAATTTTCGGTCCAGACAAATCCCTTCTTCAAATTCTCTTTCTTGATAGTTTGGGTAATGAAACTTTGTTGGTTGGCAAAGTCCTGAATAAACTGGTGATAGAAGTTTGATAGCCCTAGAAAACATTGAGTTTCTTTTGCTGAAGATGGAGAAGGCCAGTCTAGGATGGCTCTTACTTTGTCTGGGTCCATGGATATTCTGTGTTGATTGATACTGAATCCCAAATAATTCACTTCGGTCTTATGAAATTCACTCTTCTCTGGTTTACAATATAACTGATTTCTTTTAAGTCTTTCCAAGACCTGCAGTACATGTTCTGTATGTTGCTCAGGATAACGGGAATATATCAAGATATCATCCAGATAGATTACTACATAGTGATTTAATAAGTCAGAGAACACTGAATCCATGAATCGTTGGAAAACAGAAGGTGCATTGGTCAATCTAAAAGGCATGACATGATACTCATAGTGTCCGAAGGGAGTACAGAAAGCTGTTTTCCATTAATCTCCTTCTTTGATTCGTAAAAGATGATAGGCACCCCTTAGATCTAATTTGGTGAACATCTTGGCTCCTTGGATGGCATCCAATATATCCTGAATTTAGGGCAAGGGATAACGATCCTTAATTGTTATTTTATTGAGTCCACGAAAGTCGAAAGATGGACGCAGATCTTTTGTCTTCTTGGGAACAAAGAAAAGAGGAGCCCCAGCAGGAGACGTAGAAGGAGCAATTAACCCATTCTGTAAGTTGTCATCTAGGTATTCCTTGAGTACCTTCTTTTCTTGATCTGTCAATGAATACATTCGACCAAAAAGTACTACTTCATTGGGAACCAATGGAATAGCACAGTCATAGATTCGATGAGGAGGTAGAATGGGATTACTGGGTTTCTGAAAGATCCCAAAGTATTCCTGGTAACAGTCTGGAACTCCTTGAATCATATTTATAGTGTTATTGATATCCTTAGTTGACTGAAAGGATCTTTTAGGAGACCAATAGGAGTTAGTTGAATAACAATTATGCTGACAAAACAAAGATGTTAAAGATATGGTTCTCGTTTCCCAATTGATATAGGGGTTGTGCCAGGTTAACCAGGCTATTCCTAAAATCATTGTGTGATTCGGCGAGGCTATAAGGTCAAAGGCAACATGTTCTTGGTGCCCCCTAAAAGTCAAATAGAGTGTAGGAGTAGAGGCCACCACAGGAACTGAGGTTAAAGGAGAGCCATCAACCATGTGTACCAGCTCAGGATTTTCTTTAGGAATACGTGGAATTCCCTTATTCTTAGTCCAGGTCTCATCCAAATAGATTCCACTGGCTCCACAGTCTATAAGCGCTAGGAGATGTTCTTCTTGAACTTGTGAACATTGTAACGTGACTGAAAGGATCAACAGGGTGGGCATACTTTCCCTGGAGGAACATATCTATGGTACTTCAGCTCCTCCCATCTCCTTCCTCCTTACAGGGGACGGGAGTTGGCGTTTCCCGAAGGTCTGGAGGGATGAACAGGGCAACTACGAATCAGATGGCCAGCTTTGCCCCAATAAAGACAAAGGTGGTCATTACAACCCTGGCAGTCGGTGTTAAAGCGGCAGTAAGACAGCCAACAGGCCAGTGGTAAAAAAAAATGGAATCACGATCGTGGCGGAAACCGCCACCAAAGACAGCCACTTTAACACTCCGACAGCCAAGGCGGTACAAACAAACACCGCGGCGGTAACCGCCAACACACAGGCAGAGGACAATGTACCGCCCACAGTATCACAACCTACCAATCCACCACCTTTTCCGGGGCGGATTCACCGCAAACAAAAACACGGCGGAAACAGGACTTCGAAGGGAAAACGCTCACCTCTTCACACCCCACGAGGAACCAGGACGTCATGGAACCAGAGCTTCACATTTTTCCTGCCCTTATCTTCTTGCTCCTCTACCAGGAGCACGAACGCCGGTGGCGAAGACCACGGTGAGTACTGCACCTACTACACAGGGGAGGGGGGAGGGAAAAACCAGGGACACACACACACAACACGCAACACCCCAACCCCACCCTCACCCACGACAACACACACACACCAATACAGCATGATACATTACAGTTACACCCCCCAAACCCCTGGAAGAATGCAAAAACAAAAGAAAATGAGTGTAACCATTGTAATCTATTAAAATCCAGTACGCAAAAATATATATACACTATAAACAAATATATACACCAAGAATTCAAGTCCAGGTATTGCTCCATTGAAGTCCGTGGAACACTGGGCCCACACTGCATGGGCGAGGCCCACACTCAATACCCGAACATGACGGAGAGAACACTGCAGGGGCATCAGATAGCAATAAAACAGGCACCTCAGGGGGAAGGGAAAGGGAGGCACCTCAGCTGGTTGAGTGCACAACGCCAAATCCACGAGGGGGCCCATGCCCACTGTTCAATCCTGGACAGTGCAAAGCCACATTCTCACAAGTCTCTACAGTGGGTGGTTTGCCCACTGTTCAATCCTGGGGAGTGCAAAGCCACAGTCTCTCAAGTCTCTACAGTGGGTGGGTTGCCCACTGTTTAATCCTGGGGAGTGCAAAAGCCACAGTCTCTCAAGTCTCTATAGTGGGTGGGTTGCCCACTGTTCAATCCTGGGGAGTGCAAAGCCACAGTCTCTCAAGTCTCTACAGTGGGTGGGTTGCCCACTGTTCAATCCTGGGGAGTACAAAGCCACAGTCTCACAAGTCTCTACAGGGGTGGTTTTCCCACTGTTCAATCCTGGGGAGTGCAAAGCCACAGTCTCTCAAGTGCATAACAGTCTCCACTGGTTCTGGAGGGGGCTTTGTGCCCAGAGTGCTTCATCCTGCCAACGACTGAGGTAGTAGATGCCTTTCTCCACTGGTTCTGGAGGGGGCTTTGTGCCCAGAGTGCTTCATCCTGCCAAGGTCAGAGGTAGTGGATGTGAATCTCCACTGGTTCTGGAGGGGGCTTTGTGCCCAGAGTGCTTCCTCCTGCCAAGGACTGAGGTAGTGGATGTATCTCTCCACTGGTTCTGGAGGGGGTTTTGTGCCCCGAGTGCTTCATCCTGCCAAGGACTGAGGTAGTGGATGCCTTTCTCCACTGGTTCTGGAGGGGGCTTTGTGCCCAGAGTGCTTCATCCTGCTTGTGGCGGACTCAGTAGCGTCAGTGCCCTTGGCTCTCATGGGCCAGCGGTGCTTGTGGCAGCGGTGTCCTGTTCAGCGGTGCTTGTGGCGGAGGTGTCCTGTTCAGCTGTGCTTGTGGTGGTGGTGTCCTTGGCAGCGGTGCCTGTGGGGGAGGTGTCCTGTTCAGCGGTGCTTGTGGCGGCGGTGTCCTTGGCAGTGGTGCTTGTTGCGGCGGTGTCCTGTTCAGCGGTGCTTGTGGCAGCGGTGTCCTGTTCAGATGTGCTTGTTGCGGCGGTGTCCTGTTCAGCGGTGCTTGTTGCGGCGGGGTCCTTGGCAGCGTCCTGTCTGGGCCAGCGGGGCTGGTGCTGGCAGTCCTGTCTGGGCCAGTGGGGCTGGTGCTGGTGGTCCTATCTGGGCCAGCGGGGCTGGTGCTGGCGGTCCTGTCTGGGCCAGCGGGGCTGATGGTGGTGGCCTCCTGGCCAGCGGGGCTGATGGCAGTGGCCTCCTGGCCAGCGGGGATGATGGCGGTGGCCTCCTGGCCAGCGGGGATGATGGCGGTGGCCTCCTGGGCAGTGGGGATGATAGCGGTCGCCTCCTGTGCAGCGGGGCTGATGGCGGTCTTCTCCGCCGTGCTGCTCTTCCCAGACTTGCCAGGTTTCTTGTGCCCCTTCCCCACCTTGGAAGGTGTCGCAGCTGACTCCACACTCCCACCTGTACCCCTGGGAGTGGCTTTGGTGGCTGGAGTCTTCCCCCTCTCCCGCCGGGCACTGGCCATCTTTTGATGCTTGACAGGTGGGGGACTGTCCGTGCTGTGGCTCCTTGCCACTCTGGCTGCCCTGCTGCCTGGTGCACTCCAGAATCTGGTGACTACTGGCACCACTGGTCCAGCCGATGTTGTGGCTGAGGTGCTAGGTTGGGACCTGGAGAGTCGGGCCCTAGGAGACTGACGGGGTGGGGGAGGTGAGGGAAAGAGGTCAAGGGTGGACAGGAATAGTTTCTTGGGAACACTGGGACGGGTAGCTGGAGGGGGTTTGGGAGTGGAGGAAGAGGTTGTGGTTGTAGGAGTTGTATGTTTGGTGACTTTGGGTGAAGGTGCATGCGCTGGAGGCTGTCGTGAGGTGGATGGCTGTTGGGTGGGTGTGTGCCTGCGTTTGTGTACCTTGGGAGGTGGCTTCACAGACACTGGGAGAGGACACAGGGGACGTGTGAATGGTAGTGGGATGGTGACTGCACGTGAGCGGGGTGTGGTGGTTTGTGTGCTGGTGATGGAAGTAGTGGCTGTAGATGTAGTGCATGCAGGTGTGAGTGGAGACGAGACTGGGAGGGAGGAAGGAGACGAGGAGGAGGGGGACACAGTGGAGGCAGTGGATGTTGGTGAGTCTGCATGTGTGTGATGCTTGCGTGACTGCCTGTGGGATGAGTGGTGCTTATGTTTGCCTGAGCTTCTTTTGTGTGTTGAGGTGTGTGCATGCTGGTCTGATGGTGTGCTTGGGGTAGGCTGAGGTACAGGGGCGTGGGTCTGGGTGGAGGAAGTTGGAGGGGAGAGGCTAGAGACAGGGACAATGGCTGCCATCAGTGCTGAGGCCAGAGTCTGAAAAGCTCGCTGAAGGGCTGCCTGACCAGAATAAATGCCCTCCAGGAATGCATTGGTTTGTTGCAACTGCCTCTCTACACCCTGGATGGCATTCAAAATGGTAGACTACCCAACAGTGAGGGACCTGAGGAGGTCAATGGCCTCCTCACTGAGGGCAACAGGGGTGACAGGGGCAGGGCCTGAGGTGCCTGGGGCGAAGGTGATGCCCACCCTCCTGAGTGAGCGGGCACGGGGCAAAGGCTGAGGGGCTGCTGGGAGGGCGGTGCTGGTAGGGGGGGTGGTGGCTGCACCTGTAGATGCAGGGGGCACAGATGTGGCCACCACCACAATGGAGCTCCCATCAGAGGACGAGTCCGTATCACTGGTGTCAGCTCCTGTCCCCGCCGTGGAGCTCCCCTCGCCCTCCGTCCCACTGGTGAATTGAGACTCCGTAGTGTCGCCCTCCAGGGCCATGGGGGATGTAGCTCCCTCCTGCTCTGGTGCCACTGCTCCTCCGCCTGATGATGCTAATGCACACAAGAACAGGGAGACCACAAAAAGGGGGAACGACAGAAGAAAGACATGTTGAGTGCATGCATTACCGCTACCGTTGGCAGTCACGACAGACACAGAAGCCCCCTGCACTACGCCGCGCACTTGGGGTCCACTCTTCAATCCCTGGGACATGGCCTACAAGGCTATGGCCGACATCTGCACACAAGGATGTCACAGGAGCCTGACTAGGTGTAGTTGGCACTGCACACAGGTGGGGCGGGTGCCACAGGGTCTGCCAGAAGGGGAACTAACTAGCACAGTCGCCCTGGCCTAGGGAAACCCACAGCCCACCTCCCCCACCCAGAAACCTCCACTGTGCACTGAATCAGCTGAATGAGAGTGTACTCACCCCCTTGTGGCTGCTGTGATGCCCTCAAGCACCCATCCAACTCCGGGTACGCCACTGCCAGGATCCTGAACATCAGGGGGGTCATGGTGCACCCGTCCCACGTTGGGAGGCCATCCCCAGCTGGGTCTCCTCCGTCTTCTTGCTCCAGCAGCGAATGTCCTCCCATCTCTTAAGGCAGTGGGTGCTCCATCTGTGCTAGACCCCCAGGGTCCGTACGTCCTTGGCGATGGCACGCCAGATGTCCTTCTTCTGGTGGGCGCTGACCTACATGAATTGTACAGGGGAAAAAGACAAATTATTACCAACTGGACCGTCACAGTCATTGGCCCCCATCCCTACCCTTGCATTGTGGCACATGCACTCACTGTCGTTTCATGCACGCCTCATTCCCCCCCCATCTTTCATCCACCCCACTCCACACAGGCATAGCCCATACAGCATGCTCCCAGTGTACTTACCTGTTTGTCTGGAGGACCGTAGAGTAGCGTGTACTGGGGAGGACCGCATCCACAAGTTTCTCCAACTCCTCCGTGCTGAAGGCAGGGGCCCTTTCCCCAGACGCACAAGCCATTGTCTCTTCCAGACTGAGGTCACAGCAGCACTTGCAGTGTAGTTCCTCTCCTGTCGAAGATCAGGTATCGAGTGATTGAACAGATAGAAAATGGCGGTCACGTCCACGGCGGTGCCTACTGTCACCGCCGGGGTACATCGTCATTGGCTCCTGGGACCCATAGGGTCCAATGTTAACCAATGCAGAATTGCGCCGCAGTCTTCGACGGCCTACCGCGACGATGTACAACGCCAGCGCAGTTACCTCACATCCTATTGTCCCACTTTACAGTTCAGGCAGCCGCCATTTCAGGGGCCCACATGGCTTAATTTTTAACTGCGTCACACATACCTAGGCCTTGCCTCAACACTCATACATGCAAATTTCGGATTATGAATCGTGTACTGTGTAAGCTGTGTGTACGTACCTCTGAGTTGGTTGACTCTGTGCTCGCTGTTGTCCTTCATAGACACCGTCCGCTGGGACATGTGAGGAGATGGCGGCATCCTCCGGTGTAGAGACCGCTGGTGGACCTGTCGACAATGGAGGAAAGACATGTGATCATCACCTACAGGCTTGATCGTGCCACAATCCTGGAACTGTGTGCCCAGTTGGAGCCAGACCTGCTGTCAGCTATCCGCCATCCCACAGGAATCCCCCCTCTAGTGCAGGTGCTGTCAGTACTCCATTTCCTCGCAAGTGGGTCATTTCAAACAACAGTGGCCATAGCATCAGGGATGTCCCAGCCTATGTTTTCCAACGTGTTGTCCAGAGTGTTGTCTGCCCTGCTGAAACACATGTGGAGCTACATCGTTTTCCCTCAGGTTGAGGATTTGCCTATAGTGAAAGGTGACTTTATTGCCCTGGGACATATCCCCAACATCATAGGTGCCATTGATGGGACACATGTGGCTTTGTTACCCCCCGCAGAAGTGAACAAGTGTACAGAAAGAAGAGTTATCATTCGATGAATGTGCAGATGGTGTGTTTGGCAGACCAGTACATCTCCCATGTGAATGCCAAATTCCCTGGCTCAGTGCATGACGCTTACATCCTGCAGAATAGCAGCATCCCTTATGTGATGGGTCAACTCCAGAGGCACCGTGTGTGGCTATTAGGTGAGCACCTGGAAGCAAGTCAGTGCGAATGGTTGTCTGGGTCTGGGGATATCCCTACAGGTTAGTTTGTGTCTAACAGTTGTCCCTCACCATTTGCAGGTGACTCTGGTTACCCCAACCTGTCATGGCCACTAACCCCAGTGAGGAATCCAAGGACAAGGGCAGAGGAACGCTACAATGAGGCCCATCGGCGAACTCAGAGGATTATAGAGCGGACCTTCGGCCTCCTGAAGGCCAGGTTCAGGTGCCTCCATATGACAGGTGGTTCCCTATTCTACTCACCAAAGAAGGTGTGCCAGATCATCGTGGCCTTCTGTATGCTTCACAACTTAGCTTTGCGACAACAGGTGCCTTTTCTGCAGGAGGAGGTTCCAGATGGAGGTGTTGTGGCAGCTGTGGAGCCTATGGACAGTGAAGACGAGGAAGCAGAAGAAGAGGACATCTACAACAGGAACTCAGTGATCCTGCAATACTTCCAGTGAGACACAGGTAAGAATACAAACCTGCCTACTACATGTACTTTAACACTACTACCTCTCTACTGTCTGTCGGTTTCACCCAGTGTATGGTCACTGAGTTGTCACTTTCCCTTACGATTTCACAGATGTGGGTCCCACTGTGTGACATCTGCTTTGTTTCCTCATGGACTAGAACTGTGTGACATAGGTATGTTGACATTACAATTGAAAGAGCATTTTGTCACTGTAATTTCTAATACACTATTTCGAAATCACAGACAGACTCCAGATTGTTTTGTGCTTTAAGGGTGTTTATTTAAGTGCTCAATATTGGAGGGTGCTGTAAAATGATGAGGGGTGATGGTGGAGGAATGTCCATGGTGGAGTCCAGTCTATTAGTCTCACAGGTGCATTGCCCAAATGGGCATAGGAAGTGGAGCTAGGGCAGTTTGAGGATGGACAGGGTGACAAAGTGGGACAAAAGGATGACATTCAGGGTGGTCTCATTTCTTGGCGGGGTCTTGGCATTGTTCTCTGTCTTTGTCCTGGATCTCAGGGACCGTTTGCGGGGTGGTTCTCTATCTGCAGGGGGTGGGGTGCTGGTGTGGTGGTCCTGTGGCATTGCCTCCTGTCCACTAGCGCCGGCGGATGTGGTGGGCAGTTCATCGTCCAGGCTAGTGTCCGGGACCCCTTGTTGTGCCACAGTGTTGAGGACTTCCTTCAGCACCCCTAAGATGATGCCCAGGGTGGAATTGATGGATTGAGTTCCTCCCTGAAGCCCAAATACTGTTCCTCCTGCAGCCGCTGGGTCTCCTGAAACTTGGCCAGTACCATTGCCATCGTCTCCTGGGAATGGTGGTAGGCTCCTATGATGTTGGAGAGGGCCTCGTGGAGAGTGGGTTCCCTGGGCCTGTCCTCCCCCTGTCGCACAGCAGCCCTCCCAGTTTCCCTGTGTTCCTGTGCCTCTGTCCCCTGAACGGTGTGCTCACTGCCACGGCCCCCAGGTCCCTGTTGTTGTTGGGGTGGTGGGTTAGCCTGGGTTCCCTGTAGTGGTGGACACACTGCTGATTGACGTGTCCTGGGGACAGAGGTATGGGCCCGCTGGGTGGGTGCTGTGCTGGTGTTTCCAGAGGGGGGAAGCTCTGTGGTGGCCTGTGTCAGTGTGAGGGGAACCGACTGTCCCGAGGTCCCAGATGGGCCAGGCTGGTCATCTAGATCCAGTTGGACAGAGCTGCTGTCATCACTGTGGGCCTCTTCTGTTGGTGGTGTGGACATGTGTGTACCCTCCTGTCCAGTGACGTTGGGTAGGGGTCCTGCAGGGGTATAAAAGGATGTTTATTGCATCTGTGATCCGAATAGCTGTGGCTCTACCTGGACGATTTCCTCCACCATGACCCTTAGCTCCACCTCAGAGAACCTGGGGTGTCTTTGCCGTGCCATGGGGTGGTGTGGGTGATGTGTGGGGTGGTGTGTGTTGTGATAAGTGGGGTGAGATTTAGTGGTATGTTGTGTGAGGTGTGTGGAAGTTATGTGGGAGATGATATTGTGTGCCTGTGGATGCTTGGTAGTAGTTTGTAGTGTGTCGCTCTGGCCTTCTTTCTGTATTTTGGTCATAGGGGTTTGTGTGTGATGTGGGTGTGTGTTTTATATTGTAATGGGTGTGTTGGAGTGGTGTGTGTATGTGTATCAGGTGTGTGTATTTTGATTTGTCCAATGTGGCTGTGTTTTGTAAGAGTGTGTGTTTTTTGTGCGCGGCGATGTGTACCGCCAATGGAATACTGCAGTTGAAAGACCGCCGCGTGGATTCGTGGGTCGTGATAGTGTGGGCGTATTTCTGTTGGCGTGACGGTGGAGGTTTTGTTTTCACCAGTTTATCACTGACCTTTGGTGTGGCGGACTTGTGTGGGTGTCTCAATTTTGGCAGATTCCGAGCAGTGGGTCATAATGACCGTGGCGGAATTCCGCTGCCGCGGCGATGTGTTGGTGGTCTTCTTCACTGCGGCAAGTGGCTTTTGCCGCCAATGTTGTAATGAGGGCCAAAGTCCTTTTCGTCTTCTATCCTCCTTTTCTGATTCAGTGAACAGACCACAGACAAGATCAATCTGCATGGGTTCTTCTATGGAAGATGGAGAGGCTTCAGAAGGGACATCGTCCGTTCGCCGACTGCTGGTACGATAATTACCAGGCTGGTATGGAACTCGCGTTCTTCTTCTTTCCATCTTGCGCTCTCGAAGTCTATATTCAATGTTCATGACTTGGTCCATCAATTCCTTTAAGGACCGGGCTGGAGTGGAATGTACTAATTCATCCTTAATTTCTTCACGCAGACCTTAGCGGAACAAGGTTACAAAGGTGCGTTGCACCCAAGAGGTTTCAGCTGCCAACTGTTTAAAACGGGTTATATACTGCAGAAGGTTCTGATTGCCCTGCTGTATGTCACATAAGGCCTCCTCAGCCGCTGCTTCCACCCCAGGCCTTTCAAACATCTGTTTGGAGATATTCAAGAAAGTGGGATAATTAGTCAGGACTGGATCTTCCGCAGAGACCAGAGGAATCACCCAAGCAAGTGCAGGACCAGACAAGGCACTGATCAGATAGCCCACCTAAGCCTTATCGGAAGAAAATTGGGGTGGACGAAAAGCAAAGAAGACCGTTAGGGCATCCAGAAACTCCTTTATCTTCTGAGGATCTCCTGAATATCGAGGAGTAGCAGTAGATACAGGTGGTATGTCCATTGACCGGGAAGACAGGACTTGTCGTAGTGCAGTGTTTTCAGCCCGCAATTGCTGTAACTCTTGAGCTTGTTGTTGGACTGTCTGCAGTATGGCTTGTGCATTTTTGCTGCATCTCCTTGTGGTCCTTCCATGGCTGCTTCGCAACACGGAACCTTTTGGCGTTGCAATTTGTCACAAACTGCGCACGGCTTCTCACCTCTGGATGCAGGATTTGAAAAGACACCGGTCTTCTGCTGGTTCTGGATAATCCCAGTTAGGGGTGACCCTTTCTAATAGCCACTGTGCCACTTGACAGAAAACGCCTAAGCAGACCATACCCTCCAGGAGGAGTCCCAGAGGAAAATCCCCAAGAAATGGGGAAAAAACCTCAAAACAGGAACTCCTGAAAAGGACGAAAAAACAGGACTTGAAAACAGGACAAAAGAGAAAAATCACCAACAGCGAAACAGGAACGACGAACAGGAGCGAAGAGCACCACCAAAGGAAAGCGTTTGCAGCGCAAGGCAGAGCAAGACTGAGTGACTTATATACTGGAAAACAGGAAGTGACCTCACAGGAAAATGAAACGACACCATCTTGAATTGGGAAAAGCCCATAGAAATGAATAGGAAAAAAGGAAGTAGTATAAAAGAAAAGGGCATGCTGGGAAATGGAAACAGGAAGAAGACAAAATGGAGACCAGCAGAAATTCAGTGAAAATGAAGTACACAGAAACCAAGAATAAAGGAAAGAAAAAGACAAGAAAGAGACCACCACCGACTGAAGAAAAAAGAATCCCCTAAAATAGGTAAGGGTGACGTGACCGAGAGCACAAAACATGCTTCCTGGAAATGCGTCACCAAAACGGGGAAAAACTCGGAGGACGGCGCTCCGAAAAATCTGAAGCGCGATCTGACCGCGGTCGGAGAAAGAGACGCCGCAGTGAGGCGCGGCGTCACATGGGGGGCTGATGGTGGGGAACCCAACAGGCTGCAGGGAGGGGCCTTGTAAGGAGACGACCACTGGCAGTCAGCGGCAATTACCACTGTGACCAACATTGATGGAAGCGACTCTGATTCTGAACGGCCATGAGCGGGGGTAGGAATCCCCAAGTGGCACATCAAATAAAATTTGACATGTTCTCTCTCCCCTGTGACATGGCAGGTAAAGCCGAGACGGAGGAAGCGCATGGCTCTGTTGACCAGGCTCCGCACAAAGGGGATGCACTCATGCTCAAAGACATTATGGCGGCCATCCTGGGGTTTTGAGGCTTCCTAGAGACAAAGATCAACATGGTCTCCACGGAAGTTGCATTAGTCAGGGCAGACATCCCCAATATGATTGTAAGAAAGAAGGTAGCAGAATACTAAATCCTGAATCCTCAGGGCTGAAACTGTGACCCTGAAGAAACAAGTTAAGGAACTGTGCACTATAACAGATGTCTTTGGGTGAAAATTGAGGATTTTGAGGGATGCTCAAGAAGAAATAATATTCATGTGATAGGAGTCCCTGATAAAGCAGAGGAGCCATCAGTGGATCACTTTGTGGAATAACTCATTCTCAAGGCTCTGCAGCCCCAAAGCCTCATTTTTGTTTAGCGGGCTCATAGAATTCCAGGTACCCAGACCAAGCTAGGTGCACCGCCCCACACAATAAGAGCTTGCATCTTTAATTTTAGAGATCACAATGTAATTCTTCAAGCAGCCCACAGTACTCCACCTGTCATATATACGACAATGGAGTCATCAGTTTTTTTCTAGACTTCACGCTCCGAGTCCAGAGGCTGCACGCCAACTTTGCTGAGGTTAAAAAGGCCTCAAGGAAGCAAAACCTGAAATACTCAATGATGTTTATCGCTCAGCAATCTATTATCCTTTATATTGGAACCAGAGGGTACCTATACACTTTTTTCATCATGCTTTCTGTGTTTCGACTCTGAAAACTGCAGCCTTTTAATAACATCAAAACACATTTCTTGTATGCTTGAGATACCCACTTAAAAATAACAAAATAATCACGCTATGACTGGAGTATTGTAACTAACCTTTTAGCAATGTCCTAGGTAGTTCTGCAGAATTCGGATCGTGTTCGTATTTTCTTGCATGAGGTCATCTGTGCAGATTGTTTTAATCACCACTCTATTTTTGTTTTAGTCATACTGGTGACAGCCTAGGAAATATGACAAGCCTATGACAAAGCCTAGTTTGTTGTTTTTGCTGAACTACCAGAACTTCTGCTGGGTTGGGTTATGAGTACTGTTTAGTCATCCACTTTTGAATCATCCTCGGCTAGATTTAAAAAATGTTCTTGCACACAAATGAAACTATCCTAGTAGTTTTATTTAAAGATTGAATACTATTACTTGTAGCAAGGCATTCTGGGAACATGACATGCACCAGACAGGGACTTGAAAGTTTCTTCACCAGTTGTATCAGTCTGGAAGTATTTTCATAGGAAACATTGAAACCGTTTTGAGATGAGTCTCCCCACACTTTTATGAACTGGTTGTTGCAAAACCTAACAGCTCATATTTAGGTGGATCAAAATGAGTGCCTAACACATGCTTTAATTTCGGTTCTCCTAACTTTTAAGTAGGACCTAAATAGACGCCACTACATTTTGCATTTCTGATTATACTGCAGTTAGGCAGTGCATCAAGGCTACTATGTCGCCTGCTCGTGTGTACATCCATATCAACCTTACTGTTCATGGCCACATACCTTGAAAGTTCTGTGTTGCAGCTTGAACACGGATTCATCATACGAAAGGGGATTCCGTTCATGCGTAAAACCCCATGCTTGTTAAAAGAGTATTATCTACGCGTATTGTATTTATCAACGTAAAAAGCCTTGGATTGGTTCTCATGGAAATTAGCATATTCATAATTAATATTAATTTTCTGACAAATTATTTTGAGTTTACAAACTATAATGTGATCAAAAGAATGAATGTCTATTGGAGGCACAATAGTAACCTTCTTCCTGCATTAGTTAAATGTAATAAAAGAACTTCCTTTGAGAAAATGTTCACTAAAAATTAAAGTTTTAGTGTTGGAAAAAATACCCTTATTATTTTGAGGCAGACTGGCAGATCTGGCTTTACATAATGCCTCCACAGAAATATAATCAACATTTTCAATCTCAAATTGAATATGATTCATTTTAACCGGTGTGACATTTCCTTGAGTATTAGAAGCCCAAATGTTCGTTTCTTTTCTCTCCTTATTTCCTTTTTAAGATCATTGCAGTCCTGATTAAACCACATAGTTGGTCTTAAATATATAGGCACAGTTGGAACAACAGTCTGAAAAGTTTTAGAATTTCAAGAAGATGCAATTATATAAGAATCCTGCGAAAAACACATCTTGCAGCTTTTTGAGAGACATTCCCTATTTGAATGGGCGGATCAACATTTTGCTATTTTTAGGTGTTTTCTGTGGTCAGCCTCTCAAAACAAGGACAATTAATGAAAATAGGGACTGCAAGCTAGTCAACCCAGTTTAGGCATACTGAAAATGTAGCATTACCAAATTCTAGACATAAATGAAAAAAATTAGTTGAGGGGATTTTTGGTTATCTGCTTATTGCACGTCTGCTATATTAATACGAAGATCTTAGAGAAATTATAAGACCGTCTCTAAACATCTCAGTTCATTGTTTTTTAAATTGTGTTGGTGTGTTTTTTGTTTAATTTGCTTGGGTGGGGAGGTGCAAGCGTAATTACTCTTGGTGCGGAGTTGATAGTCAGGTGTGAGTCTTAGTGACATCTTCAAATTAGTGTGGGCAACAGGATATCAAGAACAATTAGGTTTTCAGCCTTCCCTGGAACATTAGGAATTATTCTTAACGTGTAAGATGGAAGTTAATTGCCTTTTGCACGGTGGAGTCCTGTTGTTGGGAAGAGCAAAGCTATGCACCAAATAATCCTCTAGCATAGGAGATATTGTTTTTCTAAAAAATGTAAAAATTGCCTACACAGGAAGACTAAAGAAAGTTGGCTACTTCTATGGAAAACCACAGAAACCTGTTGATTTTCAGACTCAATGTACTTCCCACAAACACATAAGGTTTCAGGAAACTGAAGGGTGGCCACAGCTTTGTAGCCTACATTATAGAAGCCAATCAGAATAAGGTCAACAGAGCAACCGCTTTTACGTTGGCTGCAGGACTTCCAGTATGAAAGGCTGAAATTCGAGATAATTTCAGCAAGTGTCACTAGTGGCTTTTCAAGCATCAATGACAGGGTAAATTTGACATCCCTGAAAAATAATCGTACCCCATGTAATTGATAAGGCCATCAGCCTTATTTAAGGATTGATGGATGTCCCAACATCCCTCCAGTTTGGTAGAGGTCATAATCTCTGCCACCCTGGTGGATGACCACCCTCCATATGTAGAGATCAGTGCTTCCATGTCAAAGATCTGTGTTGCTTTAGAAGTGCCACCACTTTGGCGGCTCCTCTGAAGGTACTGTAGCTTTGCAGAGCAACCACCATATGTAATGCTGCAGCTCAGTAACGTTTTTTTCTTTTTCAAAAACAAAAAAAGGAATAGTTTGTTTAAAAAAAACAGAAAACCAATGCCCCGATACCCTTAAATTTGTCTCTTAACATGTGGGAGTCGTTTTTGTTTGTCTTTGTTTAGGACCCTACCAGAACATCAACCCTAATAGAGTGAATGATCCGTGGTACTTAAGCAAACAGCCCAATATCATTAGGGAAATCCCTCTAAGTTTACTGCTAAGGAAGTTCCATTGGCAGAAACATTATTTATCCTTCATGTTACCACCGTCAGAATGCCCAGCCCAGCAAACTCTAAGCCCATAAAATTCTAAAAAGGTGCATAGTAAGTGGACCTATACAGTCACATGTATTTAAACCTGCTGCGGGTAATGTATGCTAAATGTCTAAACCAAGCGGAAGAATCAACAATCTCAATTTTATTCAGATGGAACTCTGCCTGTATAAGTTTTTAAAAGTGTTTGCAGTCACTTGCAGACAACAATGTGTTTTGTGTCATAGAACACATCTTTTTGTTGTAATTACAAATGGGACTACTAGCCCCATTGCAAAACATGTGTTGTCGGGTTCACAGTGAACTTTCTAACATGCAAAGTAGGATTTGAGAAATCCTAGGTTTCAAACACAATGCCTTTTGGATTCCACCACCCAATAAATTCTGTTATATTTTCCCTGTTAATACACACAGCCACACTGAGTCCTTGAATTGTATAGGATGATGGCAGGCACTGCCCATCTAACCACTCCAACAACACTCACTACCTTGCCAACACGACATATTTCTCTACAAAACTCCACCTTCTGGGCATCCTCATGAAAAGGGGCGAGGTTTGCGGGGTCTTTTGAGGACCAGCCTTCCTCTGTGAATCAGATCCATTCCCGCTCTTATATATTTCAGAAAGGGACTCAGAGTTTCTATGTAACAAACAAAAGGAGCCGAAAATGCATGTCCCCCTGACCGAGCAGCACTATTTATTAACAAACTCTTAGGGGCATATTTATACTCTGTTTGCGCAGAATGTGCGCCAAATATTTTGACTCACAATCAGCGCAAACCCTGCCCCATATTTATACTTTGACGTCCGACCCCGCGGGTGTCAAAATTCCACAATGTGCGTCATTTTTTGGAAGGGGGAACCAGCCTTGCGTTAATTATATGCAAGGTAGGCGTTCCTTTCCAAAAAATGACTTTAACGCCTGTGCCCCATATTTATACTCTGACGTCATTTTGACGCACAGGAGGGGGTGGGTCTTAAAAAACGGCGCACAGCCTGATGGGCGCAGTTTTTTAACGCCTGGGTCAGGGCAGGCGTTAAGAGACCTGTGGGCTCGGAAGGAGCCCAGAGGTGCCCTCCCCAGCCCCCAGGGACACCCCCTGCTACCCTTGCCCACCCCAGGAGGACACCCAAGGATGGAGGGACCCATCCCAGGGAAGTTGAGGTAAGTTTGGGTAAGTATTTTTTTTCCTTTTTTTTAAGTGTCATAAGGGGGCCAGATTTGGGCCCCCCTACATGCCACTATGCCCAATGGCCATGCCCACGGGACATAAGTCCCCTGGGCATGGCCATTGGGCAAGGGGGCATGACTCCTGTCTTTGCTAAGAAAGGAGTCATGTCAATGGAGGTTGGGCGTCAAAAAAAATGGCGCAAATCCGGTTTGAGGCCTGAATTTTGCCTCAGACCTGACTTGCCCCATTTTTTGACGAACAACCCCCATTTTCCCATACGCCGGCGCTGCCTGGTGTGAGTCATTTTTTTTGACGCACACCAGTCCACAGCGCCGGCTAACGTCATTCCATAAATAAGGCGCCCGCATGGTGCGTTGGAATGGCATTAGCCGGCGGTAAAATTTTTGACGCACAACTGCGTTGGCGCAGTTGTGCGTCAAAAAGTATAAATATGGGCCTAAGTATGCAGGAAGTATAATGTCTCAATTCGGCATGAGGTAGTAAACAATAATTATGCAATAAGCATGCATCATAGCACAAACAACAAATAAATAAATAAATAACAATATGTGTGTAACCTACGTGATAAAAGAAAGATCTAAAAAAAATACAAATGCAACAACAGCATTAGTACATTGTGACGAATCCCCACAAGACTAATCGACTTCAGTGATCATATAATCACCTAGATCCTGCAGTGAGTGCAGTTATCCTCTGGGCCTCACATACTAACAGTCTTTAGGGAAATGCATTATTCACCAGAGTGGCATAGTAACTGCAACCCGCTGCACCCACTCATAATACTGAAGGAGAAATCCACAAATTTAAGTCTGATGCAATAAAATATTAGGGGCCTCATTTACAAGGCCTTTGTGCCACTGTTGCATCATTTTCTTTTAAGCAACGGTGGTGCAAGCAGTGCTGTACACTGCTCCACATTTACAAACTGACACATTGGGCCCAATGCATCAGTTTGTAAAGCCATCGCATTATACCTGCGTCAAGTATAATATATGCAAGGTAGGTGTTCCCTCAGGAAAAGCCTTGCAGAACCGATGCAGTGAAATTTAGATTTCACTGTATCATTCTGCGACTTCACTGTGTCAGAATTTTAATGCCTGCTCAGAGCAGGCATTAAACTAACGAAGGGCTTTTCTCTGTGTAAGCCTTTCTTGCATTGCTGGAGTAGCGTCATTTTTTTTATGCTAGTCCAGCAATGCAACAGTTTAGCACCACAGATGCATCAGAAATTATGACACATCTGTGAAAGCATGCGCCATGTAGCTCTGCATTGTAAATACAGTGCATCCATGGTGTTTTTAGGGGGTCGTAGGGCAGAGCAAGAAATCTGATGCATCAGAGTCAATGCGTCAGAGTCTTGTAAATGAGGCCCAATGTATTTGGAGTTTTTGCTAATTTATGCAAAAGTTAGATTTAAAAAAATCTAAAGAGAAAAGTACTCCGAAAATATTTCTAAATGTATCAGATCTGCTTCAGTTTCACAGACATAAATTGCTCTCTTAGTTTGGGAGATAAAAGGAGCGTTTAGTTAAAAGTCTATTTTTGTACATTTAGAATATCAGGACGCACTAAATAGGATCTAAAGCAACAAGAGCCTGTACAAGTGAAACTCTCAATATGGAGAAGAAGCTGCCGCCTTAGAAATGATGACCTTTTAGATCTGTGTTTGATCTACAATTATACTTAGACAAGTACAGAAGGACAAAAGAGTTGTATGAGATAGGAGAAATCTAAATTACAGCCTTTGAAAGCATTTTAGATAATAATCAACATATATTGTGAGCAGAGTGGAAACTCAGTTCTCTAGTAAAATATAAATGCGCCCTGCTGTAGTTGTCAGGCATCAGAAGGAGCGATTTATACTCTAAGTTAATTCTCGTGAAGATATCAGCACATGTAGGACAGTACAACATGTTCTCATTAAACCCAAAATCTTTCTTTTAATGGGTTGTCACACTGATAAAGTGGAGCATTTTCTAAGTTATGTGCACAGTGCAAGTTGCTCAAACTCAGCTGGTGCAAAAATTCAGAAACAATAATTAGCATTTTCACAAAAGCAACATAATGGCAAACAATAAAATAATAAAAAAGGTCGTTGAGCAAATCATAGCTCTCAAAGACTTTCAGCCTGCTCATTGCATTTGCCTACCTGGTAGGGTAGAAACGAGAGGAGATATTTGCACCCATTTGCCAAGTACCAACGTGAACAACCTGAAGAGGTCCAACCTAATTTGAAAGGTCCATTGCCATTTAATGTCAGATTATTCAAGAGGTGTCCGGCACCAGCAGCAGCAAAGCTTTCACATTCATGAATTGTGGGAATATTTTGAGGGCCCACAGAAGGACCAGGACAAACTCCCACAATAATCAGGAAAGAGGCAACCTGTGTGGCATAACAAATGCTGCGCCAGATTTTCAAGGACTTTGCACCGCTGTTGTGCCATTTTTTGGGGCACAACGGTGGCACAAACCCAGCGCCATATTTAAAAAGTGGTGCTAGAGATGTCTACCACCACTTTTACAAGGCTTGCATCATTTTTTGAGAGCACCACTTCACCTTGCATCATTTACTAAAAATGATATGTAATGTAGGCTTTTCCTTGTACAAAATGACGCTAGCCCGCTAGCATCAGATTTACAAGCCTTCTGAAAAGAAAAAATTAGCATCAACATTTTAACGCCTGCTCAGACCAGGTATTAAACTGAAGCACAGGCACATGTATATAAGGAGAACATTTACAAAACATCCTGCCAACCAACAGGACACCATGGGTCAGCTGCTGCTCCAACTTGAAACGAACAGACAATGCCAGCTACAATGCCAGTCACCACCAGTACCACATCATCACTCACCATCACCTCCAGCACACCAACCAGAAAGGCAGCGCAGAAGGAGGGAGTGACTATATCACCAAAGAACAACAATTGTTGTGGTTAGAGAAGAAGATGTCACAAGATATTACAGTTTGAAGTGGGAATCAATCATCTGGCTGCTCCAAGAAGTTGCACCTGCTGTTACAGCAAGAGCAGGAAGGCAAACCAACATTCTACCCCACACAAAGCCCCTGGCTGTGCTGCATATGCTTGCCTCTAAGTCCTTCCAAACAATTGCAGCACGAGTGGGTGGAATATCCCAGTCCTCATTCTTGCAATTCCTACCTACTGTACTGGATGCCATCATCCACCTAACTCTCCGCCACATCCTCTTCTCCAACACCCAACAACTCCAGCAGGAGATTAAAGAAAGGTTCTGCACTATCGCTGGGTTTCCTGATGTTTTGGGTGCCATGGACTGCACACACGCTGCTATGGAATACCTGTACTGAAACAGGAAGCTTACACATTCAATAAATGTGCAGGCCATTGTGGACCATCAGGGCCTTTTCACAAATGTCTTAGCAAAATTTTCCTGGAAGCGTTCATGATGCCTTCATCTTCAGGCAGTCAATCTTCAATCAACGTTTCCAGGATAGAAATGGCCTGCTGGCAGGTAAGCCAGCAGACACTACATAACACATACAACACATAAGACACACGTGCCAAACAATGCACACAACACATTCTGCACACATTGATAGTCAATCATAGATGACTGCTCATCAACACAAATGCAACATGCATCACTCCACAAAACCAATGCATATTACTCAGACTTAGGGCCCTATGTACAAGACCCTTGTATCACTAGAGCATCACTAGAGCATCACTTTTACTGATGCTCAGGTGGTGCAATGCCCACTCTGCATTTACAGGGCTGTGTCAAGCCACTTTTTGTGTCTTATTGCTGCCTTGTAAATGCCTACATTCACACACATCACTTAGGAGCATAAAACATGCCCCTGGTGCTGTCTTAGTGCCACCTTAGTGTCATGTTTATGATGCTAATGTAGTGTTAAGGTGGCCATTCACCCTGTCATGTAACAAAGTAGCAATGTGCATGCATTGTGCCTCTTGGCAAACTTCTGTGCCATATCAAGGTTGCGTCAGGCATAGTGTATGCAAGGAGGGCATTCCCACGCAGGGTTGCCTGAAAATATGGCACAGGGAAAAACACAAGATTTCACTGTGCAATTGTTTTACCTTAGTTCAAATGCCTGCTCCTGGCAGGTGTAAAGGTGATGCCCTTATCATAATCTATGGGTCTCCCTGACCTTTGCTGCACTAGCATCCAAATAATTTTCCCAGTAGTCCAGCTAAAGCACCATAATTGCATGAAACATTCTGAATCTGTCTTGGTAATGACAGCCATGTTGCACAATACAGTATATTCTCCACAACCATGATGTAGTTAGGAGGGGCAAGGGAGGCACATAAAAACAGGCGCATTGGGAGCAATGCACCATGTACTAATGATAGGGCCCTTAGGGGCTCATATACGAGCCCCAAGCACCATCGTAGTGCCACTGTTTTGTGCCGCTCTGGTGGCGCTGTGCCATATTTACAGGGTGGCATCAAGCCACTTTTGTGTCTTAACGCCATCTTGAAAATACGGCCCCTTTACACACAGCACTTTCTGTGGAAGGGGCGTGCAATGGGTGTTAATGTGGGTGTTCCATCCACCACACCCATTGCAATTTTGCACTCCCTCACATTTATGGAAAAATGGTAACATAATACAGCATCTAAAATGTTTACTCCACCCTATGGGTGACATTACCATGGTGCAAGCAGGAGGAATACCTGATTTCATTGAAGTAATATCCATCTTCCTATGTCTGATGCTTTTTGCAGCACACTTAGGAATACTACTTTTGTTCATCAAAAGAAAAGCAGCAGGCTACAAAACGACGCACCTGACCAAAAAAATCCTAAGAAATGAAAGAGAATTATTAATCTGTCCTTCTTATGTGCACTCAAACCAACACCTGCTGCCAAGGTGTACTCCTTTAAAACTAAAGGAAAAAATACAATTTAGAACAAAGGTAGTGCACCACAGCCAATAATATAGAATGTCCCATTCTTTAGTTTATAGTTGTTCAAATCTTCTTTTATTCTTTTTTTTTTTGCTTTCCTCTTTCTTTATCCAATAATACATGTATTCACAACAGCAGCAGCCAACGCATTTCGTCCTCTCACATAGGACTTCTTCAGGGCCAAAATATGATTTTATAAGTGAATAGCACCAGGTGGTGATAGCCACATGTAACAAATAAATAAATAAATCTGTTCCTTCGTATTTTGGAGAGACATTTTTTACTTTTGCATGTTTAGCCCGTCCTTATCGTTTAGAGCAGATCATCAGTTCATGTTTTCGTTGGCTGTTGGGGTTGCTTTTGTTTCTGCTCCAGCAGTGCTGCTTCCTGTGTCGCCCGCCAAGAAGAAGGAAGAACAAAGAAAGGGGAGGATAGCAGAGTCTGGATCCCGAGCCCAGTGGCGGACGGCAGCTTTTGGAGGGAGGGGGCAGGCGGAGCACACTCACACACACACACACACTCATTCTTTCACACACGGACATGCACGCACGCACATCCATTAACAACATTCATACCATTCAAACATGCATGCATGCACCAAACATTAATTTTAAAACATCACACACATACACACACACACACACTTACCTTCAGCCTCCAGGTCCTAGGAGGGTTGGGCCTGCTGCCTTCCCTCATTGGCCGACCAGAGGGCAGCCAATGAGGGAAGACAGCATTCCCAGCCTCGTCACAGAGTGGGATGGGGTCAGTGAGACTGCTGACCCCAATCTACTCTGTGACGAAGTGTCACTGATTGACACTCGCCCTGGACGCTTCAGGGCTTAAACCTGAAGCGCCCAGGGCGAGTGTCAATGGGTGACGCTTTCCTCATCACCCAGGGGAGGGCCTCGAGGCACCTTTGCTGAGCCGAGGAGGTCATGCCCATAGGAGCTGTGACCTCCTCAGCCCAGCAAAGTTCAGCTCAGGCAGCCAGGAGTCTGCTCCTGGCTGTCTGAGCTGAAAATGAAGAGTGTCTGTCAGGCTGACCTTTGTTCAGCCTGACAGACACTCTTCATGAGGGTCAAAAGGTGGGGTGGTGGCCCCTCCACCCTAAAGGACGGGCCGCCACTGCCCGAGCCCATGGAAAGGAGAGCCTGAAGAGCGAGCCCAGGGATTTTGCTGTTTTAGAAGATACACTATTACAGATATTCCACTGCAGAAGTGAGCTGCTGTTACAAATATCTGCTGTTCACTTAGAACATCATATTGCACTACCTTTGTTCTAAATAGGAATACTACCATTTCATCATTGATTGGTCAGGTGCAGAAATGAACATCTCCCTGCATTTAATCAATCACAGCCACAACAAAGGCATCTGTGCTCCATGGTGCTATGGTGCCCATTTGCAGCTTGGCACCGAACTCTGTGCCAGTGCGGGGGCTGAGGACAGAAATGCACTGTATCTGGTGGATATGGTGCATTCCTGGCCTTTCACGGTGGTGCTCGGTAGTGCAGGAACACATTTCATGCCCTGCCCTATGCCTCAAGGCCTTGTAAATCAGCCACAGATCTCGCAATAGATCTGAAGCTGCCATGCCACACTTTGCATTATGTTTACGCATATACATGCATGTCTGCCAGAAAATATGGATAATATCTCTGTGTGAAAAGGAGACGTACAATGTCCACGGGGTGGGGACATGCAACACACGGGGCACAACACCCGTCTCATTGCCCACATAACACAACCTAGGAGAATACGTACACAGCATGGCTCATTGGCAGGTCCCATGTCATGGGACACTCATACAATCACCTGCAACATCACACACATCCTGCTTGAGTGAACTGTCATGCCACACAATTAACACCATCAGCAAGCCTCTAAGCCTGTATCCTTGACTGGAAGGTATATTATCATAAACAACTACAAACATGCATGGAAATAGTAAACCACACAATGTCAGAAGCAAGTCTGTATCCCTACTTCGCAAACACATACTAAGCAAGGCCAGTTGTTACCAAACACAAGGGCAAGTCTGACACTGTCTCTCCTCTTCCATTGCAGCTGACCAAGGTTATGGCATCTAGCCCTGGGTGATGACACCCTTTGTACATTCACAGAGTGACATTGAGAAAGCCTACAATGTGGAACTAGACTGCACCAGGAATATACTTGAGCGTACATTTGACATTCTCAAAGTAAGATTCTGATGTCATGATGCCTCAGGGTGGAGACTGATGTACTCACCTCCACTGGTGTGTAAGATCATTGTTGTCTGTGCAATTTTGCACAACATATGTGTGCGGACTATTGTCCCCTGGGAGTATCAGTTGGAGGAACCCAGGAGAAGAATGAAGACAAAGATGACCCACCTCAGGATGGGGAAGGACCATATACCACTGCTGAGGCACCCAGGCATGCACACATTGTTGACAATTTGTCTACTGACTTTCACACTTAAAATTTTACTTACAAACAAATAAATAAATCACTTATTCACACAAGTGTCTTGGAGTATCCGTCACATGCAAATGCAACTGCTAATCATACACATTTAGAAAATATAGACTAGGCCACCACAATGGATAAACAAGTAAGAACATACTCAGGAACACCACCCAACACACACAAAACAATGCGAAAGGAATGTGTGGGTGAAATGTTTTCTATGCCAGTGTAACATAAATGTCACATTGGAACATATGTGTCACTCAGGTCTGTTGGGTTGAAATTTGAAGGCAGCCACAATGTCACGCCTTGTGCGGAATGTTATCCAGATGTCAGCCACTGGTAGGACAAGAGCAGTCAGTGCCCATAACTGTGGGTAAATGTCAGTAATGTGACACTATTTCTTCATGTCCAATGCACAGGTGGTAACATCCTAACATATCCCTCTGTGACACACACATGCATGGCAAATAGTGTTTGATATACAGAGGACACAGCACTAGTATGTCTAGGCCTGTTGCACTGAAATAAGTACTTATCATCCATGTAAGTCTAAAAATGGCATTTCTTCACTCAATCCGTTGACAAAATCCATGTGTTGATCTGGACACAGACATATTTACACATGCATGTGTGTACCCACGCTATCAGAAGTAAACATAAAATCAATCCCCACTCATTGTGCATCTCACAAAGGGTGTTGAAAGCAGCTGTGTGTGAGCGCCCATGTTAATGAAACACATATTGGAAGGCAGCTGAGACACTCCTGTACTGAACTGGCACAACCACTTTGTGGAGGTGACTTATAGACTACACAAGTGCTGTGTCAGGAGTACAGAGATGTGTAGTTTTCAGTCTTCCATCCTGCATACAAAGGATAATTAACAGTTAACATTGCTTGCCCTGTAGCAAACTCAAGGCTCATTGGCGAATATCATATTGAAAAGATATAGTGACATTCATGAAGGACAGATGAGGATGAGGAAGATGAGTGCCAAATACCAACTGTCCAAACACTCACAGCAATGTGGCAATTGAGGCTTACATGACACCATCTGGTTTCTACAGGTGGGTATATCTAAACAGTTCCATCATATTAATCCACAAGACAGCATTGTCCATATTTCAGACCATAAACATAAACATACACATTGTGTTGGCCACTTGACATTCCCGTTACACTGTCAGTAAGTCCACCTGTGTGTTTGTCTGCCAGAAAGCAAGTATGAATGATGCATGTGTAAACTGACAATACATGTACCCTGGGTCTACAAACACATCTGTGTACTACTATATACCAATTGGAGTGCCAAAACAATAAAGGCTCATATATATTTTCTAATCACATACTCTTGTATTTCCCAGTAGATAAGAGTCCAAGGCTGATAGAAATCTCCTGTAAGTCCCTAGTAGATAATAGGGCAAGGCTGACAGAAATGCCCTGTAAGTCTCTAGTAGATAATAGGGCAGGGGAGTGTAGATGTCCAATTGGAAACTGCTGGACCTGGCATCCTTGGCGTGGTCTCTCCTGTCTTTTTTGTCCTTGCTTCCCATGTTTTGATTGTGTGCTGGACTCTGTTTTTGCTGTTTTTGGTACTCTGGGCACTTTACCACTGCTGACCAGTGCAAAAGTGCAAGAGCTCCCTGTGTAAAATGTATGTGTAATTGTCTTTTCCATGATTGGCGTATTTGATTTACTAGTAAGTCCCTAATATAGTGCACTAAAGGTGCTCAGGGCCTGTAAATCAAATGCTACTAGTAGGCCTGCAGCACTGATTGTGATATCCACATGAGTAGCCCTGTAAACGTGGCTCACACCTGCCACTGCAGTATCTGTGTGTGAAATTTTAACCTGGCAATTCGACCTGGCAAGTGTACCCACATGCCAGGCCCAAATCTTCCCTTTTTATACATGTAAGCCCCCCTAAGACAGGCCCTAGGTAGCCCCATGGGCAGGGTGCAGTCTATGTTAAAGGTGGGTCATGTACTGATGTGAAATACTGCCAAATATGTCTTTCACTGTTGCAAGCCCTATCTCTCTCATAGGTTAACATGGGGGCCGCCTGCAAATAACCTTAAAGTGCAGTTTCCCTTTGAGAGCAGAAGGAAATTTGGAGTTTGGGGTCTCTGAACTCACAATTTAAAAATACATCTTTTAATAAAGTTGGTTTTTAAATTGTGTGTTTAAAAATGCCACTTTTAGAAGGGGGCATTTTCTTGCTTAAACCTCTGCCTGCTTGTGTATTTCCTGTCTGGGTCAGACTGACAGTTAGGCTGTTTGTGAATCCCCTCTAGATAGTGAAACAAAGGGACCTGGGGGTAGCTAGCATATCGTTATAAGCCATCTGTATGTGACTCTGTATGACACTACGGAGGCACAAAGGGCATTTTAAATGTGTCCCATTGGTGGCACATATGGCCTCCCTATGAAGCTCACATTGAGATGACTCATGGGGAATATGGTTTTTGTATTGTCTGATCCTTGTAAGGCATGTACCATCACACATGTACACTTACAAGACATACCTTAAACACATGGAGATTGAGCAGGATGTTGACCTTGCATATCCACAAGTAACACAACACTATACATGTCAGTTCAAATGTACATATACATTTTGCCTAGGATACCATACATTTTAGTATATTTTACATGCCTTGCGTCAAAACAATTGACGTATTGCCGCAATGCGTGTTTTTTGATGGCATTGTGTCTATCAAAAATGACACATACCGTGCAATGGAATTGTCTAATGTTGTCTTGCCATGTGACATAAAAAATAACGCACAGATGCGTAAAAAAAAAAGATGCATCCTCAAAAACATGACACAGTATTGCAGGAAGTGAAGTGATGGCTGTACCATGCACACCAGGAACTGCAAAATTACTTATACTTTCTTTTACAGTCAGTCTTTTTGTCTGTCTTGGTGAGAGGAGATGTTTTGGAGATCCATGTGAGAGAGTGATATTTGAAGTGTAATTTTGTGCTGGCTGTTGTCCTATTTTTTGTCTCTGACCTCTGTATTGTCCTGTCCATTAGTCTTTTGTATTGTGTTGTCATAGTATTGTTGGGTGTCTGCCTCTGGGGTAGCAAAGTTAGTTAGGTTTCTTGTGAGCTGCTTGGGCTATTTTTTGGGAGGTTCAGAGTAGGGAGGGTGTGTCTAACAGAATGTCTGGAAGGGAAAGGGCACGTCACCTCAGCGCTGAGGAGTTACTGGGTTTCATCTGGCTGGTGCTCCTTTACCTGCCCAACATGGTGTCCATGGGTGGGTGAGTGATCCAGGGCTATAGGAACGAGGTGAGGAAACTGCGGTCAGGGAAAGTCCACTCTCAGATGTGTACGTATCTTCGAGGTGGAGCGGACTGACCGGCAATTGAAGCATCACTGTGCAGACATAGTCAGCAGGGAGCAAGACTTTCTGGACAGCATTGGGATTGAGTTCGGAGGAACTGTGGGTGAGTACACAAACTTTGTATTGACTATTTCTGTACAATTGCAGGTATATATCTGTTGGTCATAGGGCCTTCTTTAGCAAGTTAAGGAAGGCAAAGGGCAGGGTTGTGAGTACAGTGTTGGTGCAAAAGAGAGCAACCATGGCAATGGCAACACTGCACTATTAAGGAGACAAAATGCTTGGCCCTGTCCTTGTCCACTGGGTTTTGCCACTTAATCCTGTTGTACACCAATGCCGACACAACTGTGTCATCGTGGAAGAGTGCATGGTTATCAGGAACATATGTGCATGTCCACTAAGTGCCTAGCTACTGTTGTATGTTGCATAGTCACGTACAATTGATGTCACAAATCACACAGGAGTAAAGGCAGTCATGACTGATTGTTTTCCTGTGAGTATTGTATGTGCAGTGTGACATCACAATTACCAATGTTTAAAAATGTTTGTAGCATAAAGTCATCTGCACTTATTTAACAATGTAGCCATAACATTTATGTTATGTTCCTGCACATAGGTGTACATGTCAGCCTGGCCTACAAATGTATGTCACTGAGACATGTAAGATGCCATTATTGAGTATTTAGCAACATAGGTATATTTGTGCCATTGGCAAATGATGTCTGATGTGCAATACTTGTCCATTGTCTTCATAGTGCAACATTCACAGTGCCATGTCTCATGTTCCATCTTGCAGGTGGACCCCAACCAATCTGTATGTGTAATGTGTTGTGCAAGTATTTTGTGTGCAGTTGTATGTTGTATGCAATGCTGTGTACCAAGTGCATGTATGCTACCACAAACATAGTAGGCTTAACCAGGATATGTACTGTATAGGTGCAGATTTGTCTAGGCTGTGTATCCCATGAAATGATTGCACTGGTGGAAACATGTGTAGCAAAAGCCATGGAAATATTGGACATGGTACATGAGTCCCATATTAATGATGATATATGGTCATGTGGCAGAAGTTAGTGGTCCGACACATGTGTGCAGGGTTGTTAGATGTTGTTGACTATAGATGGCACTGATGTGTGTGCCACACGTAGCACTGAGTAACTCAGCTCATGGTGAGATGCATTATCATGTGAATAGTTAACTAATAGTAGAAGGTCAGTGGCCAACATCCCACACTTAGGAGCTTATTTACCAGTCATTAGCACCACCAGTACATCACTTTTTATATGGGTATAAGGTGACGCAACTGCAGTGCAAGGGGCTTGTACAAATGCCTCTTGGCATGGCCAAATTTCAACCACCATTATGGTGTTATGCCCCATTAACTGAGTAGTCATTTGCAACAATTCTAACCTATGTCATCCTCACATGTTTAGACATGTATGTTTAGTCAGAGGGTTATCCCTACTACATAGCCATTTGACATGCCGTTAACCACAGCATTATCTACTTGTGGTAATCCTGATATTGTTCAGGATCTGATGTTAATACAAATGACACACAATGTACAGCATTAGGATGTGCTGTACCAAGATCCCTGTGTGGATGTGGTGTGGGACATGCATACACCCACATATGAGGTGGTGGTGCTGAGTGCCGTTATGCAACACGCGCATAGTTTGGGATGCATTTATAACCAATGGCCAGCATAGTGTGAGTAAACAAGTCACTTAGAAACTATGCATCAAGTCATGGCACAGCTCACCTGGTACTGACCTGTGTCAATATGAGAGTAGTGGCATCATCCTCTGTGTGACATAAATGACTGCCCCACCCTACAATTTCACATATGATGTTTGTCACAATCAGTTTACCATTTAGCAATGTGTCCTGACATCTCTACTTGGCAGACATTAGTCCTGTTGTGAGGCAACATTGTACTTGCAGTACTTCCGCAGATGAGTTAGTTAAATGTCAATGGATCTGAGGTCAGTTGCACAAACATGAGATACATTGATGGACAAACTACCATGATGCGTATGATGTTGCATGGTCACATGGCTGATGTGTATGACAATCTTAGTCAATGGTGACATGGACCTTGTTGGACCTGGCCCATTTGGCAGATTCATCCTCTGACTTTTTCCCTTCTTCCTCCTACTTTTTCTGACCTCTTTCTGTTGGCTTAGGACTCTGAGCACTTTATCACTGCTGATCAGTGCAAAGGTGCAGGTGCTCTCCCTTCTAAAGTTGGTATGATTGGCTTATACCTATTTGGCATATTTAAGTTACCTGTAAGTCCCTTGCATAGTGTTATCTCTTTACTCATGGTCTATAAATGTAATGCTACCAGTGGACCTGCAGCGCTGCTTGTGCCACGCACTGAAGTAGCCTTTCAAACCTGTCTCTGGCCTGCTAGCGAAGGGCCTGCGTGCACAGTTTTCTGCCACAGGGACCTGACATCTAAATTTACTTGTCACGCCCAGAACTCCCCTTTTACTACACGTAAGTTACCCCTAAGGTAGGCCCTAGCTAGCCCTATGGGTAGAGTGCTATGTATGTATAAGGCAGGACATGTGCCTAGTAGCGTGACCTGTCCTGGTAGTGACAAACAGCCTATTGTTTTTCTCACTGTTGTGAGTGCTCCCTCTTCATAGGATTGCATTGGAAATGCCCTGCCTTATGTCTAGAGGGTATTGTCTGATATTTGAGGGTTAGCGTAGGCATGTTTAGTATGGATGTAATGGTAGTGAGAAATGCTGCTTACTGGTGTAAGTGGATTTTTTATTACTATTACTGAAAAGCCACTTCAAGAAAGTGAGCATTTCTCTGTGCTTCGGAGTCTGGTGTTTGACTCCAATCCATGTGCATACTTTTCAGACAGCCTGTACACAGGGAGGGTGGAGGTGTCACAGAGGTGCGTCTGCATTTTGAATAGTCTTCCCGGGCTGAGAAAAGGGGAAGGCGGGGCACACATGCATCTGTGAAGGCTGTGCCCTGGCCTCACACAAAAGGGTTGTGTACCCCCAACTGATGTTTGAAGCCTGTGCTACAGGAGAGAGGGGCACTCCCAGAACCAGTTGTAACTGGTTGGAACATCCACTCCCCTTCTTTGTGAAACACTTGCAGAACTGAGTATAAGTACAGGGGAAATTTCTCCACAATTTGGTGACATTTTGGAACTTGCCACAGAATGCTGCTGGATGGATTCACCAGGAACCGCCATGAACTTCTGCTGCTGTGCTGACCTCTGACCTGCTTGGTCATTAGGAGGGACTGCCAACTGGCTGCATTCACCTTGTGCTGGCCTGTTGTTGGGCCCTGCCACCTTGAGCTCCATTTTACTTTGTCCCCTAGGGGCAGGGTGCTGTGGCCCCTGACCCTTGCAACTGCATAAAACAAGAGGAGTGCTTCATTTCACCATATAGCGCCTGGAGGGTGCTTTCCTGTGTCTATATTGAACGCTTGGGGAGCGTTCTGTGTAATTATCTTGAAGCGCCTTGAGAGCACTGTCCTTTTGAACCACTTCGTGCTCTGAACGTGCTCTTCAGCCATGGATATCACCGCCGCGACCCGGGCTCTTTAATTGCCCCCAGCGCTCTGAAAAGCACGTTGCTGGCATGAAGAATTACCCGCCACAACCCGGACATTTGTGGATCTCGGAGCGCATTGAAAGCACTCTCCAGGAAGTGTCCCCGGGGCACCTGGAAGTGAGGAAAGAAGCAAGCACGCTCCTACCCTCCCCTCGGGACGAAGCACGCTCGGAGGAATGCTCCCGGAACACAAGCAGGCACCCACTCTGGTGCTTGCCCTCTGCTCCGGCCAGGCGGGCTCTGTGCCTTGGCTGGAGGAGATGGGCGGGGTAGGAAGCCTCATCGGATGCTACCCCGCCCCTCCGGAGTCCATGGAGGAGCGCCAGGGGCCCCTGTTGTTGTACATCGTGGCACTAGAGGTGCTGTGCCACCAGATAAACAGGTACTTTTTATGGACATATGTGTTCTAAATGTTCCTGATATGTTCTTATAGACTGGTATGTTTTCCTGGTGCTCTGATGATGTGCCTTGTATGTTTGCTGATGTTCCTTTTATGGACATTCTACGCTACGTTTTCATGACATGCCATATGTTTTATAATGTTCCTGATAAGTGCATTTATGATATTTTTATGACAAGTGCATTTATTTAGTAATGTGATTCCTGACTACTGCTTATGTTGCAGAATACTAAGTAATCTGTGTGTTATGTGTGACTACTGCTGGTCTCTGCAGATTAACTATTGTGTAACGTTCTGACAACTGCTCGAGTAGCAGGTTATTACTGACATGTGTTTGGTCTAATGATTTATGTTGTGTACAGTACAGTTTATTTTTATATAACTTGGTGTTGTGTTTCCTTGTGGGTATAGTGTGTCACGTGTGTTGTGTGTGTTGTGCAAATGCTTCACACATTGCCTCTGGGATAGGCCTGACTGCTCGTGCCAAGCTACCAACGGGGCGAGCAGGGGTTTTCTTAGATGTGTAACTTCCTTGCCCTGACTAGAGTTGGTGGGTTCTGCCTGGCTTGGGTGCATACCCTAGCCAACCAGAAACCCCATTTCTAACAGACCTTCAATGATTTTTCAAGATGTTCAAAGTAACCATGCAATGATAGCTAGTCTTGATACCATGGACATGAACAATGTGTATTTTGTGGTTGGTGTGAAGATGTCTGTCCTCCTGCCCTTCAGGATGCCATGTTGATTAGTTCTGGCCAATGTGTTACAACTGCAGATTGTGTAGCCATTGCATGTGTGTAATTCATTTGTCAAAATATACAGTTGACTGACATATCCACTTCATGTTTCAGCTGCAAACATGAATGCATCCCAGAGGTGTGAATTTGCAAAGAGGGCAGAGAGGTTCCATCACATCAAGCAAGTTGCCAAGGGGTACCATAGGATGCAAAGGAGGTATGACCGGGTACATGCCTCGGGGGCCTGGAAGACCTTCCATCAAGGGGGACCAGCAAAGGAGCCATTCACCACCACCACCCATGCTGCAGCAAGGCCTGTGGCCACAGGCAGTGCCACTTCTCCTGGGGCAGGACCCTCAACCTCGACTCCATCAATTGTTAAAGTGACATCACCTCAGCTCTATCAATTGTTAAAGTGACATCAACAACTGCAGCACATACCTAAATGGAGCCCCCCTACGTGACCAGAAATACCGTATTGCCCGGTTGGAGCACCAGATTGGGCAGATTTTGACACTGCTTCGAGAACTGAAAGCACTTATGATGAAGAGCTGAGGGGACTCATGGACACTAAATCAGCACGTCCCTCCTATTTTGTAATGTGCATGTATATAGTTGGGGTATTTAGTTAGTTAGGGTTTGTTAGTTAACATAGTATAGGTTAGTTTGAGGTACTTAGGGTATCTTTTATTACTTTTTGGTTGGGGAGGGGAGTGATTGGGTATATTAAAAAAATAAAAAATACATAAAAAATCAAAAAATCTTAAAAACAATATATTATTGTTTAAGCCATATATATAGGTAGCCAATGTTTAGCTCTAGTAACTGTTGTCCTTGTCATTAGATCTATATTAAGGGGAGGGTGGGTTGATGGTTATCATGTGGCGTCATATGTTTTGAATAAGTAGCAGAAGAAGTAGTGATAAGTTACGTTTTTAGTATAAGTTAGGCTAAGATAGTGTAGTTTAGGTTAGTTTAGGTAGTTTAGTTAGCTTAGGATTTTTAGACTTAGTTTCATAGTTCAATAAATCATTTTACTATTCTTAATATATGGCCTCTATTCTGATTTAGCGTGTAGGTGGTAGCATGTATGCACAGGTCATGTTAGGCACTTGCTTTTGCACGGTATAGTTAGTCTACATGTGTGACTATGTGTATCCCCTATTGTCAAGTTCCTGTCAGGTTGGCAATGGTGTCACATCTGTATCTCCAGACATATTTAAGAAATGTACATGAATACTCTGGATGTGCATGGATACACATACCAGGAAAGGGATTTCAACAGCATGTCTCTGTATTTTTCAGCAATGTGACTTGCATTGTCATCATGTCGTTGTAATTGCATTTCCTCTACATCTAAACTTTGTGACTGAGACACTCATGACTGCCCCTCAAATTCTTACACATGATTCACTTATCTGTAATGTCAATGGTTTTCCTGTTGCTACCATCCTTGCTAGGCCCAGTCACTTGTGATGTTATTGCTGTCAGCTATCACATTACATGCATGCTAACGGTCAAATTCCATGCTTAGGATTCTCAGGTTTAACTTGCTTGTTCAAATAGCAATTAGTCACCTCATTCATGTTGCAGTCAGTGTGTTTGTGACTTTGTGTATGTCACAGGTCCACCAGAGCTTCTCTTTTGTGTTACTCCAGTGGTACAGTGCCATTACACAATTTTTTTAGGATGAGATGAAAAAACTTTGGGTGGCTTGACACTGCACTGTATGCAGGGCTTCCACCCAATGCAGATTTCTGTGGCAGAGAGACATGCAATGGGTGTTGCTGTGGGCTTACCCATGCAACATCCATTTCAATGGGGACTGCCTCAGAGTTAGAATGGAATGTATACCTGAGTCATTGCCAAAACTATGACTCCAGCCCAGGGGTGTGGTTTGTATGAGACGACAAGGAGACAGACAAATCTTTAGGTTGGTTTTACTCATTGTTTGTGTGCAACATCTTGTCATTTACATAGTAGGAGCAAGGAGCTTTCACTGTTGTATATGTACATTGAGGGAGACTTCCTGCTCATAAACATCCAATTCCTGCAACACACGGTGCAAGTGTGCCTGCATTGGCACTAGACAGATGCATTTGCACTAGTGCTAGACCAAGAAATTGGTTGGTCATTATCCCATTCCATACAGTACTTCCATGGGTTTTAGTTATGGCACAGCTCAGCACAGCTACATTCCTTGCGGCACCATGTTGTCCAATTTGTTAGGGTTTATAGGCCCCACAGTATATATGCTTCACTCAATGCATAAAGTTCACACATTTACTGCCTCAGACACAGATTCCAGACAATTGATGTTTAGAGGAAATATATTAGTTTGTGAAGTGATGTTACTGGTTGGACTGTACATTACACAAGAGACTAACATCACTAGCGATACCGAATCATTGGAAGTCCAAGCAAAGTCCAGGGGTGAGGTACATATCATGAGACGTGTAGGAGAGGAGTGCATCAGTGAGAGGGTGTTCACAGTGCCAATAGGTAGGAACTGGCCAGGATAACACTTCTCATGTGTGATTGGTCAACAGTAAGAGAGTGAAGAGGGGGCATTGATAGATGTTGTAACACTGGTTTGATCTTCAGCAAAGAGCAAAAGAGAAACTGTCCATGTGCCACAGTCTGTAGCTACTGGGTATTTGTTTGTGTGAATGATGTTCCTTCCACATCTTCATCCTTGGATGTATGCAGTGCCTCCTGTGCCATGGCTGGTGGTGATGTTGAAGTTGAGGGAGGCACACACACATCAGGGTCTGGGGATGTGGATTCAAAGGCCCCGGCAGCTGTCAGCTGTGGAAAGATGAAAGGCATCACTTCAACAAGGAGGTACTGCTGGTTTCGCAATACAGCAGCAATGTCACAGTGGTAGGCAGCCAGGTTATCATTGAGGGAGCCCAACATCTGCTGCATGCACTCCAGGATAGTTTGGAAAGCCCCCAGCCTGTTGTCAACCATGCTGGTGCCACTGTGAGAGGACAATTGTTCGAACCTCAGCCTCAGGAAACCAGCTATGTCAGCCAGGGACTACTGGAGTCTATGAAGTAGAGAGTGTGGGTGCCTCTGATGGCAGCACAGTTGTCCTTATTTGGACTGAGCCACCTATGGACTCCCGTTCGGCTGCCCGCCATGGTCTCCATCCCCACTCATACATGCATTGCCAGCTCATGCTGGACTCCGATCACTGCAGTTTGGAAGATGATGTCTGAGTCCTGGGAGTCCAGGGCTGTGGATGAGGTGGCAGGTGGTGTGAGTTGTGTGTTGGGTGGTTCATTTGCAGTCCCCACAATGCTTAATGTCCTCCATGCGACCGGAGATGGTGAACAGATGGCACCCAGAATCTCCTGGAGAGTGTCGGAATTGATGCTTTGGATCTGTCATCGCCATCATCAGAGAAGTCGAGGACATGCAGCTGGCCATAAGGTATGGCATCATCCTCTGCAAGGAAATATAAATATGTCAATGGTGACCTGTGTTAGCTGTTCACAATAGTCTTTATGTTGTTAAGCATGGCACATCACTTACATGGCACAGAGCTATACAACAGGTCCCTCATTTATGGGCCCCTAGCAGCACATTGTGGCGTCAGGGTGTCTATTTGTGGAACTCATTGTTGGCACATTAAGGCAGTCCTCATATCCTAGTCCACTGTAAGCCATCTTGTGTGTTTTTTTGTGTACTTCTTGTCGATCCCTTTCATGCATTATACTTCATGACATTTGTGTGGCATGGGTGTTGTGCATGGAAACGTACAGAATCTATTGCATTGCCAGATCTGTAACTTTTAATGTGTGTCACAATTTTCTACCAACCCACGTGTGTTGTAAGAGTGATGTAAGTTGAACAACTGTCCACATGTATTCTCCTTCTCACCTTTTATCATGAGTGCTGTATCCTTAATCACCTATAGTAAGATGCAACTACCTTTTGTGTACGTGATTGTACAGGAAGGTGTCCCTTCCTGCACAACAACACTCATCCCTGCAACACAGGCCTCATTGCAGCATGGGTGCAAGGTGAGTGCATGTGGACAGTTGTGCCTCTTGCATTACTGTTACGAAACACATGGGTTGGCATATGACGTTGACACATTCCCAATCATCTCAATATGTGAATGCATCAGGAAGCATCACCACCTCAGGGGTGGCATTATGATTGAGTAACATATACTGACATTGTTGCTGGCCCTTTGATTCCATCTTTTAATGTGTGTTGCAACTGGCAACAGACATTGGCAGTGGCAGACAGATTTCCAGATTGTTGATGTTGCTGGATGTGTCCCTTCCTACACATGTGCATTCATACCTGCAACACAGGAACCCCTACACAATGCTCAATGTGTGCCAGTGTTGGTGTTAGGCAGCAGTTTGTGCCCCATGACCAAGGTTAGTACAGGGATGCATTGCATGTTAGTGACAACTAAACATCCCATCACATTCAAGATGATGCAGCACAGCACAGCACGCTGGGCTGCTGTACTGCACTGCATGACTTAATCATGCATGGTTAAGAATGGGCTGCATTTCCCAGAGACTGACTGCACACTGCCCTACCAGGGCATACATTTTATGTTACACTCCAGTTGGGCAGAGTGCCAGTCCATATTTTCTAGGGAAAGGCGGACACCTTGTATGATTCTAGATGGCCTGGTATTCTGTGTCCCTTTTATACCTCACGCTACATGTAGGTGTTAGTCTATGTGTGTTGCTGGGCTTGTTTCTACGGAACACACATGTAACCCACCCAACGGCTGACACCTTCCCAGATATTCACATCTAGGAATGCTGCAGTTTCATGCACCACCGCAGAGTTTGTGTACTTGAAACATGGGGGTGAGTGTAATTTTTGTTTGTCCTAGTGATGTCATGTAATGTTAATCTATGTGCTGCATTGTAATGCAAACACAGTTAGGCAGAGAGACCACTTGTGCCTGATGTTGTGCAGGAAGGTCTCCCTTGATGTACAACAGCAATCATCCCCAAGTCACAGGCATCCTTGCAGCATGGTGCAGGTGTGCCAATGTAGGCGCACCGCAGCAACATTTGCACCAGAACAGACTATATTGACAGTAATGACTTGTATGTTGTGTTTACATCACATTAGCACCCTATTCCAGTGGTGAATGAAGGCGTATCCCTGCCCTTGGATGGCCATTGAAAGTTACACATGGCTAAATGGCTCAGTTGTAACTGTGAAGGGAGTATTGTGCTGATTGTGAAGTGGTCTTTGTATATGGTGGTAGGGTCAGTGCACATTACATGTGTTTGGTGTTGTTCCCCATGCAACCCTTTCACATGCATAGAGTGCATCCTATGTGCCTCCCCCTTGTGTCATTAGTTATTAAACACATTTCCTCCAGTGCAACTTACTGTGTGTTTGTTGCTGCTCATCCTATCCCTGGACTCTGGTGACCAACTCCTAGGGGATGACCACTGCCACCATCTCCTCCAGCTTATCCAGTTCCTTCTGGGGTGCCAGACTTTCACCTCTGGTGTGCACTGCTTCCTTTCGGTTGCTGGCCAGTTTCTCTTTTGTTCTATGCCTGCAATCAAGCCAGCGCTTCTTACTATTGGTCACAGTCCTCTTCACCTCTGACACACTGTTGACTCTATCAACTATGGACTGCCACATGGCATCCTTCGTACTTATTGGCACTTTAGAAGTGGCGAAGAGTTGGTGTTGGTGCTCCATCACCTCCCTGATTAGGATCTGATTCTCCTCCTGACTGAAGTGACACTTCCGTTTTCCCTTCTCCTGGGACTCTGTCTGTCCATCCTGGCTTACACTGGGCTGTTGGAGTACCTCTGGGGTCTCTCCTGTCCTGATATCTAAATTTGTCTTACATGTGGCTTCTAGTTGGTGTTTTTGCAGGGTTTTTTTTAGAGGCTTTTAGGGGAAAAAGTGACACTAGCATGATTAGCATAAAAAAAGTGCAGCAAATCATGCTAGCGCCACTAGCACAATTTGTTTTGCAACATGTGATACTTATTTTGACGCTAACCATTTCTTACCGCCATGCTGCACCATTTTGTAAATATGGTGCAAGTATGGTGGTAAAAAATTACGTTAGTCGGAGTAAAAAGTTTTGATGCACAACTGCGCTAGCACAGTTGTGCGTCATTTCTTGTAAATATGGGCCTTAGAGTTTTTCATCTCCTCACAGCCCTCTAAAAGCAAGCTTCCACAAGCCTGAGCAGAAACTTTGGATCTTTGTATAACAATCACTGAGGAAAGAAAGCTAAGGAAACTGAACCTAGCAATGGATGTGTTATGTTATGTTATGTTATGTTATGTTATGTTATTAATACTTGTAAAAGTGGATGTCCTCCAGAAGGTTTCTTGGTGCTGGGATAACAGAACAAGCCAAAACAACATCTTCAACCTTGTCATATGCCTGTTTAAATGGGCCTGTTTTCAGGAGCTGTCTGAAGCTGATATAACAGGGGGTCAATCCAATTTCTAGAGACACGGAGTTCCATATCTGAGGGGCCAAAATGTAAAACCTGGTACCACCAAGTTTTTAAAGCAGGGAATGGCAAGAAAGTTCAAGTGAGAAGATCTTAAAATGCAGTTTGGTAAGCATTTCTTAAGGCGAACCAAAATTAATTCAGGACTGTTACCGAATAGGACTTCAAAAATGAGGCAACCAGTCTTAAATACCATGCACTGTTTCACTGGTAGACAGTTCAGTTCCCTCAACAAAGAGGTGATATGACATTGCCTGGGTTTATGAAAAATCAGCCTGGTAGAGTTACCCATTGCAGTTTGCGGTTAAGGCCCTCGGGCGGCCCAAGTATAGGGAATATCCGTAGGTAATCTGGAAATCACTAAAGCAATGACTAGCTGAATAAGGGTGTCAGGAGTCAGGAATATGCCTATTTTCCTGATTTTACGCAATTGCAGGTAGCTAGAGGATGCCAGTCCCAACATGGGACTTCATGGACAATTTATCATTGATTAGACCCCCAGGGCTATTCGCTGCGGTCTTCGGCTGGGGACGGGTTCAACATAGTTGAGGTACTAGTGAGGACCATTTCCGTTTTGTCAGAATTTAATTTTATTTGGTTACTGTTCATCCGATTGCGAATGGCAGCTTTAGATTCCAGCGAGTTGTTGGTAGCAAAGAGCAGTTGCATATCGTCTGCATACTCGCTGCCTAGGGTACTAGACAGCCTTGTCCTCCATTGCCACTATGATACACCTTTCCTAACTATATATGTTGTCTGTTTTTCAAACGTTGGCATTGCTTTTCTGATTTCCTGGAGACTTCATGAAATATAACTGCCAGAAAACCACTATTGGAAACAGTTCAGCTTCATGAAAACATGCTTAAAGATAACGGGGGTCATTCCGACCCCGGCGGTCAAGGACCGCTGGGGCCGGGGATGCGGGAGCACCGCCAACAGGCTGGCGGTGCCCCGCAGGGCATTCTGACCGCGGCGGTTTGGCCGCGGTCAGACCAGGAAAACCGGCGGTCTCCCGCCGGTTTTCCGCTGCCCTGGGAATCCCCCTGCGCCGCCATGGGGGATTTCGACCCCCTCACCGCCATCCTGTTCCTGGCGGTTCCGACCGCCAGGAACAGGATGGCGGTGAGGGGTGTCGTGGGGGCCCCTTCAGTGCCCATGCCAATGGCATGGGCACTGCAGGGGCCCCCGTAAGAGGGCCCCACTTTGAATTCCAGTGTCTGCTCAGCAGACACTGGAATTTGCGACGGGTGCAACTGCACCCGTCGCACCTTCCCACTCCGCCGGCTCCATTCGGAGCTGGCTTCCTCGTGGGAAGGGGTTTTCCGCTGGGCTGGCGGGCGGCCTTCTGGCGGTCGCCCGCCAGCCCAGCGGGAAAGCCAGAATGGCCTCCGCGGTCTTTCGACCGCGGAGCGGCCATATGGCGGTTCCCTCCAGGCGGGCGGCTCCCGCCGCCCGCCGGGGTCTGAATGACCCCCAACGTTTTGATCATCCCAAATCAAAAAACTATCTAGTTGTTGATGTTCATGAATGATCCTGGGTTTTTTCTCTGTCATTGTGCCTAAAGTGCCTCTTGGACATTTCTCTACCTTACAACATTCTTCATAAGATATAATTGTTTTTCATGAGCTTTATCGTAATGGTGTCACCATCCTACTGTCCTTCTTCGGCCTGACCTTTGTGGCTCCCTATGTAGTATTATGGGAAGCCGTTTGTGTCAAAATTACCGCTCCCTATATAGGTCACCTCCTGGAATGCATAGCGTGTTGCAAAATGAAAATGACATACACAAGAAGGAATGTACTATGTGTCAAAATAAATATGATACCTGGCAGAGTGAATCTGACTTGAACCAAAACAAATATGAAACCAGGCAAAGTGAAAATGCTACTCAGTGATTATTATGAATAACTCACACTCAGAATTGGATGAGAGATATACTGAAATATATATCAATCATACTGAAATAAATATGGCCCTCACTGTAAATAATAAAGCAATCATTGAAACACATACAATATTTGTAAAAAAGAATGCGACATTTCTTGAAATGACTGACATATGCCAAGAGGAATATGACACACATTGGAAAGAATATGACAGCTTGAAATGAATATAAGGGACTGAAATGAAAATGCAGTATTCTGAAAGGAATATAATGTGCAATGAATATTACATTTATAAAAAAATGAATATGATTTGCATTGAAAGTAATATGACACACATTGACATGATTATGATATGTGTTGCAATTGGTATGAGTCATGTTAAAATCAATATCATGCGTTAATATGAATGAGACATCTATTGAAAGGAATATGACACATGCTAAGACGAATATGACCTGAAATGAATATGAGCCCTTTTGAAATTAATTCAACATACCTTAAACTGAATATGACCAATGCTGACTTTAAAATGAAACTTGTCAAAATGGATGTTATGCTTTGAAATCAATATGATACACCTCGACATGAATATTGCATATATTGAAATGAATTTGACCTATGTTAAAATGGATATGACCCATGTTAAAATTATAATGTCAGGTGAATATGACATCCACTGACACGAATATACCATTCATTTAAAGCAATATAACACAAGTTAAGATTTATATGAACCATTTTCAAATTAATATGACATCTGATGAAGTTGATATGACCCATATCAAAATTAATATGCCATTCATTAAAATTAATATGACACTTATTAAAATGGATATGAAACTATATAAGGTAAATATAGCAGGCTTTGAAATGAATAAAGCACATATCGAAATGAACACAAGCCATGTGTAAATTAAAATGCTCACTGTTTAAATATGGCTTGCCTTGAATCAATGTTGATTTGCTTTAAAATTAACAATACATATTGAAATTAATATTACATATTCTGAAAGGATATGATATGAACACAAATTAATTAACTAAAATAAATATATGTTTTCGACTATGTGCTACATTTAGTTTTTGCCGGCTTTCGGACCCTGAGCACTTTACCACTGCTGACCAGTGTGAAAGTGCAAGTGCTCTCTGATGATTGGTTTATCCATGAGTGGCATATTTGTTTTACCATTAAGTCCCTAGTATAGTGCAACATGTATGCCCAGGACCTGTAAATCAAATGCTACTATTGGGCCTGCAGCACTGATTGTGCCACCCACATGAGTAGCCCTGTAAACATGTTTCAGACCTGCTACTGCAGTGTCTGTGTGCAGTTTTAAAATGCCATTTCAACCTGCAAGTGCACCCACTTGCCAGGCCCAAACCTTCCCTTTTACTACATGTAAGGTACCCCTAAGGTAGGCCCAAGGCAGCCCCATGGGCAGGGTGCAGTGTATTTAAAAGGTAGTACATATACTGGGGTATTTTACATGTCCTGATAATGAAATACTGCTGTAGGAAAGTACCATCTTCCTTGGCATGTTACCCCCATTTTTACCTGTATGTCAGAATGTTTTTGCCTGTCTCACTGGGATCCTGCTGGTCAGGACCCCAGTGCTCATAGTTTATGGCCTAATGTGTGTGTCTGTATAGTGCTTGAGTGTTTCACTGACGCTCTACTAATCAGAACCTCAGTGGTTATGCTCTCTCTGCTTTTAAATTAGTCACTGTAGGCTAGTGACTTAATTTACCAATTTCAATTGGCACACTGGACCCCCCTTATAAGTCCCTAGTATATGGTACCTAGGGACCCAGGGCATTGGAATTCCAGGAGATCCATATGGGCTGCAGCATTTCTTTTGCCACCCATAGGGATCTCAGACAAACCCTTGCACAGGCCTGCCATTGCCGCCTACGTGAAATAGTGCACACACTATTTCACAGCCATTTTCAATGCACTTAAGTAACTTATAAGTCACCTATATGTCTAACCTTCACATGCTGAAGGTTAGGTGCAAAGTTACTAAGTGTGAGGGCACCCTTGCACTAGCAAAGGTGCCCCCACATAGTTCAGGGCCATTTCCTGGGACTTTGTGAGTGCGGGGACTCCATTACATTTACGTGCACTACATATAGTTCAATACCTATATGTAGCTTCACAATGGTAAATCCGAATGCGGCCATGTCACATGTCTAAGATCATGAAATTGTCCCCCCATTCCAAATCTGGTATTGGGGAGCCAATTCCATGCATCCTGGGGGCTCCAGCATGGACCCCAGTACTGCCAAACCAGCTCTCTGAGGCTTGCACTACAGCTACAGCTACTGCCACCTCACAGACAGGGTTCTGCCCTCCTGCAGTCTGAGCAGCTCAGTCCCAGGAAGGCAGAACAAAGCATTTCCGCTGAGAGCAGGGTGTTACACCCTCTCCCTTTGGAAATAGATGTTACAGGCTGGGGAGGGGTAGCCTCCCCCAGCCTATGGAAATGCTTTGAAGGGCACAGGTGGTGCCCTCCTTGCATAAACCAGTCTACACCGGTTCAGGGACCCCTTGTCCCCTGCTCTGGCGTGAAACTGGACAAAGGAAAGGGAAGTGACCACTCCCCTTTCCATCACCACCCCAGGGGTGCTGCCCAGAGCTCCTCCAGTGTGTCCCAGACTTCAGCCAGCTTGCTTTGCAAGGTGTGGGGGCCCTCTGGAGGGCTCTGAGTAGCCAGTGCCAGCAGGTGACGTCAGAGACCCCTCCTGAGTGGTCCTTACCTGATAAGGTAGCCAATCCCCCTCTAAGGGCTATTTAGTGTCTCTCCTGTGGGTTCTCTTCAGATTCTGCTTGCAAGTTTCTTTCAGGAACCCTCTGCAACTACTACTTCATCCTCTGACCTCGGCTCAACCGCAGCCTGCTCCAGGAACTGCTGTAACAGCAACAAAGTATCCACAAGGGATACTTTTCTTCTGCCACTTCAGCTCCAGCCAGCAACTGCAACAGAGTGTGCACACTCTGGGGACTCCCTGTCTTCATCCTGCATCAGAAGGACTGAAGAAATCTTTCTGGGGTGACGGAGTCACTCCCCTGCTCACGCAGGCACCTTCCAAGATGACGACCGGTACCCTTGAACTCCTCACTGCGATGAGTGAGCTCTTAAGGACACATAGGGTGGACCCCATCAACATAGCCTGTCCTGAGGTCCTGCTGATGCAATTTGGAGGAGGTTAGAGCTTACCTTCCCCGTTTGTGACACTACCCCTATGCACTACGTCATCTTCACCTCCTGAGGCCTCTGTGCACTATTTGCAAGAATCCTTCATGCACAGCCTGGCCCAGGTCCCCAGCACTCTATCCTGCGACGCTCAACTCGCTCAGTTGCTCTCCGGCGGCATGGGACCTTCTTTTGTAGTACAGCAGCAACTGGAATTTGCACCTTCTTTGTCCCCGTGTACTGGGACCTCTGTGGATGCTGCCTGGTCATCTGTGGGTTCCCTCCAGTGTTGGGAGCCCCCTCTGCCTCCTCAGTCCGAATTGAGGCTCCCAGGTCCCTCCTGGGTCCAGGCAGCGCCATTTTTACACAACCAGCGACATTGCTTGAACCAAGGCTTGTTGCTCTAATCCAGCACAACAACTCACCTGCATCCAACATCTCCACGTGGGACACCCTTTGCATCACGCAGGAACCCACAGGCATCTTCTTTAGTGCTCTTCTGCAGACTTCCTCCAACCGGAGAATCCTCTTTTACACCATCTTCTAGGTTGGCAGGGGCTCCTGTCCTTCCTGGAATCTTCTGCGACTTCTGGACTTGGTCTCCTCTCTTTACAGGTCTTCAGGTCCAGGAATCCACCATTTGTTGCTTGCAGTCTTGCTTGGTTCTTGCAATAACTCTATTCACGACTTTTAGTGTGTCGTGAGGAAACTTGCAGTACTTTACTCCTACTTTCCTGGGCTCTAGGGTGGGGTATTTTAACAACCTTTGTGGTTTTCTTACACTCCCAGCACCCCTCCACACACTACACTTGCCTAGGGGTGAATTTGTGATTCACATTCCACTTTCTTAATATATGGTTTGTGTTGCCCGAATGCCTATTTCTTCCTATTGCATTCTATGGTATTTTCTATTGTTTGCACTATCCTATGACTATTTACTTACCTGATTTTGCTGTCTAGTGTATATATTGTGTATAATACTTACCTCCAGAAAGAGTATTGCCTCTAAGATAATTTTGGCCTTGTGTCGCTAAAATAAAGTACCTTTATTTTTGGTAACACTGAGTATTGTCTTTTATTGTGTATAAATATTGTGTAACTATAAGTGGTATTGCAGGAGCTTTGCATGTCTCCTAGTTCAGCCTAAACTGCTCTGCTACAGCTACCTCTATCAGCCTAAGCTGCAAGAACACTACTACATTTCAATAATAAGGGATAACTGGACCTGGTATGAGGTGTAAGTACCTAAGGTACCCACTACTAGCCAAGCCAGCCTCCTACAACAGCTCACAACCCACAGCCCCACACACCTCAGTCACCATACCCCCAGACACCACCACAACACCCACAGACACATCCACCACATTTGCTGTTGTTTTTCAATATCTGACTTTGTTGGAAGTGTTAGTCAAGACAAGGGTAGATGTTCACTGTATGGATATGTGGCTGTTGATCCAATTGGGGTGTCATAGTATTGTGTTATGCTTGCTAGGGTAAGTGTTTCATCTTGTGTTGGCCAATTTCAGCATGTATGGTGTAGATTTGTCCCCTGATGTAGATTGTACTTTCGTCTCATGTGCGTGAGCTAGAGTTTTGTTTGTCCACACATGGGGGGGGTGTTAAATTGTGGTAGCTTCCTTTGTATTTGACTGACCATGTATCCACTTTGATGTGTGTACCTTACAGTTACATCATCTAGATGTCTGGACCATGCTGTTGCCGTTGTATGTGCTTTCTTGACTTGCGCTTACACATTTGGCAGCTAGGCATATGACTTGGCTCAAATATTGTTTGTCCCTGAGATACATGAAGGGTCAGTTCCTATGCAAATGCTGTTTTAGGGGCATGTGCAAAGTGAAATGTGTCCATGAATGCTCCTGATGTTGCCATCACTATTATGAAGGTATTGTTTGCATTGTGAGCTTTGGATATGTGTTTCACAACCTATTGTGCATCCCATTGACCTTCCATTGTGTTGCAATGTGGGTGCTGTGTGGGTCCATCGATGAGCAGCTCCTGCGGCAGGACGTGTGTGTGATGGCCTCCATAGCAACACAGGTCATGTAACACTGCCTGCAGGTGAGTTGCTCCCTTGATGCTTTCCGTTTCCACCTGCTGGGGTGTGGTGGTTGGACTGCCATGGTCATGCTGGCGGTAGGCGAACTCATCATAATGTTTCCATCCGAAACAATGGCTCAGTCGGCCTTTTTGGCCTGCCTCGCCGCTGCGGTGGTCTGCGCTGCCTGGTGGTGCTGGCGGGACTGCGGCAGTCTTTTCCTATGGGACTGCCAGCATCGTAATACTGTGGTCGGACTGCCAAGCAGATGGTGGTCACACCACCGCCATGGTGGTGCACAAACCCCCAAACTCGTAATGCGACCCTTTGAGAATATGTAACATTGATTTCAATATATAATATTAATTTTAAAGCAAATCCACATAAGTTCAGAGCAAGCCATATTCATTTAAACAGCAGTCATATTCATTTAAACATGGCTTGTGTTCATTTCAATATTTGCCTAAAATCATTTCAAAGTATGTTACATTTATCTCACAGTTTCATTTCATTTAAAAAAGTGTGACATTCATGTTACAGAATGTCATATTACTTTTGATGTGGGCCATATTAATTTCACCAGGTGTCATATTCATTTCAAAGTGGCTCATATTCATCTTAACATGTGTCATATTCCTTTCTATGAGCGTCATTCATTTCAATGGATGTCATATTCACCTTAACACCTGTCATAATAATTTTAACACGGGTCATATCCATTTCAACATAGGTCATATTAATTTCAATATATGCAGTATTTATTTTGCTGTGTATCATATCAATTTCAAAGCACAACATATTAATTTTGACAAGGTTCATTTTAATGTCAGCATTGGTCAAATTCAGTTTAAGACATGTTGAATTCATTTCGGTGGAGCTCATATTTGTTTCAATGCATGTCATATTCATCTTAGCATGTGTCATATTTCTTTCAATGGATGCTTCATTCATATTAACACATCTTAATTTTAACATGAATCATATCTATTGCAACATATATCATAATCATGTCAATGTATATCATATCACTTTCAATGCAAGCCATATTCATTGTGATAAATGTCATGATCATTTTAACGTTACTCGTATTAATTTTAGAACATGCCAAATTCATTTTAAATGAAGGTCATATTCAATTCAACTCATGTCATATTCATTTTAACATGTGTTATATTCTTTTCAATCAATGATATGTTTTTTCAATGGATGTCATATTCATATTAACACTTGTCATATTAATTTTAAGATGCAACTTATCAATTTTAACATATATCATATTAATTTGAATATGTATCATATTAATTTGAATATGTGTTATATTAATTTCAAGGCGTGCCATATTCATTTTAACAAATCTCATGTGAATTTCATCTGGGGTCATACTCATTTGAAGGCATGTCAACTTCAATTCAATGGGATTGTATTAATTTCACACAAGCCATATTCATTTTCAATCATCTCCTATTCATTTCTGTGTGTCTCATATTCATTGCCATCTCTGTAATATTGATTTCAACACAATTCAAATTCATTGCAACATGTTTAATGTTCATTTCAATGTACATTGTATTAGTTTCAATGTGCATTGTTTTCTTTTCAGAATATAATATATTCATTTCAATACTTTATATTATTTCCAATCTGCCATATTAATTTCAGTGTATGTCATATTTCTCTTGGCATAAGTCAATCATTTCAAGAAATGCCCCATTCTTTTTGGTGAATGTTGTATTAGTTTCAGTGATTGCTTTATTGTTTACGGTGAGGGCCATATTAATTTCAGTATGATTTATATATATTTCAATAAATTTAGCTAATTAGCATATTCATTCTGCCAGGTTTCATATTTGTTTTGGTTCAATTCAGATTCACTCTACCAGGTATCATAATTATTTTGCCACATAGTACATTCATTCTGCTGTGTGTGTCATATTCATTTTGCAGCACGCTATGCATTTCAGGAGGTGTCCAATATGGAGAGCTGTAATTTTGACATGAACGGCTTCCCATAAAATATTCCCTCTTTTTATATATTGCTTTTCAGTTGGGGATTATGATGTAGATGTCAGTAGTCCTATGTGCCTCCTGTTTTTTGATACTGTTATTAGTAGACGTTAGTCGCTGTGAATTAACATACGAGATCCTATTATAGGATCAGGACATATGTGCTATTTGTATGAATGTGTTACAGTATAATCATTCTGTATTACAGCTTTGGATTCTTGACACGATTTGCATTCTTGGATGACTGATGAGTAGTCATCTGGTTATTTCACCACTAAAACGTATACCAAAGAATATTGTTTTATGCTAACAGGTATTTAATTTATGTTTCATTATTTATGGCGAACTTTGGACCATTGTGTCTGCCTTATGGCTTGAGGTGCCTGTGTTGTATTACAGCTACTTTGATGGGGATAATTTTAGAATAGTCTGCTGCTTCCTATTTTGCTACTTGTTGGTAGGTTCTGGTTTTGTTTGGTAGAGATTTTAACTTTGCACATTTTTACTTCAGATTGGTCAACTTGTAATGGCACTTTTCTGGGCTCCTTTATAAAATGTTTTTGGTAATGCTGCCTTTTCACTTCGGACTTTCACCTCTTCAGCTCACTTGTCTCATCACATTTGGGTGCACTGTTTCAGTGAGTCTCTGTGTCATTGGATGTCACTTACCCGAATGTTTAAGGTCGTGGTAGGATGTTGTATTCTATAAAGAGTTTATGCATTTAGATGTGTACTTATTGTATACTCTGTACTTTGCAGCCTTGAAAAAGTCACATGTTGAGATGAAACAAGTGTTGGCTGTCAAGTTATTTTATATCTGAAGGACTGGTTTTACCTGATTGAAACTGGGGATATTAATCGAATTTATAAGAAGAAAACAGCATTCATCAATTAAAGAGACTGGATCAGACTGTAATTTTCATGACTTCATCATACTACATTGAAATTATACTGAGTGGTGGAGTTCTATCTTGATTATTGCACTATATGTACTCTGCTGATTACATCGTTATGCCTTGGAGTGGTAGGTCATTGGTAACCATTCAGCACCATCCCCAAAATCTTCTTGAACATACTAGACTGTATAACCGCCTATCTACTGTCTGACAATACATAGGATGTGCAGTTAATATTCTATTACTACTCTGCTCTTGTTTTTGGTTTGCAGTGCATGATGTGGTAATTTGCACTCCTGGCCTTCTTTTGAATACAGGTACCTCACAGTGTATACTAGACTCCAGATTAGTATGCACAACATGGTATTCTTCGAGGACGATAGTGACAAACTGGCAGAAGACCTATTTTCTATAAAACCCATGGTAACAAAGTCAAGTAATATTGGGCAGACACCGAGGGTCTGAAACAAAAGTTCATAAGACTCGAACACCTTAAAAAACAAGAGCTCTCCAGATGGTGGGATGCCACCACCCTGAAGAGTTATCTGACGTTGAAACAAGTCACTCGTGGACTTGGGGTAATTATCTTTCCATCTTTTGATGACTGGGACTTGGCTATTTGAGTGGAATTGGAACATTTGATTCTGTTATCAAAGATCACTACTCTAGAACAGGAAATTAAAAACCTGAACTTGCCAGAAGCTCTGAAAAAAAAATTACAACATACTCAAGCAGGTACTTAATGCACATCAACTATACATTAAGGATAAAAAGTAAAGAAAAACTCAGGAAGGATGACAATGATTACTGAAATGATTGTATTTTTACATGTGCCTGGAAAGTTGATGACTTCAAAACTACCACCCAGTCAACCACATCAAAGGAAGGTAACACTAATGTGTTTACCTCCAATAGTGTGACTGATATTTCTAGTATTTCTAGTGGGGGAACTAACCCACCAGAGGATGGGTTTCAAATATGGTTCCATTAGTAAGAGGTACATGTTCTTCACATGTTTTAGAGGAACTGGAAATGTATAGGAAAGGGACAATGCAAAATTACAACAGATCCAGCGCAAACACCAGAAAAACAGAAGGGGAGGCAAAAAACATAGAAACAAACAAAAGAGGGTGAATGGCGACAAGATCAGTTTCCGCAACCAAAAGACCTGTGTGCAATTCCATGGTATTAGATTGTTTCACCACTCCCCCCAACCCTGATACTGTTCAAGTGATTAATCTCCCTACTGTCTCTTTATCCTCTGACCAAATAAGTGTACTTATCAAGGGCCTGGGCTTTGTCCTACTTCTATGCCAGACTATACAGAAATACATATTGATCTTTTTCAATCTGTACATCGTTTGAAACTGAGAAATTATTTCATGGATAAACCGTGTTCTAACATGGGTTGGTAATCATTTGAGACTGAAATGTAACAGAACTGTCAGGGATATACAAGATATCCAACTAGTTTTGTGTCTTGAACATAATGATTTACCTCCTCCATCTATGCAAGACGGATTGGCACATCTTGATATTGAACCACATTTCAGAGATAGACTGTGGCCTCAAACCCAAATCTTCTTTCACTCCGACTCCCTCTCCTGACAATCATATTGAAGTATTCTACAGAGGGGTTACTGCAGATTTGTATAGTTTGGAAGAAAAACAAGCTACTAATTGTCAAGGTCATAAAGACAATCACAGTGCTAGGGAAAGGTCAGCTTTGAAAACATTGGCTAATATCAGAGACATAGTCATCAAGGAGGCCGACAAGGGGGGAATGTTGTTATTATGAATAGAACAGATTATATCGCTAAAATCAATAGACAACTTTTGGATGGGCAGGCATATGAACATCTTACTGGCAACCTATTAGTGGAGGTTACACGTAAGATTGAAAGGAGACTTTCCTACTGGAGAGAACACTGCCTCATTTCTGATCAGGAGTACAAATACATGCTCATTACTACACTAAGAACACCCTTTTACTTCTCCCCCGCTGTGAGAAATTCGGTTGTTGGTTGTTGAGGGTTTGAGCCCTTCTCGAGCAAATACAAAATCCATGCCAGGGTGAACCACAAAAAGTCACTAAATTAACCTGTGTTTAACAATCTTGTAGCTTGGTGGCACAAAATCAGTCAGGCTTATCTCAGATGCAATTTGTAAAGCACGTATGCAGTAATTAAACAATAATAAAGTGAAAAAACAGTATAAGGAAAATCCTGTGCTAGTTTAGAAAAAATAGAGTACATTTTAATAAATTGTTTGGCACCAAAGCGACAAATATCCAATCATAAGAACTAGACTCATGAAGTTTAAGGTTCAAAGTTTAATATTGAGCTTAAAAGATCAAAGCACCAACCAAGGACATCTAGTTGTGCAAGACCAGGCCAAAGTCGAAAGTTACGGCCCACCATGATGGAGAGCGGTTTGGATACACAAAGTTGATTGGGCTTTGGACTTAGAAGAATTGTTTCAAGACAAATGTATTAGAAGATCAAGTTCAACTGGGAAAGACAACCAGTGGTGACCAAGGAGGAGGCGTCATTGTCGGGGAGGCTCTGGATGAAATCGCAGTGAAGATTTATATGTTCGACTTGTTCTCTTATATGGAAGTAAAACGCTTCTGCTGGACGAACCTGCAGGCTCTAGCCGATGAGGGCTCCACAAGGCCAGATACCCCTTTTGAGAGGAACCACTGAACTGTTGCTACTGTGAAGAATGTAGAGGCAGCTTCTGAAAAGTCAGGCCAACCACTGATGCACTTTGAGGACATCAGCAAGAAGTCAGTCCCAATCTGCTCTCAGTTCTCAGAGCATTTTGTGGCAGAATATTTCCAAGTGTCAGGTTTTGGATTTAGGCTAGCTGTGTACCTTTAGCACCACTTTGAAGGGCCCAGGACTGGAGGGGAACCAATTAGAGGGTAAGGAATTAGATGGTAAGCACTTACTCACGCTGGGTCCAACTGTGGGTTCAAGATGGTTGGAGCCTTTCTGTCCCTGAAGCTTTCATGAGGATGCCGGACCACTATTCTTTGTAGTCTTTCTGGACATCTTGGGTTCATGCAGAAATGCAGGTCTCAGGTAGCAGGGCAGTTCTTTGAGTGCACAAGGCAGGCTTCAGGCGGCAGGGTAGTCCTCTTGGTGCAGTAGAGCAGTCATCTGGAGTACACAACAGGCCACAGACAGCAGGGCAGTCCATTGAGAGTCCTTCTGCAGGTCCAGAAGTAAACTGAAAGTGGGTCTGAGGATTCTAGTTTAATACCTGATGCCAGCTCTGAAGTGGAAGAAAAATCAGGAGTTTCCCTTACAGACATGTCTGGAAGTTCCTGCCTCCATTTTCTGTTCCCAGTCTGTCTGCAGTCCTAACAGCTTAGTGTGAAGTTCTTTGTGTGTGAGCTGAGGCCATGTTTTTGAAGTGCATTCAGGTTGTGCACAGCTCAACCAGCTTTGGATGGCCCATTCTGTCACAACCTAGCCCCTTCATGGTGTGGCTGCCTGGGAGGAACACACAATAACCAATTGCTGACTACACCTAGTTATGTGACCCAGGACACAAGCTGCATTCCCCAAACGGTTAGGACAAGAAAATGCCAACTTTCTCAAAGTGGCATTTTCATAATTGTGACAAAAAACCCGACTTTACAGTTAAAGAGGATTTTAAATTAGAATTCTTTAAACACCAAACATAATATTTCTACCTGCTACCAAACAAAAGTTATAACTTATTAAATTCAAAAGGATAATATCATCCTATGGGATGGGTAGATCTCGCAGTACTGAAAAATGAATTGGGTTTTTTTTTACCCTCAGAACATGTAAAACTTAAAAGTACATGTCCATTTTGTAAATACACTACACCCTGCCCTGTGAAATGCTTAGGGCCTACCCACCGGAGTGACTTACATGTATTAAACAGGTTTAGGCCTGGCACAAGGTTTATTTTGCCAGGTCAAAATGGCGGTTTAAAACTGCACACAGAGGTTGCAGTGGCAGGTGTGAACCATGCTTAAAAAGGGCTACTTAAGTGGGTGGCACAATGAGTGCTGCAGGCCCACTAGTAGCATTTAATTTACAGGCTCTGGGTACATGTAGTACATCTTAACCAGTGACTGACAAATAAGTGCATTTAATGTATCAATTGGATATAAGCAAATGTTACCATATTTAAAGGAGAGAGCATGTGCACTTTATCTTTTTATTCAAAAGGGAGTTTTAGGCTTGGCAAGGGATTTATTTTTCTAAGTTAAATTGGCAATTTAAAATGTCATACAGCCTGCAATGGCTGGCCTGACACATGGGGCAGATTTAAGAGCCCCAATTGCCTCCTTGTGACACATTAACATCATTTTCTTTACGCTAATGTGGCCCAACAAGGCCAAAATCGCCGCACCAAATTTGCAAAGTGGATTGCGCCACTTTGTAACCCTTTGTGCTACATTATGCCTGCGCCAGGTCTAATGTATGCAAAGGGGCATTCCCCTGTTAGAGGGGCCAAAAAAATGGTCCAAAGAAATAGAAGAGATCTCTCTGCATCATCATTTTCGGCACTTTAATGGCACACCATTGTTTACAATAGGCCTCGATGGGCTTTGCACGATTAGCGTCAACATTTTTATGCTAATCCTGCAAAGCTCAGAACTAGGGTCAATTTTTTTTACACTAGTTCCCTAAATATCGCCAAGGTGCGCCGTATTTCAGATATACCGCACGTATGGTGGCATTAGGGGAATGCTAAGGGGCACAAGGAAAGTAGAGCTGCACTGGGTGCAGCACCACTTTCCTCAAATCAGGCCCATGGTTTAATGGGCTACTTAAGTGGGTGGCACAATAAATGCTAAAAGCCTACTAGTAGCATTTAGTTAACTAGCCCTGGGTATATGGCATGTCACGTTACTAGGGACTTATGAAATATGCCAATCAGTTGTAGACTAATTTTACTATTCTGTAGGGGGTGATCAGTACAAGCACTTTAGCCCGGTTGTAAAGTGCCCAGAGTCATAAGGCCAGCAAAAAGGAAATCAGCAAAACAGGAGGAAAGAAAGCAAAACGTCTGGGGAAAGATCACCCTAAGGCTAACAGGTCTAATACGGGCTAAATCATGGAGTTCCTGATTGAAACTTGAAAGATGCCATACATTTAGAAATAGACTGACTAAAATCTGTCAGGTGTAGCATGTTCTAACTGGCTTAACACACATAAGCTTTTAAATGTTGACAAACAAAACACCATATTGTAGATTCAAACTCTGAGTGCTCTATAGAGTGTCATAAAAGTGATGTTCAGAGCCTTAAGTTCAGACACTGACAACATCTCATTCACTATAACCTTAGACTCTTCCTTAATGAAAATAAAAATACTTTAAGCTGAGGAAGGAGTGATTTAAGATCTGTCTTTCGTAGAGACAAATGTTATTTCATGGCTTCTACATTATTCTTGTGAAAAACGCATTTCATCCAACAGTAGGCCTTCTCTCAGTCTGATCTTCTGACCTCAACTTAATTCGTCTGTAAGCATAACAGTGCATTTAGAAAATAACAGCCGAAAACTATAATTTTACCATCCCACTTTGATTAATGAGTGTAGACGTCATAGAAGGTAAACAAACACTGAACCTTCTAATACCACTTGAGGCCAATCGTTAGTTGCACCTTATAGAAATCAGATCTAAAAATCTTCAACAAAATACATATGGGGTCCCTATGTAAGGTTTCCGTCCATCGGACCTCCCCTCTTTTCCTGCCCCACATGCACAAGAGCGCTTCACCTCTTTCAGATCTAAGCCTCCAGGCTTTCTGATGCGACCCTAAACCAGGCCCACGACTAGTTCTCCTATGACCCTCCTGGTACACTCACGTCCACTCATTATAAGTCAGCCTTAATTATAACTACTCTGCACATGCACATAGTTTTGTTCAATTGTTCCCTACATTTTGGAATGTTGGGAGAATGGGGGATTATACCAATTGGGTTTACCAATGGTGATATGTTTTCATGACGTTGATGTAAACAGACCCCCGTTTGTATATTTGTATACTGGTGGACCTCCATGTATGACACTGTAGTGGACATTGGCATTCATAGTGTGAATGTGGTCTTATGCCCTGTTATCTTGAAAAGTGTAATCTCTGCGTCCAATACAAACTCATAAAGAAAGTTTGAAAAAAGAACACTCTTCAACAGCATGCATTGCAAAACATGTTTTACCCAAAACCTACCATCTTGATTCTATAATTGAATATGTTTTTGTCTTTTACTACAGAAAGTAAAACAGTATCTTCATGTTTTTCACTTATTGTGTTCAATAATTCCCCGTTTGACAGACAGCATCACTTTCAAGCTAACTGCAAAAAAGTAAATATGTTATTTATAAGAACATAATGGTTATTATTTATAATATTCTCAACTAGTGCCAAGCGGGGGCTCTGGTGAATTTTTAAAAGCACATAATCTGTTTTCGCTCCCCGTCCTACCGCCCAGCACCACCTCCTTACCGTCTTTTTCCTTTTTCACTCTCCAAATTCCCCTGCGTTGTGTCCCCTGCGGCCCCTCCCGCCTCCCCCCTCCTCCTCACCGTCTTTTCCTTTTCCACTCTCCAAATTCCCCTGCCGCTGCGTCCCCTGCAGCCCCACCCGCCTCCTCCCACCTCCTCACCGTCTTTTCCTTTTTCACTCTCCAAATTCCGCTGCGGCTGCGTCCCCTGCGGCCCCTCCTGCCACCCCCCTCCTCCTCACTGTCTTTTCCTTTTTCACTCTCCAAATTCCCCTGCCGCTGCGTCCCCTGCAGCCCCACCCGCCTCCTCCCTCCTCCTCACCGTCTTTTCCTTTTTCACTCTCCAAATTCCCCTGCCGCTGCGTCCCCTGCGGCCCCTCCCGCCACCCCCCTCCTCCTCACTGTCTTTTCCTTTTTCACTCTCCAAATTCCCCTGCCGCTGCGTCCCATGCGGGCCCAACCCCCAGCCTTCCCATTCGTCCAGCCCTCCCTCCTTCCAGCTGCCACTCCCTCCCTCCCTCCCCCATTGATGGCAGCTGCTGCGTGGACACCATAGGCGCGCCAATGGCAAGCCCGTCTGCGCCCGTCCTCGCCAAGAGCGCGCCCAGCGCCAGTCATCCTGGCCCTCTCAGACAAACCTACTCCCCCTTCCCCCTCCACTCACTCAACCCAGGTCCTCGCCCCACCTGCACCCTTTCCAACCCTACACACACTCATGGCCCCTTCACTTGCCTCACCTGTCATTTCTCCTGCTCCTCATCCCTCACAACACACACCAACCATAGCCACCCCTGACAACACACACAACACCCCCAACGAAACACACACCTGCTCTGCCCCCACCCCCACCAACCAGCCCCGCAGCACACCATCACACAACCAGAACACACCCCGCAACACCACCCCATGCACCACACCAACACCACCCACCACAACCACCTCAACTGCCTGCTCCTCAACACCCGCTCCCTTCACAAACATGCCATAGAACTCTGGGACCTCATCACATCACACTCACCTGACATCGCCTTCCTCACGGAAACCTAGACCAACCCCACCTCGGAACCTGACATAGCCATTGTCACCCCCAAGGGATACAAACTCCAACGCAAAGACCGCCTCAACAGGCCAGGTGGGGGCATCGCCATCCTACACAGGGACACCATCAAAGTCACCACCAGCTCCCAAGACACTATCGACAACACAGAACACATGCACTTCCTAATCCACATTAACAACAACTCCACCCTCAGAGGTACACCAACCTACAGACCACCAGGACCATGCCCCGCCTTCTGCGACACCATTGCCGACACCATCAGCTCGCACGCCCTCACCTCCACAGACTACATCCTCCTCGGTGATTTCAACTTTCAACTTTCACTTGGAGAACCTACAAGACCACAACTCAACCTCCCTCATAGACAACCTCACCAACCTCGGACTCAAACAACTGGTCACTGCATCCACCCACTCAGCAGGACACACGCTCAATGCAATTTTCACCTCAAGCAAACACATAGCCTACACCCACACCACCAAACTCCTCTGGACTGACCACCACTGCGTCCACTTCTCCTTCACCAAACACCACCATCAACACACCACACCCTACCACATGTGGGACAAGATCCCCACAGAATGCCTGAACTCTCAACTGGCTCACAACCCCCCCACACCAACGACCCCAGTGCATGAGGAAACAACCTCTCCAAATGGATCACTACCTGCGCAGACACACTAGCCCCCCTCAGAAAACACATTGCCACCCGCAACATCAAGAACGTCCCATGGTTCACCCCCGAACTCCAAGCGCAAATGCAGCCAAGCGGAGAAAATATGGTGACAAGAACCTTCTACAACCAACTTCTCCACCCTCAAAGCCACCATTCGCACCCATCACCAACTCATACGGACAGCCAAAAGAGATCACTACAAGACACGCCTTGACAACAACTCTCAAAACAGCAAAGAACTCTTCACCATCATTAATGAACTAGCCAAACCCAAAGCCAGCAGCATAGACCCCTCACACACAGCCCCTATGTGACGCCCTCTCCAACCACTTCCACCACAAAATCCTGGACATCCACAACAGCTTCATACCACACACACCCACCACACACACCCCTCACTCACCCAACTCAACCCCCACTCATGCCCCCCCACCACACTCACCACCTGGGCACCCACCACACATGAAGAAACCGAAAAAAACATGAACTCCATCCACTCCGGGTCCCCCTCCGACCCCTGTCCACATCGCATTTACAACAAAGCCAGCCCAACCATCGCCTGCATACTCCGCAACATAATCAGCTCTTCTTTCGACTCCGCCACCTACCCAGATGCCTGGAAGCACGCAGAAATCACTGCTCTCCTAAAAAAAAACAAAGCTGACCCAGAGACTCCAACTATCGCCCCATCTCCCTCCTCCCTTTCCCCACCAAGGTTGCCGAGAAACTAGTCAACGCCCGCCTATCCCACTTCCTCGAAGAAAACAACACTCTTGACCCCTCACAATCCGGGTTCCGCAAGAACCACAGTACGGAAACCGCCCTCATCGCATGCACTGACGACATCAGGACCAAAGTCGACAAAGGCGAGACCGTTGCACTCATCCTCCAAGACCACCCCGCTGCCTTTGACACTGTCTGCCACCACACACTCTGCAAACGCTTCCACAACATAGGAATTCGCCACAAAGCCCTAGACTGGCTGGCCTCCTTCCTCCCCGACCGGACCCAGAGAGTCCGCCTTCCTCCTTTCCACTCCACCGCTACCAAAATCATCTGCGGAGTCCCCCAAGGGTCCTCCCTCAGCCCCACACTCTTCAACATTTACATGATCCCCCTAGCCAACATCCTTCAATCACACGGAATCACTATCCTCTCCTACGCAGATGACACCCAACTCATCCTCTCCCTCACCCGCAACCCTACCACCGCCAAAACCAACCTACACGCTGCTCTCCTCGACACCACCAACTGGATGTCAAATAACCACCTCAAGCTTAACTCCAACAAAACTGAGATCATCATCTTCGGCCCCAACAAAACCATATGGGACGACTCCTGGTGGCCCGCACCCACCCCCGGAAACCACGCACGCAACCTCAGCATCATCCTTGACCCCTCCCTCTCCATGACACAGCAAATCAATGCTCTAACCACCTTCTGCTTTCACACACTCCACACTCTAAAAAGATCCTTCAAATGGATTCCCCCAGAGACCAGAAAGACAGTCACCCATGCACTCATCAGCGGCAGACTAGACTACGGTAACGCCCTCTATGCCGGCACCACACTCAAACTCAAACTCAAACTCCAGAGAATCCAGAACACAGCTGCACGCCTCGTTCTTGGCCTCCCCCGCCACGAACGAATCTCCCCACACCTCAAATCCCTTCACTGGCTCCCCATAGACAAGAGAATCACATTCAAGATCCTCATCCACGCACACAAATCCCTCCACAACACCGGCCCGATCTACCTCAACGACAGAGTGAACTTCCACACTCCCACCCGTAAACTCCGTTCAGCTGACCTCGCCCTAGCCACAGTCCCCTGCATCCAACGCACCACCACAGAAGGCAGGTCCTTCTCCTACCTCGCCCCCAAAACCTGGAGCTCCCTCCCCACCAACCTCTGCAAAACCAAAGACCTCCTGGTCTTCAGAAAAAACCTCAAGACATGGTTGTTCAAACAGTGACCCTCCCTGCCCCCCCCCCCTTGATGCCCCCTAGCGCCTTGAGACCCTCACGGGTGAGTAGCGCGCTCTATAAATCTTTTGATTGATTGATTGATTATGATTGATTATATTTTGTTATATTGTTTATTAACTGTAATGCATAATACGTGCAGAAGTCCAAGTCTATGTGCAGTATTGAATATACTAGCATAGAAAAAATGGTCATAAATTATCACACTCAACAGCTGGTGAGATAATACAGTGGGTGGTATTGACAGAATGTGGACCAGGATAGTGTTCCAAAAAGTTAATAATGTAACCGCGATGAGCAGAGCATAGGAAATGAAGTGCAGCCTCATTGCTGGGTTACAAGAGACCTAACATACCTCTCTACTACCGAATAACAGGTAGCCCAGAAACAAGCCCTTCCTCATGCAGAAACAAGACTCATGATAGAAGTCCCCACCTGGCAGTATGTCTACATAACCTGACAAAAGTAGGAACTAAATCACATAAGTCTTGTACCCACTGAGGTAATCTTAAAAATGCAACTAGGAACATTAATCATAGCCTGTTGCAACAGTATTCTGATATACTGATTGCAGACAAAAGCCATGGGAATTTAAAGATGGACCTTATGTGTTTCTCTCATCAATAATTGGAATTACCGTTCTTAAAGTGTTCTGAACATTACTCCAAAAACTTGGACCCTGTGTGTCGAGAAACCATTTACCTCTCCGCCATTTAATTCTCCATTTATATCTTCAGCAGTGGCAAGATTATGATGCAGGCCTGTCATCAATACCTCGAAACCTCAAAAAATTTGATTTTCACTTAATGAGTGTTGAGAGATGCTATCAAGAACTGAATCATATCAACATCAATCATATCAAACGCTCCTCTTTTTGACTCCTGGCCCTACAGAGGAGTCTGTACTCAATGATCCCCCAGCTCTCACTTACATTTTCTTAAAACATGCTTATAAGAATACTCTTTAATCTACTACTAAACTTTGACAATGCTACCTCCTTCATGAGCTCTTAAATCTGAAATTCCCTGCCTCATCTTCCCTGCCAAAAAAAACCTTCTCTCCCCTCTTTAGAAATGTGCTCACACTTGTTCCGCCACCTCAAAGACTTCATTCCAATCTACTTTTCTAACAAGCTACTTCCTGGCATGCTTTTGCCATCACACATTACCTGGAAGACTCAAGACAAGGCTCTTAGAGAAAACAATGACAATGGCCATGCTCTTAGACTCAGCCTTCATGCCATTCCCAATCTATTCAGAATTGCTAAGACTGAACGTCCATGTACAATTGATAACACCTCTTTGCCTATTTACTCTCACTGATCCAATGATAAAGGTGGTCACTGTAAGCCCATCTGACTCCCCTAGTAACTATCTGACTGATACTTCAGTATTATATGTTAGCTAACAAAGTGGATGCTCTTTAGAAAAACTCTTGAACTTTTAGTGCTGCAAATGTCCAAGCATCTAATCCCTGCTAATACTTTTTCTAACATGATTCCTAGGAAGCCCATTATACATGATTCCATGATTTTATGCCCAAGGTTCATTTATAGTTCAGTTATATATCATGTCCACACAGAACTGTCCCCCTGCTTCTCACAGGCGAAATCAAAACATTGAAGGATGACTACAACCTTGAGATGTAGGTGAAGCAGACAAACACTCTAGCAATTCACTGCTTTCTCATTCCTACAAATCCCCCTTAGTTACAGTTATCATCTGGCACTCACAATATCCCAATCATCCCAATCTTCAACGAAACCTGCTCTACTGAGTCTGTTTTTCTAAGAGAAGGGCTAAACCCACAAATCATATTGATATCTCTCTGAATTCCTCTCTTTGGATATCACCTCTTATTCCACTTTATGATGTATGGTACATAGTTGCCAATCAGCAGTTAAATACAGCATTGAGATTGCTGATGCTGTGGTTGATATAAACCTTAATTCCATGTTGCTAAGGGAACTACAGTTTCCTGAAGTATTCAAACCTATCATAAATGTACTTTTGCCACCTTTGATATTTCATCCAATGAAATGTTACAGAATGTGAAATTGATTTTAGAATTGCAGCTATCATTGAATCTTTGGACCAGATGTACTTAGCCTCTAATGTTGGCAAACCTGGTGATTTAGTAAATTACAGAGTCTGAGATTGCTAAATGGCTTTTTACTATGTAGTAAACTCATTTAGCAATTCAATCAATGGCTACAGGATCACAAATTTGCTTAGAAAGGCATAACAAAGTGCACATTGGAAGGGGTGTGTTTATGACATCCCTTCCAAATTGAGATTCGCAGTGCAATGTATCAATGGTTTGCAACCACAATTTCTGTCACAAGTCTGTTTTTTACGGAGTAGGCAGTGGTCCAGGGGATCACCGCCAAATCTAAAACAAATTTCTTTATGCAAGTAACCCTTTTTCTTTAAATGCAGCCCCTGTCATTAATGGTAAATTGGCTGCATTTTAAGAAAAAGTTTACTTCATTTAAATATGATCACACACACCTCTGTGATGGCTTCAAAGGTGAGGGTGAAAATTCAGGAATAAATATACCTGTGATCTAGATTCCAGCTATGCTAGACACCTTCATTTCCTCCCTGATGATTTTGATGTGAATGTTGCTAATAACTTTTTTAATGAGGCATTGCCTGGGTTCATCAATGACACTGAACCACTCAGGAAATAAAATTAATAAAATGTCTGCATCCTGGAATACAAAATAATTAAAAGACAAGGCAATACTACTGAGACTGTCTGAGCAATCATAGAACCTTAACCTTTAAAACTTTGGTGACAGAAGATCGGACAAAGAGACTTCATAACTGCTGTTCATGCTTTCACATTCTCATTTCAGAATCATGGTAATGCCCTACTCCATGGACTCCCAGACTCTACATTGCCACCCTATGGGAGCATCATCTTGTCTCATCTAGGGCCTGAAGAACAATTATTGCATCAGTCCAACATGATGGAATTCCACTGACAACTCCCCATGCTGGCCCTTACCATCTCCCTAATCAGCTGCATCATTTACAAAGTTATCATAACAAGCATCCCTGATTGTTTTGTAGATAAGCTCAGCGTCTCCTGGTGATTCGCAGCACACCTGCAGACAGAACACCATCAGACTGTAGACTAAGAAGCATATATAAAAAAGACAACAAGCCTTTTCTCTATATATGCACAGAGAATGTTAAACAATTTCCCCATATCCATCGGGATTGCCCCAACGTTGCTCCAATTTAGGAAATAGCTGAAGAATCACCTCTTTAAGGATTACTTCATCACAATTTATTACCACCCACAACGCAGCTTCCGCTCCACCTACTTGTGGACTTTATGCTTATCTTTGACAATGAACAGCACTCTGCTGCCTTCTGGCTAGGTTTGTGTGGTAGAAATACCAACATTCCTGATTGTTGTGAGACTCTCTGTTTACCGCAAGTGCAGTAAGAAGGGCCAACATGCCAGGGTGTTTAAAGGACAGAGCATTACCATTGGCAATCCAAAGCAATATTGCAGCCTGCTTGTGACTTTGCCCATGTGGGGGTTGTCATCAAAGAATAAGCTGTTACTAAGATAACCCTGTGCAACTGCTCTGGGGGTGCCTCTCCACAATCTCACATGTGCCAGACTTTCAAAACTAATTAAACAAAGAGTACAGAGCCTGTGTGACTGAGAACCTGACTTCTCTGGTTTACCCAAAACACTCCTGTCAGAGCAGAACACCTCATCTCCTTAAGGTGCTTATGTTTTTTTTTCTCTAACAGGATGCAATTTTTTTAGGGAAGAGCCTCCCAGACAGCCAGCTATCTGGTTTGCTAAAGACATCTGGGGGACATTCAGGAAGTTTACAGAGGAATGCATTCTGCCAGCTGCTTGCCATTGACTTTGTCGTTTATAACTCATTTTTTCTTGCTTTCCATAAAACATGGTTAAAGCCTTTGGGGTTGATTACGACTTTGGCGGTCCATGGATGACCATGTTGGTGGTAGTATTCTGACCGCTAACAGGCTGAAGGAGTAGACTGCCAAATTATGGCATTGATGCAAACAGAATACCGCAAAAGCACCGCCGGCACCGCCAGGGCAGTCAGACTACCGTGGTCTATTGGAGCCACCAACAGTCCAGCGAAGACCATGTTTCCACTGGATTCATTACGAGGTTGAACACCACCAACATTTCCACTGCTGTTGGACCTCCATGGAACACCAGGTGGAAACAAATTGTTTAAAAGGGGACACTCACCTCCAGGAAGCCATACTCGTCTGGAGCCGCCATGGAACCAGAACTATAAGTCACCCCACTGCTCCTGCTTGCTGAAAGACAACTGATTCATCACTGATGAGGACTACAACAACTGTAAGTACACACACGCTCACCCGTTACATTTGTTAATTGATAAATTTTAAACAGTTACATAACATAGCATAGGGAAGGGGTTGTGAGGGCTACACTCACACTTAAAAGTACAGTAACATACACACTCACATACCGCAACAAAGACACCCACTATCAGTGTGGAGGCCAGAGCCTGAAAAGATCTCTGTAGGACAGCCAGTGCACCATGAATGCCCTCCAGGAACGCATTGCTCTGTTGGATTTGATTTCCCAGTCCCTGGATGTCATTGACGATGGTCGACTGACTCACATAGATGGTTCTCAGGAGGTCAGTAGCCTCCTCACTGGGGGCAGCAGGGCTAACAGGGGCTGTGGCAGAAGTGCTTGTGGCAAAGGAGACGCTCACCCTCTTGGATGGGCAGGCACGGCCAACTGGGCGAGGAGCTACAGGGAAGGCGGTGATAGAAAGGTGGATGACAGACAGAGATGGTGCTGGGGTGGTCCCAGATAGGCCTGCCACCACTAGGGAGTGGCCACTGGAGGAGGATTCCAATGAAGATGTACTGGATTTGGTCTCCCCCGTGGCATTCCTATTGCCCTCTGGGTCACTGGGTCCCTCGGTGTCTGTGGTGTCGTGACTAGAGGTCCCGCGGACAGAAGCTTCCCCACTCGGCTGTGTCCAGTCTCCTTCACCTGTCAGTGCTGATACTGAAAAACAGAAAGTGAAGTAGGGTCATCACATTCACAATAGCACACTTCCATCTTACATTACACATAAGTCTCATTACATCCTGTAAATCAACACCACCAGGCAGTGCCATTTAAGTGCGACATCATGTCACAACAAGATACATTGTATCTCCCTCAATAAAAACATTGTTACACAGCAGCTAATCTACCTAACTCACACCTACAATTCCATGATTTAAGTTGACCTATCACACTAACCATAACATGACAAGGTGACCTTACAACAACATAGTCAAGCACCAATCAAGCGATAGTTCTGAAATGTGAGATTGTTTTCCTCTAATCAAACACCACAATTTTGGCACCCTACAGACTTTAAGGACAAAATCAGAAGCATTGCCCATCAGCCTTTGCTTAGTATGACAAAGGATACTTGAGATAATAAACCATGTGGGCACATGGTACACTTTCCTGTTCGTCTGGTGCACCATAGAGCTGTTCATACTGGGGTAGGACCTCCTCCACCAGCTTCTCCAGCTCCTCGGGTGATAAGGCAGGGATCCTATCACCTGTAGAATGTGGCATGATTGCTCCCAGAGGCAGTACACAGCAGCTCAGGTTGTGGAGGTCTTGCTGGCAGCAGTGTCAGGGGGGTCAAGTGAGAGTTGAATGAAGTATAAGATGGTGGTCCCTTCTGCCACGTAATAGACCATCACTGCTGGCACACATCACCATTGGCCCAAGACCGCCAAAGGCAGCAATATGTTCCAACAGCAATATCCATTGCGGTGGTGTCCACATATTGCCATGACGAATTCCGTCGGAGGTCATAGGTCATTTCCTAATGTCCCACACAGTAAGTCAGACAGCTGCCATTTTAAGGTCATTAGATGGTCGGAAACGTCAATTTATAGATGCGTCACAAGGTTGGAAGCACATCTACCACTTAGTTTTCAGGGCTGGCTTAGAGCTACCATGTATGAAAATGTAGTTTCAACAGACATGTTGTAATATTGATGAGATAAGAACAATGTATCATTACTGGCATATTCTGCACCATCAGCGCATTTGGTGAGATAACATAGTGCTTTTAAATGTGTAACGTGGTAATCATGTCAATGTCACAGAGACATGTAGTGAATGCGTATCCATTTTCAAGTCATATATGAGGACAGGTGATGACATTAAAGAAATAATCCATTATTTCCCTAAGTATGCGCTATGTACTATGTGTGAATTATTTCATATGTCATAGCCGAGCATTATGTGTGAAAAAATGTATTTTCACACTTTCAGTGGACATAATGACAGATAGACATACCTTCTTGTTTTCTCTCACACAGCTACCCTGCAATGAGCAGGGTCAGACAACCTCCAGTATACCGTCCACTAGCAGACCTGCAGACCATGGAGGATCAACATGTCATCCAGATCCACCGCCTGGATAGGCAGACAGTCATGGATCCCTGTCGTCAGTCGGAGCCAGATCTGATGCCTGCAATTCATCATCTCGATAGCATACCACCCATTCTACAAGTCATGTCAGTGCTGCACTTCTTAGCCACAGGCTCCTTTCAAACTACCATGTCCCTAACTGCAGGGATGTCTCAGCCTATGTTTAGTCTGGTCTTGAAGGCTATACTGTCTGCAATGTTGAAACACCTGGACAGCTACATCCGATTCCCACAGCATGAAGATTTGGCCCATGTGAAGGTTGATTTTTATGCTTTGGCACACATCCCACATGTAGCAGGAGCCAATGATTGTACCATGGAGCCTTGGTTCCCCCAAATGGCCATGAAGAGGTGTATCGGTACAGGAAGAACTTCCACTCCTTAAATGTCCAAGTAGTATGATTGGCGGACCTCTTAATTTCACAAGTATGTGCAAGGTACTCGGGTTCAGTCCATGATGTATTCATCATGTGGAACAGCAATATCACACGGCTAATGACACAACAGTACACAGAGAGGGCCTGGCTGGTAGGTAAGTCATATATGTGATGTATGTCAGTATTTCAGATATGCTACCAAATGTTAGGGTGCCCAAGATTTATGTTTGCACACATGTAACTATTCCTTACAGGGGACTCTGGCTACCCAAACTGTCACTGGTTGTTGACACCAGTGAGGTACCCAACCACGCCAGGGGAAGTCCACTTCAGTGATGCCCACGTAAGGACAAGGCATGTCGTGGAGCAGACATTTGGGCTCCTGAAGGCAAGATTCTGTTGCATCGATAAGTCTGGTGGAGACCTCCTCTACTCACCAGCCAAAAGCCAAATCATTGTGGCCTGCTGCATTCTGCACAACCGCAACCTGAGATGTCAGATCCCATACATTATAGATGAGAGAGAGCCAGAAGTTCTACCGGGTAAGAATTCACACATGCCAAGTGAGGATTACTGTGATGAGGGTGAAGCTGGAGACATCCGGGCAGATCTCATCAATCAGAACTTTACCTGACTGTAGATATGTATGCTGTTAGAAATGGGGTCTTTGGTTGGCAGTCAGGTTCCCCCCCTGTCCAAGCAAGGACCCTCACTCTAGTAAGGGTAAGTCACACACAATCCAAATTATCCTGTGCCCACCCTCTGGTAGCTTGGCACTGAGCAGTCAGGCTTAACTTAGAAGGCAATGTGTAAAGTATTTGTGCAATAGATCATACAATAACACAATATAGCACCACAAAAATACACCACGCAGTGTTAAGAAAAATATATAATATTTATCGGGATATTTGCAGGTCAAAACGATCAAAGATGCAATAAGTATATGTAGAGATATGACTGAAAAGTGATATAAAGGCCCTGAAGCGGGAACCGCCAGAAGACCGTACCGCGGTCAAAAGACCGCGGCGGTCATTCTGGGTTTCCCACTGGGCTGGCGGGCGACCGCCGAAAGTCCGCCCGCCAGCCCAGCGGGAAACACCCTTCCCACGAGGAAGCCGGCTCAGAATGGAGCCGGCGGAGTGGGAAGGTGCGACGGGTGCAGTTGCACCCGTCGCGAATTTCAGTGTCTGCAAAGCAGACACTGAAATTCTTTGTGGGGCCCTCTTACGGGGGCCCCTGCAGTGCCCATGCCATTGGCATGGGCACTGCAGGGGCCCCCAGGGGCCCCACGACACCCCATACCGCCATCCTGTTCCTGGCGGGCGAACCGCCAGGAACAGGATGGCGGTATGGGGTGTCAGAATCCCCATGGCGGTGCAGCAAGCTGTGCCGCCATGGCGGATTCCCATGGGCAGCGGAAAGTCGGCGGTACACCGCCGGCTTTCCGCTTCTGGCCGCGGCTGTACCGCCGCGGTCAGAATGCCCGGCGGAGCACCGCCAGCCTGTTGGCGGTGCTACCGCCAACCTCCGCCATGGCGGTATTTACCGCCAGGGTCAGAATGACCCCCAAAGTGTCTTAAGTCTTTTTAAAGCAAACAAAGTTTCTTTCAAGCACAAAGTACCTGGTTTGCGTGAAAAATCTCCGCAAAGGGCCCCAGAGTTGGAGAAGTGTGGAAACAAAGGGGTGTGTGTCAATTTCTCAGGCCGCACACAGCGATGCTTCGTTTAGTTTCCACGCAGGGATGGCTGTGCGTCGATTTCCGGTGCTAAGTCGTGGATCCTCTTCGGGTTGCGGGGTCTTCAGACGCCCTGGGCTCTGTGCGTGGAATCCTGGGCTTGCGGAGCGAAGTCACCAGCGATGAGTCGTTCTGGTGGGCATTGCGTGGAAGTTTCTTCCGCACAGCAGGTGCTATGTTGATTTCCCCTCTGGAAGTCGGGCTGCGTCATCCCAGGTCGGCTGTGTGTCGATCCGGTGGGCTGTGCGTCGAAGTTCTGGTCGCAATGCAGGCGCTGCATCGATCTTCTCCTTGCGAAGTTGCGCTGCATCGTTCCGGTTCGGCATGCATTGAATTTCTCCCCACGGGGCAGGCTGTGCGTCGGTTTTAGCAAGCTGCGCATCTAATTTTCGCCGCACACGGAGTCCAGTTGAAAGAGAGAAGTCTTTTTGGTCCTGAGACTTCAGGGAACAGGAGGCAAGCTTTATCCAAGCCCTTGGAGAGCACTTCTTCACCACAACCAGAGACCAGCAAGGCAGCAGGCCAACAGCAAGGCAGCAGTCCTTCACAGAAAGCAGTCAGGTGAGACCTTTGGGCAGCCAGGCAGTTCTTCTTGGCAGGATGCAGTTTCTGGTTCCAGTTATCTTCTCCAGGAAGTGTCTGAGTTGGAAGGGGCAGAGGCCCTGTTTATATACCCAAATGTGCCTTTGAAGTGGGGCAGACTTCAAAGAGTGGCTTGGAAGTGCACCAGGTCCCCTTTCAGTTCAATCCTGTCTGCCAGGGTCCCAGTAGGGGGTGTGGCAGTCCTTTGTGTGAGTGCAGGCCCTCCACCCTCCCAGCCCAGGAAGACCCATTCAAAATACAGATTTATGCAAGTGAGGCTGAGTATCCTGTGTTTGGGGTGTGTCTGAGGGAATGCACAAGGAGCTGTCAACTAAACCCAGCCAGACATGGATTGTAAGGCACCGAAAGATTTAAATGCAGAGAAATGCTCACTTTCTAAAAGTAAGTAATATTAAATCCAACTTCACCAGTCAGCAGGATTTTATATCACCATTCTGGCCATACTAAATATGACCTTCCCACGACTCTCAGATCAGCAGCTACCACTCAAACAATGTATGAGGGCAGCCCCAATGTTAGCCTATTTAGTCTATGAAGGGAGCAGTCCTCACAGCAGTGTAAAAACAAATTTGGGAGTTTTACACTACCAGGACATGTAAACTATATAGGTACATTTCCTGCCTTTTGCCTACACAGCACCCTGCCCTAGGGGTTACTTAGGGCATACCTTAGGGGTGTCTTATATGTAGAGTTTTAGGCTTGATAAGTACTTTTAAATGCCAAATCGAAGTGGTAGTGAAACTGCACACACAGGACTTGCAATGGCAGGCCTGAGAAGGTTAAGGGGCTACTTAAGTGGGTGGCACAATCAGTGCTGCAGGCACACTAGTAGCATTTAATCTACAGGCCCTGGGCACATATAGTGCATACTACTAGGGACTGATAATTAAATTAAATAGTCCAATTGGATATGATCCAATGTTACCATGTTTAAAGGGAGAAAGCAAATGCACTTTAGCACTGGTTAGCAGCTGTAAAGAGTGCAGAGCCTAAAAACCAGCAACACCGGTGTCAAAAAAGTGGAGGGAGGCAGACAGGCAAAAATTTAGGGGTGCCCACCCTAAGACTGTCAGGTCTAACATATGTTTTGTAAAATTATTGACTCAGTGGAGTATTGAGTGGGTTAGAGATGCTTGAAAAGGGTCTTTGTATGAACATCAGGCAGGGTATTAGCTGCTTAGCAGCACGTAGCTCAGATGTCCATGCAAAATAGTACATGAAGTTGTGAGCATTGTGATGATCTCCTTAGTTTGAGTCTGTCACAATGCACAATCAGAGTTAGCATTGCATTCAGGACATGTCTGTATAGGCTTTTACTACCATTATCTGCCTATACTTTTTGTATTACATTTTTACTTTGCAGATTTCTTCACAATGTCATCCTCATCTGGTCAAATCTGAATTGTGTCACAAGCAGGTGGGGATTGCAGCCTGACATGTGAAGTGAACATGGATAGATCCAGGTACTGTATGGCATAGTATTGGTGTTGTGTGAGTTCCATGCCCAGACTGTTAGGACTGTGTGATGGTAGTGTTCTATTCCACACAATAGACCTGTATGCCATGTAATCTGTGTCCAATGGTGTCTTGTGTGTGGTTTTGTGTCTCTGACACGTCAGCCTGTGCAGTCCATTTCCTCAACCTTCTCATTGGTTATATAGTGGTACTAATTTACTTGTATGTAGCTGTCACTGTGTTTCCTCATTGCAGCCACTGTGTATGTGTGTCAAGAATGACATATGTGAGTAGCATGCCTACATATATCTGACCATGGTAAGTGTAAGTTTCCATGACCGGGGACATTTGTACTGACCTCTGTCTGTATAATGGGGTATGCAAATTTGGGAGGTATGGTATGGGTAGGTGATAAGGCTTTAGCTGATGAAACAGTGAACCTACATGTTTGTCTATTTGGACAGACAAACACTGACACGTCTCTAACTTTGGTAGTCTATGGGGTGCTAGTTAATTACACCTATGCAGAAGCACTATGGGGCATATTTAAGAGCTCCTAGCGCCTCCGTGAGCCACATTAGCATAATTTTTTTACGTGAGTGTGGCCCAACAAGGCCAAAATCGCAGCACCATATTTACAAAGTGGTGCAATGCGTGCATTGCGCCACTTTGTAAACCCTTGCGCCACATTATGCCTGTGACAGGCATAATGTATGCGAGGGGGGCATTCCTCCTTTAGGGAGGCCGAAAAAATGGCTCAAAGAAATCTAAGAGATTTCTTTGCATCATTTTTATCACCATTCTTAACGCCTGCACAGAGTAGGTGTTGAAATGAGGCTCCCATTGTTTTCATTGGGCCTCTGGGTGCTTTGCAGGATTAGCGTCAAACATTTTGACGCTAATCCAGCGAAGTGCAAAAACAAGTGTAAAAAATGTTGCCGCTAGTTCCCTAACTAACACCATGGTGCGCCGTATGTTAAATATGGTGCCGAAGTGCAAAAACAAGTGTAATAAAATTTGCCGCTAGTTCCCTAACTACCGCCATGGTGCGCTGTATGTTAAATATGGTGCCGAAGTGCAAAAACAAGTGTAAAAAATGTTGCCGCTAGTTCCCTAACTACCGCTATGGTGCGCCGTATGTTAAATATGGTGCACACATGGTGGCGTTAGGGGGGCTCAGGGGCACAAGAAAAGTGGCGCTGCACTAGGTGCAGCACCACTTTTCTTAAATCTGCCCCTAAATTGTGAAGCTGTACTTCACTGTGTGATCAATGTCATGTTCTCAACCTATGTGTAGGAAAGTGCAATAAATTGGAATAGAAGTTTGTCCATTTGTATCATTGTACACAAACAGAACCATGTGAGATGGGACTTAACAGATTTGATACATTTGTGCATATAATGCATAAGCAAGAGATATTTCAGTTAACTGGTCATTATAGATGAATAATGACTCTCAAACATGATATGTGGTTTAGTTGTGTTTATTTACAAGTGCACAGTAAAATAAAAGGAATTGATACAAATCAAAAAGTGCAAAACGTGAAGGGTTCAGTCATGGTGGATTTAATTATCAGGGTAGCTGCTACAACATTTGGACTCTCAAGTCCAGTGTCCTTGTAGCATTGGAAAATGGAGATTGGTTGTAAAACTGTCATCAGGATGTATCTGTGGCACACAAGGGGAAGCAATCAGTAGAGGATTACTTCCTGGAAGTTTAGGTGGACGTCCACGTTTGCAAAGGGGTTCTTCAGCTACAAAGGCAATGTCTGAGGCATGTCCTTCCCCTGGCAGGGCCTCCATTCCACTGGCTGCCACAGATGTAGTAGGGGCTGATGTTAAATGGCTAATGGAAGGGGTCAGCTGTTGTGGACATAACCTACTCAGGGTGTTATTAATGTCTCTCAGCACCTCTGTAAGTTAGTCCATGTAGGCATTGTGGGCCTTCCACTTTTGCATCACTTCCTGGTGGTGGTCCCTGTGCAGCTGCTTGGGCTCCCCTATCTGGCCCATCACGCCTTTGGTCTGTTGGTAAGCTCCCAAGGCTTGGGAGATGCTGCCCCGGCCAGTTGTATCCCTAGGAGCCTCCAACCGCAGGCCCACACCATCCCTCCCATGCATCATACCCCAATGTGCCTGTGCCCTTGGCACAGTTTGCCCACTCTACTGGTGGCAGGTCCTTCATTGTCTGGGTTTTCTAGTGGTGACTCTGGTACCTGTACTGGGGGGCCACATGATGGTAGAAACTGTCCTTGGAACACAGGTTTGGGGGCAAATGGTTGCCTGAGATGTAGAAGCAACAGGGCTGGGAGGAGTCGATGTATGCCGAGTGAGGCCGAAAGTTTTAGACTTACCAGGTGTCCCAGATGGGCCAGAATAGTCCTCAATGTCCTCACATCCAAGGGTGTTTTGCTCAGGGAGGGCTTAATCCCGAGGGAAAGTTGGTGTCTCAGGTGTCCTCTCCATGGTCACAATGGCTAGACATAGGGGGTCATTCTGACCTCGGCGGTAAAAGGCGCTTACCGCCGGTCAGAAGACCGCCATAACACCGCCGCGGAAAGCCGCCACGGTCATTCTGACCCACAACGGCCAAACCTCCAAAAATCCGACCTCCACTGCAGGCCGCCACATCAGCGGGCAGCGATAAACTGGAGATGACCAAACCTCCACCGTCACGCCAACAGAAATACGCCCATGCCATTTCGACCCACGAATCAACGCGGCGGGCTTTCCAACGCGGTATTCCATTGGCGGTACACACCGATGCGGTCAAAATACACACACAGCACCAAAACACAGGCACATTGGACAATTACAAATACACACACCTGATACACATACACAACCCACTCCCACACAATCAATCAACTATAAAACACACCCCCACATCACCCACAAACCCCTACGACCACAATTACTGAGAGAAGGAGAGAGAGACACAGCAGACAATCCATAGCAATACACACTGAGGCACACTACACCATCACACACACCACATAGTAGCACAAAGCACCACACACCAACATACTCATCATCACATACACCACCCCACACCTCACCCACACCACCCCATGACACCCCAAAGGCACCCACGCTTTTCGGACCAAGAACTCCGGGTCATGGTGGAGGAAATCCTAAGAGTGGAACCCCAGCTCTTCGGCTCACAGGTGCAGCACACCAGTATAGCTAGGAAGGCGGAGCTATGGCAGCGGATCGTGGACAGGGTCAACGCGGTGGGACAGCATCCCAGGAATAGGGAGGACATCCGCAAACGATGGAACGACCTACGGGGGAAGGTCCGATCGATGGTCTCCAGGCACAACATCGCGGTCCAGAAGACTGGCGGCGGACCCCCACCCACCCCTCCCGAATTTACATCATGGGAGCAAGAGGTCTTCAACATCCTGCATCCTCAGGGCCTCGCAGGAGTAGCCGGAGGAATGGACTCTGGTAAGTCCAATCTCAACTACTATATCCCCCCCACCCCACCAGCATGCCAACCCACACCCCCACCCTCACCCCCAACCCCCCAGCACACATCCTCCCTGACAATGTCTCACCAGCACAACCCACCCATCCCAACACCAACTCCTGCATGCCAACACAATCCATGGACACCCATCACCCAAGCATGACCACTGCACTTACCCCCCCCCCACTAACTACCCTCACAACACCTCCCTCAAGGGAATGCCTGCACTGGGGGACGAGGGCACCCATAACACGCACGCCATTGCACACACAGAAACAATAACCAAACTCTCTTACCCCATGCAGGACCCGAACGCCAACACACCAGCCAGGAGGGTCCAGAAATGTCCATCCCACCCCCGGAACAGGCCCACAGTGAGGACAGCAGCTCTGTCGACACTGAACCTGATGACCAGCCCGGACCATCGGGGACCTCTGGGCAGTCGGTTCCCCTCAGGCAGCCACAGGCCACACCAGACCCGACCCCCTCTGCCAACACCAGCACAGCTCCCACCCAGCGGGCCCATGCCTCTGTCTCTAGGACACGTCAATCAGCGGTGTGTCTGCCACTACAGGGCACCCAGGCTAACCCAACACCCCAACAACAACAGGGACCTGGGGGCAGTGGGAGCGGGCACACCGTCCAGGAGACAGAGGCCGGGGGAAACCGGCAGCTCGGAGGGCTGCTGTGCGACAGGGGGGGGAGGAGAGCCCCAGGGAACCCACTCTCCAAGAGGCCCTCACCACCATCATGGGGGCCTACCACCACTCCCAAGAGACGATGGCGATGGTACTGGCCAGGTTCACGGAGATCCAGGCACAGCAGGAGGAACGCAACATGGGGTTCAGGGAGGAGCTGAGAATCATCGGGACCGCAATGGGGACCATCGTCCTGGCCCTCAACAGGATAGAAGACGCATTGTGGGACCATGTGGCACCACACAGGGCCCCTGTCACTAGCCCGGACCAGGAACAGCCTACCACCTCCGCCGGCGCTAGTGGACAGGAGGCCCCAACACCACGACAGGCCACCAGAACCCCACCTCCTGCTGAAGAACAACCACCCCGTAAGAGGAGCCTGAGATCCAAAAAAAAGACAGAGTAGGATGTCAAGACCCCCGCCAGCAGGACATACCCCCTGAACTCTTCCCACTGTCCCACATTGCCACCCTGTCCAACCATGAACTGCCTCTGCTCCATCCTTCCACAGGCAAAAGGACAATGCACCTGTGAGACTGAGAACTGGACTCTGCCATGGACATTACTCCACCCCCACCCATCACCCTTATAATCACATGTACCAATATCTAGCACTGTAAATAAATCACATATTGCAAACAAATCAGTTTGGAGTCATGCTGTATTATTAGCAAATGTATTACATATTACTGTTCAATATCTGTTCTGTCAATTAGTGATGAAAACATACCAATGTCAATACGCTGTAGTTCATGGGCAAACCAAGCAGAAGTCAGGCACTGAGTCATACAGCACTGAGAAGGGAAGGGAAAAACAAAAATTACCCAAAAAGATCTGGTGGGAACTACAGAAAGTACAGATGCAGGAGGCTATAAGCAATTGTGAAATGGCGTGGGTGATTCTTACCTGGGTGTTACTGGAAATACTGTTGTATCACTCTGTCCCTATTGTCTGTGTCGTCCTCTGAGTCTTCCTCCTCTTCACTCTCCACAGGCTCCACGGCTTCTACAACACCACCATCTGGACCATCCTCCTGCAGGAAAGGCACCTGGCGTCGCAAAGCCAGGTTGTGAAGCATACAGCACGCCACGATGCTATGGCACACCTTCTTTGGTGAGTACATTAGGGATCCACCTGTCATATGCAGGCACCTAAACCTGGCCTTCAGGAGGCCAAAGGTTCGCTCAATCACCCTCCTAGTACGCCCATGGGCCTCATTGTAGCGTTCCTCTGCCCTTGTCCGGGGATTCCTCACTGGGGTCAGTAGCCACGGCAGGTTGGGGTAACCAGAGTCACCTATTAGCCACACACGTTGTCTCTGTAGCTGCTCCATCACATAGGGGATGCTGCTATTTCGCATCACATACGCGTCATGCACTGACCCTGGGAACTTGGCATTTACATGGGAGATGTACTGGTCAGCCAAACAGACCACCTGGACATTCATCGAATGATAACTTTTTCTGTTTCGGTACACCTGCTCATCGTCTTTTGGGGGTACCAAAGCCACATGGGTCCCATCAATGGCACCAATGATGTTGGGGATATGTCCAAGGGCATAGAAATCACCCTTCACTGTAGGCAAGTCACCCTCCTCTGGGAAAATGATGTAGCTCCGCATGAGTTTCATCAGGGCAGACAACACTCTGCTCAAAATCTTAGAAAACATAGGCTGAGACATTCCAGATGACATGGCCACTGTGGTCTGGAATGACCCACTTGCCAAAAAATGGAGGACTGACAAAACCTGCACCAGAGGGGGAATCCCTGTGGGTTGGCGGATGGGGGACATCAGGTCTGGCTCCAGCTGGGCACACAGTTCATGGATAGTGGCACGGTCAAGTCTGTATCGAAGTATTATATGGCGTTCTTCCATTGTCGACAGGTCCACCAGCGGTCAGTACACGCGAGGATTCCTCCTTCTCATCGCAAGTCCCAGCGGACGGTGCCTAGGAAGGACAACATGGAGCACAGAGTCAGCCAAACCACAGGTACGTACAGACAGCTTGCACAGTTAAAGAATGGCAATGGGTTGAAAGGCGTGTATGTGTGGCAATGCAAGGCCTAGGCCTGTGTGTCGCAGTCAAAATTAAGCCATGTAGGCCCTTGAAATGGCGGCTGCCTGACCTGTGAAGTGGGACAATGGGATGTGAGGTCAATGCGCTGGCGGGGCACACCGTGGCGGTAGGCGGTCGAAGACCGCGGCGCAAAGCCGCATTGGTTAACATTGAAGCCTATGGGTTTCAGGAGCCAATGACGAAGTGCGCCGGCGGTCGCGGTACGCACCGCCGCGGTACGCACCGCCACGGGCGTGACCGCCATTTTCTATCTGCTTAATCACTCGAGACCTGATCATCCACAGGAGAGGACCTATACTGCAAGTGCTGCTGTGACCTCGGTCTGAAAGATACAATGGCTGCTGCGACTGGGGAAAGGGCCCCTGCCTTCACGTCTGAAGAGTTGGAGAAGGTCGTGGATGGGGTCCTCCCCCAGTATGCGCTACTCTACGGTCCTCCAGACCAACAAGTGAGTACACCGGGTGCACATGGAATGGGTTATGCCTGTGTGGATTGGGGTGGATGTAAGTTGGTGGGGTGGGGGGCGAATGAGGAGTGCAACGCCCGACAGATGAGAGCATGTGCCATATGGCAAAGTTGGTGGGGGGGGGCCAATTACATCTAACATGCAGGTCATTGATAATTTCCTCCTTTCCACCCTGTACATGTCAAATAGGTCAGCGCCCATCAGAAGGTCGAGATTTGGCGTGCCATCGCCAAGGAAGTCCGGAACTTGGGGGTCCACAACAGACGGGGCACCCACTGCCGCAAGAGGTGGGAGGACATCCACCGCGGAACAAGGAAGACCGCAGAAACACTGCTGGGGATGGCCTCCCAACCTAGGAGGGGTGCCAGTTGCACCATGACCCCCCTGATGTCCCGGATCCTGGCGGTGGCCTACCCTGAATTGGATGGGCGCTTTAAGACATCACAGCAGACACAAGGGGGTGAGTATCAGCACATTCTCCTATCTTTCTGCGCAGTGGAGGCGTATGGGTGGGGGAGGAGGGCTGTGGGTGACATTAGGCCAGGGCGCTTTCTGTAGTGTAGTCCTCTCCCTTAGGCATGGCCCTGTGCCCCCGGCCCCCACCTCGGTAGGGTGACAAGTACAGCCATTGAAGGTCCAGCATCTCCCATGTGCACGTTTGACGTCTCTTGGCCTGTTGTCTTAGTCAGTAGTACTGAGTAGTGTACCCCGAATGCGCGGCTTAGTGCATTAGGCACCTGTGTCTGTCCTCTCCGCCAACGGTGTTGACGGTGCATGCACTCAACCTGGTCTTCTTTTTTCTCCCCCCACCCTTTCTCTTCATCTTCTTGTGCATGTGTGCATTAGCATCATCAGGCGGAGGAGATTTGGCATCGGAGCACGACGGAGCTGCAGGACACAAGGCCCCGGTGGGCCCAGGAACAGACACCGAGGGCACCAGTGATCCGGAGGGCGAGGGGAGCACCACGACGGGGACCGCTGGTGAGAGCAGCGAAAGCGACACGTCCTCGGATGGGAGCTCCCTAGAGGTGGCGGCAACATCCGTGCCCCCCGCCTCTACAGGTACAGCCGCCACCCAGCGCACCAGCCCCACCCTCCCAGCAGCCCCTCAGTCTTCGCTCCGTGCCCGTTCGCCCAGGAAGGCGCGCGTCTCCTTCGCCCCAGGCATCTCAGCCCCTGCCCCTGTTGCCCCTGCTGCCCTCAGTGCGGAGCTCATTGACCTGGTAAGGACGCTCATTGTTGGGCAGACGACCCTTTTGAATGCCATCCAGGGTGTGCAAAGGGAGGTGCAACAGAGCAATGCGTACCTGGAGGGCATTCATTCGGGTCAGGCTGCCCATCAACGAGCGTTCACTGCTCTGGCCTCAGCACTGACGGCAGCCATTGTCCCTGTTTCCAGCCTCCCTCTTCTTACTGCCTCCAGCCTTTCTCTGTCTCCTGTTCCTCAGCCTATCCCATCCACACCATCAGACCAGCCTGCACACACCTCAACACCCAAGAGCAGCTCATCCAAACACAAGCACCACAGATCCCACAAACACTCACCCAAGCAACACCCAGATGCAGACATGCCAACAGCCACTGCCACCCCTGTGTCCCCCTCCTCCTCGTCTCCCTCCTCCCTCCCTATGACGTCTACACTCACACCTGCATGCACCCCAACATCAGCCAGTGCTTCCATCACCACCTCACCCTCCAGTACAGTCCACACTCGTGCAGTCACCACCCCCACTGCCATTTACACGTCCCCTGTGTCCTCTCCCACTGTGTCTGTCACCCCCTCTTCCAAGACACACAAACGCAGGCAGCCACCCACCCAACAGCCATCCACCTCACGACAGCCTACAGCACCAGCACCTTCACCCAATGACAGCACACCTGACTCTCCTACAACCATCTCCTCTACCTCTACTTCCATCTCCACTTCTCCTACCCTTTACCTTGGCCCTAAAAAACTTTTCATGGCTAACCTTGACCTCTTTCCCCCCGATGAGCTCCCCCATCCATCTTCAAAGAGTCCCAAGAGCACCGCAGCCACCACCAGCCCAGCTTCGGGTGTCACTGTTGTGCATGGGTTCTGGAGCCCACCCTTTGCCAGCAGTGACACATCGATCAGCAGCAAGGACACGTCCAGCCCCCCCCCCGGCAAGAGGACCCGCAAAAACAAGGGCCGCCGTGCGAGGACCGACAGGGCTGCCCCCAAGGAGCAATGTGCGGCCACTTCACCACCCACACCATCTAGGGGAGGCAAGGGCCCGAGAGCCCCATCAAAGGAGCGGAAGGGCAGCAGGAGCGCGGAGAAGGTGGACCCCACATGCCACATCCCAGCTGGGAAGGAGGACACTAAGGAGGCCAGGAGGCCGTCCCCGAAGGGTCCAGAAACGTCACGGTCCGAGGGCGACTGAGCAGGGAGTCCAGGCCAGGTCTGGCTCCCTTGACCTGCTGGATGAGCACCGCTGAACAGGGCCCGCCGTGGAGAAGAGCACCGCTGAACAGGGCCCGCCGTGGAGAAGAGCACCGCTGAACAGGGCCCGCGGTGAAGAAGAGCACTGCTGAACAGAGCCCGCCGTGAAGAAGAGCACCGCTGAACAGGGCCCGCGATGAAGAAGAGCACCGCTGAACAGGGCCCGCCGTGAAGAAGAGCACCGCTGAACAGGGCCCGCCGTGAAGAAGAGCACCGCTGAACAGGGCCCGCCGTGAAGAAGAGCACCGCTGAACAGGGCCCGCCGTGGAGAAGAGCACCGCTGAACAGGGCCCGCGGTGAAGAAGTGAAGAAGAGCACCGCTGAACAGGGCCCGCCGTGAAGAAGAGCACCGCTGAACAGGGCCCTTCTTCTCAAGCACCGCTCCGCTGGGCCCTTCCTCTCAAGCACCGCTCCGCTGGGCCCTTCATCTCAAGCACCGCTCCGCTGGGCCCTTCTTCTCAAGCACCGCTCCGCTGGGCACCGCCGTCTCAAGCACCGCTCCGCTGGGCACCGCCGTCTCAAGCACCGCTCCGCTGGGCCCTTCATCTCAAGCACCGCTCCGCTGGGCCCTTCTTCTCAAGCACCGCTCCGCTGGGCCCTTCATCTCAAGCACCGCTCCGCTGGGCCCTTCATCTCAAGCACCGCTCCGCTATGCCCTTCTTCTCAAGCACCACTCCGCTGGGCACCGCCGTCTCAAGCACCGCTCCGCTGGGCCCTTTATCTCCAGCACCGCTCCGCTGGGGCCCTTCATCTCAAGCACCGCTCCGCTGGGCCCTTCTTCTCAAGCACCGCTCCGCTGGGCCCTTCATCTCAAGCACCGCTCCGCTGGGCCCTTCATCTCAAGCACCGCTCCGCTGGGCCCTTCTTCTCAAGCACCGCTCCGCTGGGCACCGCCGTCTCAAGCACCGCTCCGCTGGGCCCTTCATCTCAAGCACCGCTCCGCTGGGCCCTTCATCTCAAGCACCGCTCTGCTGGGCCCTTCATCTCAAGCACCGCTCCGCTGGGCCCTTCTTCTCAAGCACCGCTCCGCTGGGCACCGCCGTCTCAAGCACCGCTCCGCTGGGCCCTTTATCTCAAGCACCGCTCCGCTGGGCCCTTCATCTCAAGCACCGCTCCGCTGGGCCCTTCATCTCAAGCACCGCTCCGCTGGGCCCTTCTTCTCAAGCACCGCTCCGCTGGGCACCGCCGTCTCAAGCACCGCTCCGCTGGGCCCTTCCTCTCAAGCACCGCTCCGCTGGGCCCTTCCTCTCAAGCACCACTCCGCTGGGCCCTTCCTCTCAAGCACCGCTCCGCTGGGTCCTTCCTCTCAAGCACCGCTCCGCTGTGCACCGCCGTCTCAATCACTGTTTATGGTTCACTGTGCCCACCATGCCTCCTCCTTGACCAGTGGAGACTGTCATCCACCTGATGGACTGTGGCTTTGCACTCCCCAGGATGGTACAGTGGGCAGCCCACCCACTGTAGAGACATTGAGAGACTGTGGCTTTGCACTCCCCAGGATGGTCCAGTGGGCAGCCCACCCACTGTAGAGACATTGAGAGACTGTGGCTTTGCACTCCCCAGGATGGTCCAGTGGGCAGCCCACCCACTGTAGAGACATTGAGAGATTGTGACTTTGCACTCCCCAGGATGGTACAGTGGGCATGGTGGCTCCTCGTGGATCTGGCGTCGTGGACTCATGTGGCTGTGGTGCCCCCCCCTTCCCTTCCCCCTGAGGTGCCTGTAGTTTTTACATCTGATGCCCCTGCAGTGTTCTCTCCAAAGGACTCAGGTCTCCTGTGTGGGCTTTGCCCTTGTTTCTCAAAACTTTGGCCCACGGACATGATGAATTCGTAGGATGTGCAGGACTTGTTACTTCAGTTATACACTGATGTGTATGTCATTTGTTTTCTTGTGAATATCTTTCATGGTTGTACGATATTTTTCAGGACCTTTTTGGTACATAAATATTTATTCCAAATTTGATTATGTCCTAGCATTTTTCTGGGGTGTTTGGGTGGTGTCACTGTGACTTGTTGCTCTGCATTGGTGTGTACATAGTTGGGGGGGGGGGGTCGCATATGTGTGTGCCCGTAACCTTTCGTCCTCCCCCCTCCCGTGTGTCGTAGGTGCAGTACTCACCGTTGTCGTCTGCGCCGGACTTCGTACTCGTGGTAGATGAGAAGGTAGACGAGAGCAGGTAGGATGTTTAATTCGGGTTCCATGCTGTCCTCCTTCCTCCTGGAGTGCGTAGTGGTGAGCGTTTTCCCGTTCGTAGTCTGTTTCCGCCGTGTTTTTATCGGCGGTGCTCCCGCCCCGGAAATGGTGGCGGATTGGTGAGTTGTGATAGTGTGGGCGGTACATTGTCTGCCGCCTGGCTGTTGGCGGTGACCGCCGCGCTGTTTGTTTGTACCGCCGTGGCGGGCGGAGTGTTAAAGTGGCTGTCTGTGTTGGCGGTTCCCGCCAGGGTCAGAATTCCATATTTTTTACCGCCAGCCTGTTGGCGGGTTGGCCGCTGCTTTAACACCGAACGCCAGGGTTAGAATCACCCCCATAGACTGTTGAAGAAATGGAATAGACAGTTACAGATCGTATTACAACATGTGTTCTCAAACTTTGACATGTAGACATGCTATGAGCCACATACAGAAAGGCTTTACTTGATCCTCTGATATGACAATGATACCTGCTTTCAATTTAGGGGAACAGCTATATGAGATACAGACGATCGCAATATCATACACCTTGCTACAGGATGTCAGAGTATTTTGGTAGTTGGATGTCTGTTCATAGACTCATATCTTGTCTGCTGTGTGGCTTTACATTTTTCATGTTACCTCTCAGTTAGTAGTAGTTCATTATTGAGTCAATAGACAGCTGCACAATGTACAGTGGAAACTGACCTGGCCATCACATTAGGAGTAACTATTATACCTGGGCCAATGTATGAGCTTACTCCAAGTACAGCCCACTTCATATATGTGTGTCCCCCGTGGTGAGTATATTTCAATAAATTGAAAGAAGACACACCAATAGCATGAATCCTGATAATATTCAAGAATAAGTAGAAAGTTCGTTCTTGGAAGATGATGTGTAGATATTAATTATAAGTGCAGGTAGAAAGTAGAAATCTCAATCAAAAGACTGCGTTGTACAAAATGACCATGTGTCCAGAGCAGCCAGATGGTGATAAATGGTCAAAGTTACAATAGGATGTTCGAATGTAACAATACCTCTGCCAAAACCCCGACGCGCACGGCACGGGTTTAATTGCTCCACAAATACTTGAGGCTTATCATGGACATCATTTGCCTATACTATTTGATTTCTCCCAAGGACTCATGACTACCAGCAGCTTGATCTATGTACCTTTCGTGTTTACATATAATGTTTTATATACATCTGAAGCCTTGACAAAGGGGGTTATTCTAACTTTGGAGGAGGTGTTAATCCGTCCCAAAAGTGACGGAAAAGTGACAGATTTACCACCAGCCGTATTACGAGTCCATTATATCCTATGGAACTCGTAATACGGCTGGTGGTATATCCGTCACTTTACCGTCACTTTTGGGACGGATTAACAGTCCTCCAAAGTTAGAATAACCCCCAAAGTCTTGAAGACGAAACACATATTGGCTGTTTTGCTGTATGGACTTATTGTTACATTCGAACATCCTATTGTAACTTTGACCATTTATCATCATCTTCCAAGAACGAACTTTCTACTTATTCTTGAACATTATCAGAATTAGGATTCATGCTATTGGTGTGCCCTGGCTACTCTTCTTTCAATATTTAGGCAACCACCCACTCTTCAGTGTGTGGCCCTCCGACACCTGTGGTGGTAGGTGTTAGGGCTAGCCTGGCACCCAACACCATATTGTTTAAATTTTATGACTTCGCTCGGATTTCACTATTGACATACGCTTTGCAGATGTGCAAGAAGTCTCTGGCATCCGCCACCTTCTTCGCCTGATATTTCAATAAATGATCTGAGGTATAAAGGGCAGTTTAGCTGAGAACACAGCAGTAGCTGTGTGTTGGTGGTATTGTACTTTCAGATGCCCATAGCAATGCTGTCATTGCCCTAGACTGTATAATTGTGGAGCATTCAGCTGGGTTTAGTTGTTTTATTAATTAACATCCAAGGCTATTTTCATTTTGGTACACTGTTCAGGTTTTCCTAATGGTGGAACAGTGCCTGCTGGGAGTTGTAGTGCTGTCAGTCACAGTACTGCCCACGCCATACACAGACACTGTGGCCCCAGGTGAGTTTGATTGACAAGTGGGATGCCAGAGAAGGGTATTTGGACAGTAGATCACAGGGGTGGTGAGTGGGTTGGCTGTTAAGGTGGCAAAAGGCGAACAGTGAGCATGCATGACATTGCAGTTTGATGACAGTTTTTGTGTTGTGACTTACATGACTCTACTCCCTCAGGTATTCCTCTCAAGCCCTCAGGATGCAGGATGGCCAAGACCTACTCCTCACATGATGTGAAAGTTAGGGGAGGAGGTGGGGGCCCACCGCCAGTCTTGAGGACCGTCAGCTGGTGCCTGTCAGCCATGGAACGTACCTTCCCCTGAGGTCGTTTCACCTCTTCCTGCTGTCCTCTCTTGAGCATGGATAGCTGCCTACAGAATTCCCTCTGTAGATTATTCTTTGCCACATCTACATTTTCCTAGCAATAGATGTTTGCTGGACTTGGGCTTCAAATAGGTGTAGCTCTACTCTGATGATTTTGTCCACCATGACCCTCAACTCATCATCTGTGAAACTGGGATGTTTTTGTCGGGCATGGTAGTTGTGAACAATAGAAAAAGGTTAAAAAAATGAGTAATGAGGTCTAGGTGCTCTAAGGTTAGTGGGTGATAATTGGTGTCTAATGTGTAGGCTACTAATTTGGTGTTGGGTGTGTTGTGCAGGTGTGGGATGAGTGCTATGTAAAGTATGTAGGGGTGCCTAATCTACGGTACAGTGTGTCTCTGTTTCTGGCTCTGTCTTCTGTGTGTTGCTTTTTTGCAAAGGATTGTGGAGTGTGAAAGGGTGCATTTTATAGTGCAGTTAGTAGATTTGTCAGGTGGTGGATGTTTGTCAGATGTGTGAAGTTTAAACTATCCCATGTGGTGTTGTGTATTACGGTGGTAAACACCACTGTTCACACCGCCATTGGTTTTCCTCCATGGAAGAATCGCTATCATGATTTGTGGGTCATAATATGTTCAAAGGATTTTTGGCGGGCTGGGGGTGCTGGTAGTGGCACCACCTCTTTCCCGCCCTCCAGAGTCCTGGCTGTGTTGGGATTTAGTAATACGGCCATCTGTATGCCCGCCAACATGGCGGTCTTTTGTTGGCCGCCACCACTGGTGTCTTACCATAAAACCAGCAAACTTGTAATGAGGCCCTTTGTCATTTACAGTATTACTAGTTCTTGGATTGTCAATACCTATTGGCTTTGCCAATGCTTGTTTGTTTTTGAGAGATTCTTGCATCTCTAAATTAAGGTGAGGATGTACACAATGTTTTAATACAGCACTTTATTGCTATTTTTGCATCTCGTGAACTAAGTACAGCTACTATAAGTTAGAAATGTAGGTCTTCATTATAACACTGGCAATAAAACCCACTTACCACCATGCTGACTGCCGCCAACATACCACCGCCACGGCAGATATCTGTTCACCATATTATGACACACACACCAATCCATCACTATCCAGCCACACACACAAATTCGCCACACCATAGGTCAGTGATAAACTGGCGGTATCCAAACCGACACCGGTACGCCAACAGAACAACACTCACCACATTATGACCCACGAATCACCATGGTGGACATTCAATGGCGGTAAACCATTGACAGTACATACCCTTGCACTCAAAATACACACACACATGCAAAACAACACCACATTGGACAATTCAAACTACACACACCTGACCCCCATACAAACACCACACCCACACCACTATAAAACACACACCCACATTACCCACAACCCTTTACCATTACAAACCATTGGCACGAGACAGACACCACGACTACAGGCAAAACCAGAGCCACACACCACCTACACCTATACACCACCCACGCACCCCACAACAAACACACCAATACATCACCCTACACACCCCCACCTACACAACTCACACAACACCATGGCACCGCAAAGACACCCCAGATTCTCAGAGGAGGAGCTAAGGGTCATGGTGGAGGAAATCATCCAGGTAGAGCCTCAGCTATTTGGAGCACAGGTGCAGCAGACATCCATTGCTAGGAAGATGGAGCTATGGCGGAGGATCCTGGACAGGGTCAACACCGTGGGCCAGCACCCCAGAACAAGGGACAACATCAGGAAGAGGTAGAATGACCTACGGGGAAGGTACGTTCCATTGCAGCAAGACACCAACTTGCTGTACAGAGGACTGGTGGTGGACTCTCACCTACTCCCCCGACAAAGAACAACATGGGAGGAGGAAGTCTTGGCAATCATGCATCCTGAGGGCCTGGCCGAAGTAGCAGGAGGACTGGACTCTGATAAGTCAACTCTCTACTACTATCACCCCCTACCTGCATGCCATCACATACCCCCACCCTCACCCTCACTCCCATTACTCCACCACCTGACACCCCCTCACCATCACATCTCACTCATCCCAATGACAAGCCCTGCATGCCCTTCCAATCAATGGACACCACTTACAGACCTGCCTGGACACCCATCACTAAAGCATGCACACTAGAGAGAACTAACCATCCAACCATAAACCAAGGTACACAAGTAAAAGATGCCATGGCAAATACAAACAAAGAGGGGAACCCACTGATGCACAATATGTCACACACAGAAACAATAACACTGCATTCACATCCCCACAGGTACCCCAGCCAATGTCAGCAGTGAAGAGGTGCCAGCACTATCCAGCCCCCCCACAGAAGAGGCCCACAGTGATGACAGCAACTCTTGTCGCCTGGATCTGGGTGACCAACTTGGCCCATGAGGGACCTCTGGACAGACGGTTAACCAGGCCCAGTCACACACATCACCACAGAACCTCCCCATCTGGAAACACCAACACCACCACAGCACCCACCCAGCGTACCCATACCTCTGTCCCCAGGACACGTCAATCAGCAGTGTGTCCACCACTACAGGGACCCCAGGGAACAGCTCATACCCAAGACAATCAGGGACCTGGGGTCAGTGGCAGTGGGCACACGGTTCGGGGCACAGAGGCGCAGGACAACAGAGAAACTGGAAGGAGTGCTGTGCGCCAGTGGGAGGAAAGGCCCAGGGAACCGACTCTCCAAGAGGCACTTGCAGAGATCCTGGAAGCATACCAACATTCTCAGGATGCGCTGGGCCAGATCCTGGATAACATGCAGGAGAACAGGCAGTTGCAGGAGGGACAGTACCAGTGGGCCAGGGAGGACTTGCAGGCCATCAACACCACCCTGGTCTCCATAGCAGGGGTGCTAGCAGACATGGCCAACATTATGAGGGAGGCATTCTCACACCAGCGGGCCCCTGCCACTAGCCAGACATCTAAACTGCCTTCAACCTCCACTGCCGCCAGTGGACAGGAGGCCTCACCACAGGACCAACTGGCCACCAGCACCCATCCCCCTGCAGAAGGAGAACCACCCTGCAAACTTTCCCTGCGATCCAGGCAGAACCCAGAGACTATTGCCAAGACCCCCACCAGGAAATTAGACTCTCCTGATTGTCCCCTTGTGTCCCACTCAGTCACCCGGTCCACCTTGAACTGCTATTGTTCCCCTTCCTCTGTCCCCTTGGACAATGCACCTGTGCTAAAAATAGACTGGAACAATAGCCTGGACTTTCCTCCATCATCATCCCATCTCATTGCACTTGCCCCTCTTCTTCTTAGCACTTCAATAAACACACTTTGAAAAAATGATTATGTCAAGTGTTTTAAGTATGTATTCGTTTAACGAGGTTCAAACATTGCAATTCAACTGTACAGTAATGTTGACATAGTAAAGTCCTGTAGTTGGATGCAGTGATCACACCAGGAGCAATAGAGGGGTACCAACATCTACAACATTAGTTGCCAAAGGGTACAGTGAGTGGGCATAGAAGTGGGAATTAACAGCATGCCAGTGCCATAGATAATTCAAAAAATTACAATGAAATATGAAGTACTACTGTCTTGCCTGTGTGTCATTGGAAATATTGTCAAATCACTGCAGTTCTGTTGTCCTCATCCTCATCCTCTGCCTCCTCATCCTCATTATCGACAGGGTCCACTCCTGCCACACGGCCATCTCCAGCCTCCTCCTCCTGCAGAAAAGACACATGGCATCTCAAGGCACGGATGTGCTACATGCAGCATGCCATGATTATATGGCAGACCTTCTTGGGTGAGTAGCACAGGGATCGACCTGTTAGATGGAGGCACCGGAACCTGGCCTTCAGGAGTCCAAAAGTATGTTCGATAATCCTTCTTGTTCGCCCATGTCCCTCATTGTAACGTTCTTCTGCCCTTGTCCTGGCATTCCTCACAGGGGTCAGTAGCCATGATAGGTTGGGGTAACCTGAGTCACCTGCAAATATCAAGGGACAACATTAGGCCACACACTATCCTATATGGCCCACACAATACCCAAACACCAACATCCACCTATTAGCCACACCCGGTGCCTCTGTAGTTGGGCAATCACATTAGGGATGCTGCTATTCCTCAGGATAAAGGCATCATGCACAGACCCTGGATACTTACCATTGACATGGGAGATGTACTGGTCCGCCAAGCACATCATTTGCATATTCATGGAGTGAAAACACTTTTGATTTCTGAACACCTGTTAATTTTGCCGGGAGTGTGGGACAAATGCAATATGTGTTCCATCAATTGCTTCAAGTATGTTGGGGATATGTCCCATTGCATAGAAGTCAGCCTTCACTGTGGCCAAATCTTCAACCTAGGTGATAACAATGTAGCTGCACATGTGTGTAATCAGGGCAAACAACACTCTTGTGAGCACTATTGAGAACATTGGCTGTGACATTCCTGCTGCAAAGCCCACTGTCACTTGGAAAAAAACAGTTGCCAGGAAATGGAGCACAGATAGGACTTGCACAAGAGGGGGGATCCCAGTGGGGTGACGGGTAGGCGACATCAGGTCAGGCTCCAGATGGGCACACAGCTCCATGATTGTGGCCCTGTCAAGCCAATAGGTGAGGATAATGTGCCTGTCCTCCATTAGTGCCAAGTCCACCAGGGGTCTGTACATGGGGGTATGTAGCCATCTCCTATTCATCTGCAGCGGTAGCAATCTATGGGGCAAAAGAGTGAGGAGCTGGCCACAAACTAAACATTGTAGCCACAACAGTACAATGCATGATATTAATTTGTAATGGGTAAGTGGTATTTGTCCTGTATGTCCTATTTTTAACTGTGATTCAGTTATTACCAGGGCCTCCCCCCAACCCTCTGAAATGGCGTCCTGTTTGGAGGGACAGGTGGAAGTGAGGTAATTCCTCTGAAGTTCTGTGCCGTTGTGGGGGGGAGGTCATGAACAGCCGTTCAACTCTTCATTGTAGAACATTGGGCCCTATGGGGTACAGTGGCCAATGGTGATGTATGCCGACGGTGAAGGTATGCACCACCGCGGACGTGACTGCCATTTTCTATCTGTTCACTCACTTGCTACCTGACCTTCAACAGGAGAGGACCTATACTGCATGTGTTGTTGTGACCTGTGTCTGGAATCTACCATGGCTCGTGTGACTGGGGAAAGGGCCCATGCCTTCAACTTGGTGGAGTTGGAGCGACTGGTGGATGGGGTCCTACCCCAGTACGGACTGCTGTATGGGCCTCCAGACCAACAGGTGAGTACTCTGTGAGCACGATGCATATGGCATGAATGCATTGAAGGCCTTGTGTGGGGCGGGTGTGTGGATGTGCCCTGGGCGGCATGCAGCTTGTGTGCTGGGCCCTGTGTGTGCAACTGGAGATGTGAAGGGGTATGGTGGGCCATAAGTGTAGCAGGCAGGACAGTCTGACTGATACAATTTCCTGTGTGTATTTCTCTGCAGGTCAGTGCCCTTCAAAAGAAGGGTATCTGGCGTGCCATCTCCAAGGACATGCAGACCCTAGGGGTTTATGGCAGGCGGAGCACCCACTGTCGGAAACCGTGGGAGGACCTGAGATGTTGGGCATTGAAGATGGCGGAGGCCTAGCTGGGGATGGCCTCGCAATGAGGAAGGGGTGCCCGTCAAACCCTGACCACCCTGATGGCCCGCATACTGGTTGTGGCCTATCCGGAGCTGGATTGGCGCTTGGGGGCATCACAGCAGCCACAAGGGGGTGAGCACAGTGCCCATCATCACTACTTATGCATGGTAGGGGGATACCCGTGTGGGGGATGTGTGTCAGTGGGTGCCCTAGCCCAGGCCTGACATTGCAGAGTAGGTTCCATGGTGGGCAGGGTTCTGAACTTACTGCCACATTAGTTTTGAAAATGTTGTGAAGATTCGTCAAGCGGCACCAAAGTTATTGCTAAAACAAAAACACTGTCTATGGAAAAAGTATATTCACTTTAAAAACCAAAGGTTGCAGGGGTGTTATAGTTAGGTTCACATTTTAAACATACAAAACCATAGACCTTCACCCGTTATAGCTAGAATCATCTCAAGTAGCTATAACTCATGCCCTAAGGTAACTATAACTCGATCCCCCACCATGCACAGTTGTTTTATCAAAAATTTTACTGCAAACATTACATTGATATTATTAATGATGTTATCAAAGATGTCATGAGTGCTGTAATTTGAGGGGTAATTAGCAGTACATGGGAGGGTACAACTTATAGTTCCTTTAGGGCATGATTAGGTGAGAGAGCTCCAAAGGTCCAAATGCCACCATTCCGTCACACAATACCCATTTTTGTATGGGTGGTAAGACACCAAGGTGGTCATTCCAACCTTGGCGGTAAAAGCCGCTTACCGCTGTCAGAAGACCGCCAACATACCGCCGCGGCCGCGGTAAACCGCCACGGTCATTCTGACCCACAACAGGCAAACCGCCAAAATACAGACATCCACAAAAGTCCGCCACACCAAAGGGCAGCGAGAAACTGGCGATGACCAAACCTCCACCGTCACGCCAACAGAAATACGCCCACACTATCACGACACACGAATCCACGCGGCGGTCTTTCAACCGCGGTATTCCATTGGCAGTACACACCGCCGCGCTCAAAATACACACACATATACAAAACACATCCACATTGGACAATTCAAAATACACACACCTGATACACATACACACACCACTCCCACACACCCAACACAATATAAAACACAAACCCACATCACTCACAAACCCCCACTTCTACAGAATCGGGACCACGCACTGAGAAAAAGAGAACTGAGCACCCAGACGCGCATTTTACCTTCACCCAGCAATATTTCCACGCACTTCACACAACACACCAATACACATCACCACAAAATCCACCCCACACATCACCCACACCACCCCATGGCACCGCAAAGACACCCCAGGTTCTCCGAGGATGAACTCAGGGTCATGGTGGAGAAAATTGTACGGGTAGAGCCACAGCTCTTCGGGACACAGGTGCAGCACACCACCATTGCCAGGAAGATGGAGCTATGGAGCAGAATAGTCGATAGGGTCAACGCTGTGGGACAGCACCCAAGAAATAGGGACGACATCAGGAACCGGTGGAACGACCTACGGGGGAAGGTGCGTTCAATGGTATCCAGGCACAACATCGCGGTGCAGCGGACTGGCGGCGGACCCCCACCTCCTTCCCCAGAATTTACAACATGGGAGGAGCAAGTCTTGGCGATCCTGCATCCTGAGGGCCTCGCAGGAGTATCTGGAGGAATGGACTCTGGTAAGTCTCATCTTCACTACTTCATCCCCCCGCCCCACCAGCATGCCAACTCATACCCCCACCCTCACCCTCACCCCCATCACATCCTGCACCTTGCAAATGTCTCACCATCACAGCCCACCCATCCCAACACCAAGCCCTGCATGCGACCACAAAGCATGGACACCCATCACCAAAGCATGCCCACTGCACATACCCATCCCCCACCAAATCACCGTCACAAAAGCCCCCACACGGGAATGCTAGCACTGGGGTACAAGGGCACCCACCCATTACACGCTAAGGCACACACAAATGCAATAACCATACTTTTATACCCCTGCAGGACCCGAACGCCACGTCACCACGCAGGAGGGTCCACAAATGTCCACTCCACCCCCAGAAGAGGCCCACAGGGAGGACAGCACCTCTGTCGACCTGGATCTAGATGACCAGCCCGGCCCATAGGGGACCTCGGGACAGTCGGTTCCCCTCAGACAGCCACAGCCCATAGCAGACCTTCCCCCCTCTGGGAACACCAGCACAGCACCCACCCAGCGGGCCCATCCCTCAGTCCCCAGGACACGTCAATCAGCGGTGTGTCCACCACTACAGGGCACCCAGGTTAACCCCCCACCCCAACAACAGGGACCTGGGGGCAGTGGTAGTGGGCACACGGTCCAGGGGACAGAGGCACAGGGAAACAGGGGAACTGGGAGGGCTGCTGTGCGACAGGGGGGGGACAGGCCCAGGGAACCCACTCTCCACGAGGCCCTCTCCTCCATCATGGGAGCCTACCACCACTCCCAGGAGACGATGGCGACGGTCCTGGCTAGGTTTCAGGAGATCCAGCTTCTGCAGGAGGAACAGTATTTGGGGTTCAGGGAGGAACTACGAAACATCAGTTCCGCCCTGGCCACCATTGTAGGGGCTCTGAATCAGGTAGTCACCACATTTTGGGACACTGTGGCAGGACAAAGGGCCCCTGACACTTGCATGGACCAAGAAATGCCTACCACCTCCGCCGGCGCTAGTGGACAGGAGGCTCCGCCATAGGACCAATAGGCCACCAGCACCACACCCCCTGCAGAAGGAGAACCACCCCGCAAGCGGGCCCTGAGATCCAGGAAGAAGACAGAGTAAGATGCCAAGACCCCCGCCAGGAAAGGATACCTCCCTGATTGTCATCCCACTGTCCCACATTGACACCCTGTCCATTCTTATACTGCCCATGCTCCACTTTCCACAGGCATTTGGACATTGCACCTGTGATACTTATAGTCTGGACTCCGCCATGGACAATCCTCCACCATCACCCCTCCCCGACTTGCAACCACCCACCAATATAGATCACTGAAATAAACAGTTATACGACCAAACAATCAGGAGTCTGGCTGCGATTTAGTACTAATGTATTAGACATTACCGTCCCAAAATGCATATTTACATTGTGATGCCAACATACCACTGTCACACAGCTGTAGTCCATGGGGAAACAAAGCAGATGTCACGCAGTATGGCCCACATCTCTGAAATTGGAAGGGAAAGTCACAACTCAGTTACCATACACAGGGGGAAAAGGTCAGACAGTAGAGAGGTAGTAGGGGTTAAGTATATGTAATATGACGGGTTGGACTCTTACCTGTGGGTCATTGAAAATACTGCTGTATTACTGTGTTCCTGTTGTCTATGTCGTCCTCTTCGGCTTCCTCTTCTTCACTCTCCACAGGCTCCACAGCTGCTACAAAACCACCATCTGGACCATCCTCCTGCAGAAAAGGCACCTGGCGTTGCAAAGCCAGGTTGTGAAGCATACAGCAGGCCACGATGATCTGGCACACCTTCTTTGGTGAGTACAATAGGGATCCACCTGTCATATGGAGGCAGCGGAACCTGGCCTTCAGAAGGCCGAAGGTCCGCTCGATCACCCTCCTAGTTCTCCCATGGGCCTCATTGTACCGTTCCTCTGCCCTTGTCCGGGGATTCCTCACTGGGGTCAGGAGCCATGACAGGTTGGGGTAACCAGAGTCACCAATTAGCCACACACAGTGCCTCCGGAGTTGACCCATCACGTAAGGGATGCTGCTATTCCGCAGGATGTAGGCGTCATGCACAGAGCCAGGGAACTTGGCATTAACATGGGAGATGTACTGGTCTGCCAAACACACCATCTGTACATTCATCGAATGATAACTCTTTCTGTTTCTGTACACTTGTTCACTCCTGCTGGGGGGTACTAAAGCCACATGGGTCCCATCAATGGCACCTATGATGTTGTGGATACGTCCAAGGGCAAAGAAATCACCTTTCACTGTAGGCAAAATCCTCCACCTCAGGGAAAACAATGTAGCTCCGCATGTATTTCAGAAGGGCAGACAACACTTTGGACAACACCTTGGAAAACATAGGCTGGGACATCCCTGATGATATGGCCACTGTTGTTTGAAATGACCCACTTGCAAAGAAATGGAGTACTGACAGCACCTGCACTAGAGGTGGGATCCCTGTAGGTTGGCGGATGGGTGACATCAGGTCTGGCTCCAGCTGGGCACACAGTTCCTGAATAGTGGCTCGGTCAAGCCTGTATGTCAGTATGACATGTCTTTCCTCCATTGTCGACAGGTCTACCAGCGGTCTGTACACGGGAAGATTACTCCATCTCCTCGTATGTCCCAGCGGACGGTGCCTATGAAGGACAACAGCGAGCACAGAGTCAATCAGCCCACAGGTACGTAACCACAGTTTGCACAAAACACGATTCCCAATGCATTGAATGGTTTGTATGAGTGTTGATGCAAGGCCTAGGAATGTGTGACGCAGTTAAAAGTAAGCCATGTGGGCCCTTGAAATGGCGGCTGCCTGACCTGTGAAGTGTGACAATGGGATGTGAGGTCAATGCGCTGGCGTGGCACACCGTGGCGGTAGGCGGTCGAAGACCGCAGCGCAAATCAGCATTTGTTAACATTCAACCCTATGGGTCTCAGGAGCCAATTACGATGTGCGCCTGCGGTCGTGGTACGCACCGCCGCGATACGCACCGCCGCGGGCGTGACCGCCATTTTCTATCTGCTTAATCACTCGATACCTGATCTTCGACAGGAGAGGACCTACACTGCAAGTGCTGCTGTGACCTCGGTCTGGAAGAGACAATGGCTCATGCGACTGGGAAAAGGGCCCCTGCCTTCACTGCTCAGGAATTGGAGAAACTCGTGGATGGGGTCCTCCCCCAGTATGCGCTACTCTACGGTCCTCCAGACCAACAGGTAAGTACACTGGGACCATGCTTTGTGGCCAATGCCTGTGTTGAGTCGGGTGGATGAAAGATGGTGGGGAGGGGAGCGAATGAGGCATGCATCAAACGACGGATGACAGGATGTGCCACATGGCAAGGGTAGGGATGGGGGGCCACTCACATTGAGGGTGCAGAAGGTGATGACTCTTTTTCTCCCCCTGTACATTTCACATCAGCGCCCACGAGAAGATAGACATTTGGCGTGCCATCGCCAAGGACGTCCGGGCCCTGGGGGTCCACCACAGACGGGGCACCCACTGCCGGAAGAGATAGGAGGACATCCGACGCTGGAGCAGGAAGACGGCGGAGGCTCAGCTGGGGATGGCCTCCCAACGTGGGAGGGGTGCCAGTCGGACTTTGACCCCCCTGATGTCCCGGATCCTGGCGGTGGCCTACCCCGATTTGGATGGGCACGTGAGGACATCACAGCAGACACAAGGGGGTGAGTACAACCTCATTCTGCTGACTTTGCGCGCAGTGGAGGTGTCTGGGTGGGGGAGGAGGGCTGTGGGTATCCCTAGGCCAGGGCGATTTCTGTAGGCTAGGCCCCTCCGTAAGGCATGGCCCTGTGCCCCCGCCCCCCACCTCTGAAGGGTGCCAAGTACAGTTATCCATGGCCCTGTGTCATCTATGTGTGCAGTTGTCGTCCATAGGCTTGTAGGCCATGTCCCACGGATTGAGTAGTGGACCCCAAGTGCGCGGCGTAGTGCAGGGGGCTTCTGTGTCTGTCCTCTCCGCCAACGGTGTCGCCAATGCATGCACTCAACATGTCTTTATTCCCCCCCCCCTTTTTTGTGGTCTTCCTGTTCATGTGTGCATTAGCATCATCAGGCGGAGGAGAAGTGGCATCGGAGCACGAGGGAGCTGCACCCCACATGGCCCTGGAGGGCCATGTAACGGATTCCGAATACACCAGTGGGACGGAGGGCGAGGGGAGCTCCACAGCGGGGACTCGTGCAGACATTAGTGACACAGACTCGTCCTCTGAAGGGAGCTCCCTTGTGGTGGCGGCAACATCCGTGCCCCCGCAACAACAGGTACAGCCGCCACCCAGCGCACCAGCACCGACCTCCCAGCAGCCCCTCAGCGTTTGGCCCGTGCCCGCTCACCCAGGAAGGTGGGCATCTCCTTCGCCCCAGGCACCTCAGGCCCTGCCCCTGTCACACCTGCTGCCCTCAGTGAGGCGGTCATTGACCTCCTGAGGACGCTCATTGTTGGGCAGTCTACCCTTTTGAATGCCATCCAGGGTGTAGAAAGGGAGGTGCACTAGAGTAATGCATACCTGGAGGGCATTCATTCTGGTCAGGCTGCCCATCAGCGATCGTTCCAGACTCTGGCCTCAGCACTGATGGCAGCCATTGTCCCTGTCTCTAGCCTCCCCACTCCAACTTCCTCCACCCAAACCCTATCACCTGTACCTCTGCCTATCCCAGACACACCATCAGACCAGCCTGCACACACCTCAACACCCAAGGGAAGCTCATCCAGACATAAGCACCACACATCACACAAGCATTCACACAAGCAACATCCACGTAAAGACATACCAACACCCACTGCCTCCACTGTGTCCCCCTCCTCCTCGTCTCCCTCCTCCCTCCCTGTCATGTCTCCACTCACACTTGCACGCACAACATCTTCAGCCACTACGTCCATCACCAGCACATCCACCAGAACCCCCCGCACACGTGCAGTCACCACCCCCACTACCATTTACACGTCCCCTGTGTCCTCTCCCAGTGTGTCTGTCTCCCGCTCTTTCAAGATACACAAAAGCAGGCAGCCACCCACCCAACAGCCATCCACCTCACGACAGCCTCCAGCCCAAGCACCTGCACCCAAAGACACCAGACTTAAAACTCCTACAACCACAACCTCTTCCTCCACTCCCATACCCACTACACCTACCCGTGTCCCACTGGTCCTAAATTGCTATTCCTGTCCAAACTTGACCTCTTTCCTACAACTCCCCCACCCCGTCCATCTCATAGGACTTCAGTCAGCACCTCAGCCACCACAAAACCGGGCCCTGGGATGACAGTCTGCCATGGACTGTGGAGTCCCCCATCCTCAAGGGCAGCCAGTTCAGTACGGAGCCAAGGCACGGGCAGCCCACCCCCGGAGAAACACCGAAGATAGTCAGCGGCCGGCGCGAGAGGGTGAAAACTCCAGGCACTAAAAACTCTACCATGGCTCCGGCACGAAGTGTGGAGACAGGTGGCACACCGCCCAAGGTGGGGAAGGGCCACAGCCGAACAGGGAAGGCTGGGAAGGGCAGCACGCCCGAGGAGACCGCCATCAGCCCAGCTGGCCAGGAGGGCCCCGCCCGCCCCATCCCAGGTGGGCAGGAGGACACCAACAGGCCCGGTACTGCAGACCAGGAAGGCCCCGCCAGCCACCCGACAGATGGGCAGGAAGGCCCCACCAGCCACAGGACAGGTGGCAAATGACCTGCACGCCATGCCGGATCCGTTGAACTGGGCCCTTTCACTCAAGCACCGCTGAACTGGGCCCCGCCGTCTCAAGCACCGCTGAACTGGGCCCGCCGTCTCAAGCACCGCTGAACTGGGCCCCGCCGTCTCAAGCACCGCTGAACTGGGCCCCGCCGTCTCAAGCACCGCTGAACTGGGCCCCGCCGTCTCAAGCACCGCTGAACTGGGCCCGCCGTCTCAAGCACCGCTGAACTGGGCCCTTTCACTCAAGCACCGCTGAACTGGGCACCGCCGTCTCAAGCACCGCTGAACTGGGCCCCGCCATTTCAAGCACCGCTGAACTGGGCCCCGCCGTCTCAAGAACCGCTGAACTGGGCACCGCCGTCTCATGCACCGCTGAACTGGGCACCCCTGTCGCAAGCACCGCTGAACTGGGCCCTTTCACTCAAGCACCGCTGAACTGGGCCCTTTCACTCAAGCACCGCTGAACTGGGCACCGCTGTCTCAAGCACCGCTGAACAGGGCCCCGCCGTCTTAAGCACCGCTGAACTGGGCACCGCCGTCTCAAGCACCGCTGAACTGGGCCCGCCGTCTCAAGCACCGCTGAACTGGGCACCGCCGTCTCAAGCACCGCTGGCCCATTCGCGGCTGGGGCAGGCCCGCATCTGTGTCGGGCAGGGCTGCACGAAGCACTCTGGGCACCAGTCCCCCTCCAGAACCACTGGAGACTGTCATCCACTTGAGAGACTGTGGCTTTGCACTCCCCAGGATGTTACAGTGGGCAATCCACCCACTGTAGAGACTTGAGAGACTGTGGCTTTGCACTCCCCAGGATGGTACAGTGGGCAAGTCACCCACTGTAGAGACTTGAGAGACTGTGGCTTTGCACTCCCCAGGATTGAACAGTGGGCAAGCCACCCACTGTAGAGACTTGAGAGACTGTGGCTTTGCACTCCCCAGGATTGAACAATGGCCATGGAGGCCCCTCGTGGATCTGGTGTCATGCACTCATCTGGCTGAGGTGCCCCCCCTTCCCTTCCCCCTGAGGTGCCTGTAGTTTTCCTATCTGATGCCCCTGCAGTGTTCTCTCCGTTGGAGTCAGGTATCCTGTGTGGGCTTTGCCCATGTGATTTGGGCCCAGTGGTCCACAGACAATGCCTGCTACAATGCTCGGACTTGTACATATATGTATATAAGTGTTTTTGATGTGTAGAAATATATATATATAATTCAGCCAGTATTACAATATATTCCAATGTTTAGAATCATTTCCTTTTGTCTTTGCTTTCTTCCGGGGGGTTTGGGGTGGGGAACTGTGATGTATTTCTATGCATTGATGTGTGTGTTGTAGTGGGTGAGGGTGGGGGTGGGTGTGTCGCGTATGTGTGTGCCCGTAATATTTTCTCCTCCCCCCTCCCCTGTGTCGTAGGTGCAGTACTCACCGTTGTCTTCTGCGCCGGCGTTCGTGCTCCTGGTAGAGGAGCAGGAAGACAATCGTGGGAGGATGTGGAGTTCGGGTTCCATGCTGTCCTGATTCCTCGTGGGGTGTATGGAGGTGAGCGTTTTCCGTTTGAAATGGCTGTTTCCGCGGTGTTTTTATCGGCGGGGCTTCCGCCCCGGAAAAGGTAGTGGATTGGTGTGTTGTGATAGGGTGGGCGGTACATTGTCTCCCGCCTGTCTGTTGGCGGTGACCGCCGCGCTGTTTGTTTGTCCCGCTGTGGTGGCCGTTGTGTTGATGTGGCGGTCTCTGTTGGCGGTTTCCGCCAGGGTCGGAATTCCATTTTTTTTACCGCCTGCCTGTTGGCGGTTTAGCCTCATCTTTAACACCGACCGCCAGGGTTGGAATGACCCGCTAAATGAGGTTTTGGACCACTTGTTCCTCAAAGTTATTTCTATTGTAGAGAAAAACTTAGGTGGGAAGCACCCAAGATAGAGATTTCTTTAGATCTTAAGAATCCCTGAAGCCTTATTCGTAGTCAAAATGATCATTCAATCCTTTGATTGATTTCAAGGAGACAGCCAACACGTGTTTCGCCCCCCTACATGGTAGTCAATCTGGGGCTTTCTCACGGCTGTTGGGAGGGACAAAAAATCTGGTTGACAGGATATTTTTCCAGTTTAAAAATGGGTGACGAAAAATCCATCATGAAAAAGTGAGGCAATTACAAAAGATTTAGTGGCACCCAGTGAAAAACCAGTGAGAATTCCGATAGTCATGCTATGAAAAAGTGAGACTATAAACACATTACACAGCACCCAGTGAAAAAAAAAACAATGAGAATTCTGGTGGTCATACTATGTGATATCCAAACGTTGTATTGCCAGAGGGACCTCATTCATGCTTAGATCAAGAGGAAACAGTTCCAGACTACCACGGAGGCATGCAAGGTGCTGGTATTTAGATATATAACCATTCACTGTGAGAACAAGAGATCAAAAGCATAAAAACTAAAAGAGACTAAATCTAGCTTGCATATTTTGCTATTAACGTTAGTATACTAATGAGTGTTATTTCATGTTATTAATGACCCAATTCGAATGGTTAACCAACTCAATTATTTCTGTGTCGGTCATGATGTTGGGCCAATGTCAGTTTAGCAAAGATAAGTACAAGTATAAGACGCAAGTAGAGTGCCATGTTGTTGTGGAACCCCACGTAAGAAAGACATGCACTGGTATTGTGTAGTTTACCATGTTTTAAAATAATGCATTACCTTGATAGAGTCTTTTATTTCAAATTCACACCAAGTACGCAAGTAATACTTCGGAGTAATATCTGGAAAAACATATGCATAGTATATATCACATATGGATACGTTTCCAGTTGATGAAGTAACAATTATAAAGATGCAATCTCCCAGGGGCAAATAAAATTATGTGTGTGTGGGGCCACCTGGCCCCCCTCAGCACTGGGGACGGACACCTCCCAGGGGCTTAAATGCAATTCAATGGGGGGTGGTGGCCTTGAAGCCTTCTGCAGTCCCAGGGATTCACCTGCCCCAGACTATTATTGGATTTAATGTGGGGGACCCGCCCCCCTGTTAGAGCGTCGGACCGTAAAAAGTAAACTTACAAGGGGACACGTATAGGACGATGAACCTTTTGACTCATTTAAGATGTTCTTACCATAGTTCCAGAACAGAAACAATAATCAATACCCGGTAATCAATAATCATTAGTCAAATCAATAATCAGTGGAGTCAGTAATTATCACACACCATGACCTTTTAGCCATGAATAACCACACCTTTAGTAAGGGGTTTAGTAAGTTTATTTCCCTTATATTAACAATGCTGAGGTCATGCAGATTAATCTCACAATCAAATGAAACACATATAAAAACAATATTGGTTGACCAAAACAGTGAAAGAAACGCAATCTAATCAAGACTTGAATCACAACACATTCTAAGGCAACAGTGCAAATCAACAGTAGAGTCAGCTGCAATAGAGAGATATGATACATAGAATTAAGCAAAATAGTTCATCAAACATTTGTCCCTGTAATTCGCCCGTCGTCATATGAGTAACCTCAACTATCCCAGATTAGCATCAGCATGTTGGGCTTCATGCAAAAAAAAATTGAACACAATTTAGGAAAACATCCAGCTAAGGAAAACTATCAAGACAGCGCAGTTGGTACCTAGAAAGGAAAGGCATAAAAATGCATAACAGTCACATGATCATATCTACCTATCCTTGGTATGGGTCAGCAAACAGAATCAATCTTCTTCCTCAGGTCATCAGTCGATCAGCAAAACATCAGGCTCTCTGTTAGAGAGTATGAGCCAATGACAGAATCTCAAATCTCTTCTCCCAAAGTCACTCTGGATCTCTGGTCTCATTGTCTGTCTAAGTTCCCTCTGTTGCGTTGTTATGTCAAAGTCACCTAAACTATCCTCTAATTCCCTATTGGTCAATTAAGCGTACGTTTATACACTACCCAATAATATTCCTATGTCAAATCTATGAACTCTAATGTTTCGCTCTTCACACGAAGTTGATTGGTACGCCTTACGATGTTCTCATCATCCGGCTCGTCAGGTAACAAATTTGTTGCATCTTCATCTCCAGTCAGGGTCTTCATTGTTCGCGTCCTTGAAAAGTACATCTCACAAACATTACAATCAGCTTGTTACAATTTTGGGACTTCGTCTCCTGTTAGTTGGTTCTCATGGAAAGCTTCTGCTAAGCACTTTTATCAAGACAATGAACATTTCACAGTTTAATTCACTCCATCAGCATTTTATTAACCGCTAAGAAATACAGCTTCTGGATGAGGCCTGGCAAAACTAGGCCAAGACACTCACTAAGTTAAGGTCTACAGTTAATAGCTAGAACACACTTCTTAACCCTTAATATGACATATTACTACATTAATCTAATACACTTTCAATATTTCATAAGTATTAATCATCAATTAGTACATTTAGTGAACACTGGTAGCCATTCTCCGAGGTCACATTTTCAAACGTGTGCATTATTTCTCCACGTCATTCCTTTTCTACATAATTCATTTTTCAAAATACATAAACATTCATTAATAATTTCTATTTAAGACACCTGTTTCAGCAATCCCTCCTCTGATGACTAAGGGGGTCATTACGACTCCCGCCGGACGCGGTGACCGCCCGCCTGGCGGGAGCCGCCAAAATACCGTACCGCGGTCGCAAGACCGTGGTGGGTATTTTGAGTTTTCCCCTGGGCTGGCGGGCGGCCTTCAAAAGGCCGCCCGCCAGCCCAGGGGAAAACGACCTTCCCACCATGAAGCCGGCTCGTAATCGAGCCGGCGGAGTGGGAAGGTGCGACGGGTGCTACTGCACCCGTCGCGTATTTCACTGTCTGCTATGCAGACAGTGAAATACAAGCGGGGCCCTCTTACGGGGGCCCCGCGACACCCCCTACCGCCATCCTGTTCCTGGCGGGTGAACCGCCAGGAACAGGATGGCGGTAGGGGGTGTCAGAATCCCCAAGGCGGCGCAGCATGCTGCGCCGCCTTGGAGGATTCTGACGGGCAGCGGAAAACCGGCGGGAGACCGCCGGTTTTCCTGCACTGACCGCGGCCAAAGCGCCGCGGTCAGAATGCCCTAAGGGGCACCGCCAGTCTGTCGGCGGTGCTCCCGCCAACCGCGAGCCTGGCGGTCACAGACCGCCAGGCTCGTAATGAGGGCCTAAATGTGTCATCACACTAATTACCACCCACAATTTTTATAATTCGATTTCTTCAAAATGTTGTCTTCTCTTTGAATTTTCCCTGTAAGTTATTTCCCTTTTCTTTTCCTCCCTCCTCTGATTATTCCTAGACCTCTTCAATCTAATTCTTTTACACAATTTGCATAATACCCATATTCCCAATAGACAACCCACAACAATAAATATTACCTGTAATATTTTCAATCATACCCCATTCCAAATACTACTAAGCCAATTTCCCACTGAAGCAAACCCCTTGCCCCCTTTTTCACAAACACCTGGTTCTTTTAATTCCTTCAAATCACTACTTGCATTAGTCAGATTAGTAAGGAAGTCTCTTATCACTTTACTATTGTTAGGAATGTACGGGCAACAATGCCTAGGGTTAATCATTTTACAGACTCTGCCATCCTTCGCTAAAAGAATGCTAAAGCAAGACGATTTTGAAGAGTCATAGCTCTATCCGCAGCTAATTCAGTATCTATCAGGATTATGGCCCCTGAAAAATTTGTCAGCATGTTATCCACAATAGTAGACAACTTTCGAATCGTGATCAAATTCAGGATGACTCCCACTGAAGGAATTACCGCACCAAATATATCTCCCACTATCGCTGAACAGGACTCCCTCCTCTGTCTCTTATGATGTAATTCAGTCATTTTTGGAACCTTTTTCAAATCCTCAATCTGGTAAATCTTTGGGAAAACTATCCCCAAATAACATGTCCCATACCATCCTCTTGGAAGACAGTAATAAGCATTAAGTCCACAAATATAAAATATCCCTGAAATCGAAGGGCACTGCCCATTCAACATAAATGTCCATTTACTCTGAAACAAAAACACATGCCTACATTCACTTGTACCCACAAATAAAGTGTCAGTGCGCAACTTTGGCCTATATCTACAAAGTTTACCTACGTGTAATGCATCTAAAGCTAATTTCCCTTGCGTTTTAATTGCACTATATTCATTCTTGTAAGTCCTTTTCTGTAAGGCTTTTTCTAATTTCTCCTTCAGCGCCTTTCTCCTGTCATCAGTATGATCTAAGAAGCTCTTCTCTAAAGGTGTGAGCAAGCATGTTTGGTTATTCTTATGTGCATAAGCTGTACCAAAGGTTAATATATGTTCAAAGAATCGTCTAACTAATACTATGTCATTATCCTTAGCTACTCTACTCAAATACCTAATAATAGGAACAAACGAAACATGAGGTCATGATTAGAGTAGAAGTACTGGATATATTCCTGATTATAGAACCATGTTAGTAGCAGACTACAACTTATTCCATATGTTTACGGTAAACTATGATAGGTGACTCCTTCTTCAACTGATGAAGGAATCTGCGTACAAACAAGACATCCTTCTCATCCATCGTCTCAACATACTCACTCAATAAGCGATAGAAAATGTTAGAAGAAAGTTCCCCCTGCGCATTAGTAAATTCATGCAAATATGTCTCATCTAGCTTAAACCTCTCTAAAGCCGTTAGTGCAGTAGTCATCTCATAAGCAGAAGTATGGTTGGCCCCCTTCGCATCAAGAACATACATACCCACAATCAATACTATATTGGTACCTAGAAAGAAAAGGCATGAAAATGTATTACAGTCATATGGTCATATCTACCTATCTTCGGTATGGGTCAGAAAACAGAATCAATCTTCGTCCTCAAGTCATCAGTCGATCAGCAAAACATCAGGCCCTCGGTTAGAGAATATGAGCCCAAGACAGAATCCCAAATCTCTTCTTCTCCAAAAGTCACTCTGGATCTCTGGTCTTATCATCTGTCCAAGTTCCC